>NW_027397070.1:52753077-52812186 GCF_003265705.2 Callorhinus ursinus
CTTTCTTTCTTTCTTTCTTTCTTTCTTTCTTTCTTTCTTTCTTTCTTCTTTTTCACGTGCTTTCAACAATTGCAATTGCTTCATAGCTCAACATCTGGAAGCACATTTGGCTTCATTTTTGGAAAATACATTAGCATCCCTGTTCATGAACAAGGGGCTGACCTTGCACTGGAGAGCAATGACTGTGTCTTTGGGTGACAGACCAGTCTTCCTTGACTATGGGAAAGAAGCTGAAATGCATCTCTTTTCTGGCAGTAATGCCCATCTCTCAGAACAGCCTGTTCTACTCACTATAAACTGGACATTTGCCCTAGGACATGGAGCAAAAGATGACACTAATTGGAAGTTGGCATCCTGGAAAACATTGTTGGAGTTATTGCTTGCAAAAAAATAACCCTTATCTTGTGCCAGCACTGAACCGTGGACTCCATGGACCTGCCTGTGTCTGCTCACACCTGTTCCAACACGGATGCCAAGATATGGGGGGTCAGGAGGAAATTAGACACACACAGCCTCTGGGAAGCCACCAGAAGTCACAGGGCCCTTTGAAAGTCCTTTGAAATTGTAATAGATTGGACAGGGAGGGGATGTCTTATGTAGATGTATTTGGCTGTGGTCATGGTCATGAGCATTGAGAATCCCACATCAAGCACCAATTTGAACAAACTGAGCAGTGAAGAAAGAAAAAATTTAAGGAACCAGAAATAGAAACCAGGAAAAGGATAGAGTATCTGATACCAACAAGTTGTTTATATATATATATATTGCAGCTTTTTCTTTTCAAATTAGGAGTGATGTACAAATATGGAGCTAGAAATGTGTATATATGTTTGCATTGATATAAATAAATAGGCTTATGCATATTAGTGTCTTCTGCAACTTCATGGATTCGGGCAGACTGTAAGTCAAATCACGGACCAAGAAACAAGTTATATGCACATATAAAAACTGACATCACAATTAACATAAAAGTGAGTGCTAATCCTAACTGTGAAATACCAGCACTAAAAAGTGATTACACATACAGGGTATTATTGGTTTCAGAGGTAGAGTTTAGTGATTCATCAGTCTTATATAACAGCCAGTGCTCATTACTTCAAGTGCCCTCCTTAATGCCCATCACCCAGTTACCCCATCACCTTACCCACCTGCCCTCCAGCAATCCTCAGTTTGTTTCCTAAGTTATGGTTTGTCTCCCTCTCTGATTTCATCTTATTTTATTTTTCCTTCCCATCCCCTATGATACTCTGTTTTGCTTCTTAAATTCCACATATGAGTAAAATCATATGATAATTGTTTTTCTCTGATTGACTTATTTCACTAAATAATACCCTCTAGTTCCATCCATGTTGTTGTAAATGGTAAGATTTCATTTTTTGATGGTTGAGTAATATTCCATTGTATATATATACCACATCTTCTTTATCCATTCACCTATCAAGTGATCATACTTCTCTTATCTCTTTACCTTCCTCTCAAAGGGCTCCTGAAACTTTTAATTATATGGGACTTCATAAGATGCAGAAGTGAGAAATATCTATAGATGATGCCATGTAGCCAGAAATTATGTTGCTTTCCCACTATGGTATATTAATTCCTTTTTTTACTATTCAGTTAGTTCAACAAGTTTGTTATCCATTCATTTGGTGTAGACACTATGTGCTAAGCCCCTGGGATACAAAATATTTAGGCTACCTTTAGTTGTTTCCCAGATTACTGCCCCAGTCTCTTAGCCAAAGATCTTGCTTCTGATCTCACCACTTCACCATTACATCTTCTCCCAACTTGTTCTTCAAATTACAGATTGAGTTACCTTTCTAAAATACAAATTCTATGCTGTTACTTCCATTAATAAAATTCTTTAGTGATTATCAATTGCTTTCAGGAGCCAGTGCTAGCTTCTTGGCAGGACACCTGAGATTCTCATGAGCCTGCTACTGCTTGCCTTCCAGCCTCATCTTTGACTACCCCTCAGCATGCCTCTGATTTGATGCCACAGTTAAACAGGACTACTTGTAATTACCTGAAAGCACCATGTGCTTTCTTATCTCAAGTTCTTTGCAAAAGGTGCTCACTCAACCTGGATTACTTTCTACCCCTCTTCATGTGGTCAATGCCTACTCATCTTTCCTGACTTAAAGGAAATGCCACTTCCTTTGGGAAGCTTTCCATAATGCTCCTTATCTACTATTGCAGCCTTTACATCTCTCTGAAGCACTTAAGTCTTGGATGGAAATATAACAAATTTATGCACCCTTGTTCTTTGTTTCCTTGGTATCTTGGGTTCTCACCAACAATATTATAGCTGTGTGCATATCCTTAGCACTTACTGTGGCCAGGAATTGTTTTCCATTTGCTATTATTTCATCCTTAAAAAAACTCTAAATAGTAGATATTATTACCATTATCTCATTTTTAACTACATTTAATTAATTTTCCTCGATGTTTTAGGAATGGCAGAACTAAGATTTAAACCCTCATTGGTAAGACATCAGAGCCTGTTTTACTCTTTCTTATGATACAGTGTAATAAGTTCCTTCTTCTTCCAATCTCTTACTTATTCAACTTTAAACTTTTGAGATAAGGAGTAATGTTTTCATCACAGTTACGTCTCCAGTGCATAGTACAATGTTTTCATGCAACACATTTTGAGAACACAGAAATGAATGGGGAGACCTTTGCACCACTCTTAAGTGCTCATAGAACTAGAGGGTAGACATCTAAAAATGTAGTTTTGGTATAATGAGATAAATGAACTATTATAGGTAAGCATGGGTTACTATGAGAGTGAAGAAAAGGGGCCCATAGCCCAGACTTCGAGTTCTTGTCTTCCTAAAAGGTGATGCCTGAGTTGAATATGAACTAACTTATTTTCACTAAATTTGTATCTAGGGGAAATTCAAGTAATATAATCCTCTCCATGACAAAAAATTAAGGATAAACTCCAGTCATATTGTTGAAATATTTGGGATGTGGCATATGGGATGTGAATCTATTAGTCATATTTTTATTAAAAAACAAAAAGTTCCATGAGCTGATATACCATTGCCAAGTTATTGTTAAGACATGATTACATATTGGAGTCAAGGACTAGATTGTAAAATTTTAATTTTAGCATTTTCATTTGACAAATGATTATTGGGAATCTGATTGAAAAAAACTCTAAGTCTTCCAGAATAGGTTAGGTTGAAGACTCATGAAGGGTCTTTCCATACCTGGTAGTCTATGACCCTCAGTTTTGCCATAGTTTCCTTTGAGAACTTAGTAAAATATTCACTGTTTTAGAAATCATAGTCTGAATAGGAAAAGTAGTATTGTAGAGCATATGATTACAACTTTGAGCTAGGCTCCAGGGATTTCTAATCTGAGTTCAAATGAGCTCCTGAGATGGGTATCATCAATAGACCCTGTTTCTAATGGTTACTGACACCTACGGCAAGCAGAGCTGCTGTCCTTGGTGTTGAAAGTGATGTTCACGTTGATGCACTTTTGAGTGAGTGTGAGATGGGGTGGGGGAGAGGGAGAATTTGAGCATTATCCTAGACACAGGAAATAAATATTTCTCACTCATTTAACCAGTAAAATCACTTTTACTCTGCTAAGCCCATGTGGGTAGCTTTAAAGTTTTGGGGGGACTTTTCATTTATTAATCAAGTTTATATTTTTTAACAGTAACAAAATTTTTACATAAAAGGTTCAAAGTGATTCCCTTTCAGTGTTTTATTTTCCATGTTGATTTCTCGGTTTGCCATTTTAGTTTTTGTATGCATATCATGTCAGGGAGTTTCTTCCTTGTATTTCAGCAAATTTAAATACCCATTTTACATTATTTCTTTGTGTTCACCTTTCCACAGACAAGGAGGACATCAGTTCAGTTTCTCTGAATTTAAAAATAAGTCAAGTTGAAATTAATCCATTTATGTAAATGGAAATTCTGTTATACCTCATTTCTTCTGCTACAACAATGTATCTGATCCTCTTGTCTATTCTTTTTTTTTTTTTAAAGATTTTATTTATTTATTTGAAAGACAGTGAGAGACAGAGAGCACGAGAGGGAAGAGGGTCAGAGGGAGAAGCAGACTCCCCGCTGAGCAGGGAGCCCGATGTGGGACTCGATCCCAGGACTCCAGGATCATGACCTGAGCCGAAGGCAGTCGCTTAACCAACTGAGCCACCCAGGCGCCCCTCTTGTCTATTCTTAATAACAACCCAAATTCTTTAGGCTGATGATATTATTTATTGGTCAGCATGGAAGAATACCATGAATCATTGTCTTCTGCTTTTTATTTTTTAAGGTATTATAAAGATTTTCCTCATTTCCCTATTTTTCTTAACCTTTACTGCTCATAGGTCAGTAAATTTCACACCAGCCACTTTCTTTCAGGCTACTTATTTTCTTCCTGTTTAACCTTTCTTATGCAACTCATTTTTTCCCCAATTTTTTCTCCAGTTTTCTAAGAAATATTTATTTCCTTCTCTTTGTCCCACTTGTGAGAAAAAAAAAGAGGTTAATCCAGACTATTCAGTATATGAGTTTTGATGGCAATATCTCTATAGTAAATGGAATGAAAGGCAAAAGCTTTGAAGTGGAATTAGGGAGAATAAAGAACCAGTGCACTGAGCCTCTAAACCCACTGAAAAATGCACAGTAAGTGCATTCAGGGTCATTAAAAGTCAACATTTACTTCTTCATCTTTCTCTAACTAAACTTACTTTCACAAAAGAACAAAATATTTATTTTCTCAGTTTTATTCTCTTTATTTTTATTTTTTGGTGTTCCAACCATATTGTTTGTTATATATATATTTTTTTCTAATGCAATTGTACAATATTTCAGTTGCAACTGAAATTTGAAAGCTTTTGTGAACTGGACCTTATAGATAATGTATATCATTTCATTATGTCTTTGAGGTCAAAGCAATCAGCATATAACTTTTGGAAAATATTCATTTCCATCATGGGGATGTCTCTGTATTAATTTCTTATGCTTGATGGGTTTTATTAAATATTTCATTGCCATCCATTTATTTTCAACAGTGAATGCCTCCATTTCATTTGCATCAAACAAATAACTTCCTTAGTAGGTTTTTCTTTATTCACACTCCATTTTTAAATATCTATTTATTTATTCACATGACAATCATTCATGACAATTATTAATAGAGTGCTTAGTACATGCCAGGCATCATACTAAGTCCTGGGACAGAGATGTTTAAGAAATAGTCCCTATCTCAAGTATTCATGCTCTAGTAGGGGATGCCAGATGAACAAACATAATTATGAGACAGTGTTAACTGAATTATGACAGAGGTACAAAGTACCATGGGAATATAGGAAAGGGAACCAATTTATCCATTGGGTCCAGAGCTGGAAACCTTATGATATGACCTTGAAGAATTGCCCCTAATAGCTGATCAGTGATTACTGGCCATGATTGTGATACATTTGGCATAGTAGTATGGCTTTGGAATCAGGCAGATCTGGAAACAAATTCTGGCTGAGCCACTTCTAAGTGGTGTTCCCTCTGAGAGTCAGTTTTTCATCTACACAGTGGGAGTGATGACTCTTAATAATATGATGTGATGACTCTCAATAAACCTCACATAATATGGTTGAATAAGATAACAATGCTCGTACCTTTTCTTTAAGCCTCTCCCCATGAAATTTAGAGAGAACAAGAGCAGTGGAAGGACCAAATTCTGATAATCACACTTGGTAATACACAAATCCCTATCTAAGCTATTTACATGCCTAATCCTTTTGATTGTCACCACAATCTTATTAAGTATATATTATTATTTCTAGTACACCTAGATTCACAGGGAAGAATACAGGAGTTTAGAGGAGTTAAATGTTTTGCCCCAAGGATGTGGTTAGTGAGGAACAGAGCAAGAGTATGAACTCAGATCTGCATGGCACGGAAGCCCTGGCTTTATCCACTCTTACCCTCTTTCTCTCTGCACTGCTAGGTTGAGTTGAAGTTGTTGAGTATGGTAGACATTTGTCCCATGGATTTGGGTTTCCAGGCAGAAGAGTAAGTTAGATATTAGATTACACATTCCTTGGGGACATGTGGCATCTGATTTTGCTAAGCTGAATACCAACATGTTGCACAGGATTTAATACCCAGAAGGCACTTATATTTGTAAAAGTGAAGGCTAGGCTGATGTAACAAAAAGACTCAAAACACAGATGTTTATTTTCTTCTCACATTACAGTCCCTGGCAAGTAGGTAGGCTTGGCAGCGATTTTCAGTAAGTAGCCAGGAGAAAGCAGACATCCAGGTCGAGGATTTTCTTTCAAGCAAGTAGTATCAAAGTTGCCCCTATCACTTCCATTCACTTTCCATCAGTGCAAACAGGTCACCACATCTCTCTGTAAGACAGGCTGGAAAATTTAGGTTCTTGTTGGACAGCTACTTGCTCAGGAAAGAGAAGAATAGATTTGGGGACACTACCATCAATTTCCATTACAGTGCTCAATGAACACCTATTGAATGAGCAAATGAAGAAAATCAAAGCCTGTAAGTAAACATGGGCCCCAATGAGAACAAGACAAAGATGTTAGCTTAATCCACACGCTTACAGACCCATGTCAGTATGCCAATATGTCTTTCTAGCTAATTCTTGCCAAAACACTTCTTTAGTCATAGCCACCTATTGTACGTATCTCTTCACTACAGTGTTTTCCTTTAATCTATGGCTGTCAACTTTTCCCTCGAATGTCAGAATGGGATCGAAGCCACAGAAGGGTTTTGTGAGCTCCATGGATTATGTGGCTCTCTTAAGGAAGATAAAGAGACAAGGTTGTACAGCACTTATCTGTATCACCTGTCAGGGACTCTTCATCCTGGGGCAGAGGAGAGGATAAGGAGTTTTAGCTGGTTATTTGTGATCCTCTTCAGGACTCCTCTGTTGGCATTAGGAGAGAGTATCTCTGACACTGGCAAAATGTGGTTTTAGTTCTCCTAAAAGAAAGTGCTGGAAATTTTCTACCTCTGGACTTCTTTAGACCCTGTCAGATCAATATCCTAGCTGGGAACTCCATCTCAGCAACTTCTTCTTTTCTGTAATGTAACACTTTCTTTGTTTCATTAGAGAGTTTTTCTCACAACCACTCAGGGGCATGTATTATATGATGCCCGACTGGTAGCAGATAATTCACCCCACACAGAGCGTGACCACTCTTGTTTGTTGCCTGAGGGTATGGCAAATCCTTATTAATTTCACTGAGGCAACGGTCAGAATTATAATAGACTTTGTGAATGTAGAAGAGAAAAAGCTGTATTTTGGGGAAGTAATCAGTGAGGCTGTATTCTTCTAGATTTACCAAAAGTGGAACCTTTTTCTCTCACTGGTAAGCTGAAAAAATAAAGAATAACTCCTGAAACCTTATATCTCTTTAAGCTCTTTCATTCCTAAGAGCTTAAAGTGACTCTGTAGACCTACATCTCATTTATTTCCACAACATCCCTGTGGAGTCAGAGGCTAGTTTTTCTTTTACTGTCCAGAGGGAAGGTAATGCTCTGAGAACTTAAGTGATTTGTATTCAAAGTCAAAAAGTGAGTCAAATTGTAAAGCCAGTGTTTGAAATCAAGTGTTCTGACTCCTCAGCTAGGGGCTGCTTTAAGGGGACAGTATTTGGGGAAGAAATAGCTGGGAGAATTCAAAATATATGATAAAGACACACATGTCATGTTATATCAAGGTTCAGATCTGGTAATTTTTCTTAGTTCAGAGATTTAAAAAAAAATGCTCCCAGTGACTCGACTATATTTAATGATGTGAACGGTTCTCACTCCCTTAAACCACAGGCACAGGGATCATTATTCCGTATATAGTTTGGAATGCTGCCCTGAAATCAGAGTTCCTAAATAGCACAAATGATTTCATATATTTCAGGAAGAATGGGGGACACTGGCCATGCACATAATTGATGCTCATTAAATTGTTGTAGAATAGAATAGTTGTTATAACAAATTGAAAAGTGGATCTAGATTCACTTATAGACTTGTAGGTTGGAGCAGGTTCTCTTTAACTCCTATGTTACTTAGTGCAAATTAGGAAAAGTGCTTTTCTTCCAAGTGGACACAGCCCTAAGACAGGGTGCGTAGCTTGGTGAGCAGAACGTTGGTTGAATTTCAGCCTCATTTATCTATCCCCTCACCTAGACGCTCTTTGTGGCAATCTTGGGGTAGAACAACACTCTTCAGAGTCATCTGGCCCACTTCACCCCATTCCGGAAGTATAATGTCACTCTTACCCTATGGTAGAAGTGAATCCATTTTTAAAGACCCCTTGGAAAGCTATTTTTGCAACTCCATCAGTTACTCATAATAATATTCTGGAGTCCTTGAGGTTAGGATAAGGTTCATCTGCATATGAAGGGCGACATCCTAAGTGATTAGTCACAGAGAGGAAACTGGCATTTACACATAATTCATCAGGAGGTCAGTCTTAGGTACTCCGTTGCTCTCAGCACAGAAAGGTCAGAGAGATTGTGGGAAAACCTGAGTTACAGTAGGGTCTTCTCGTAGATTCATCCTTCTAAGTGGAGGGATAATTTGTCTGCCTTGCCTTTATTACTAACTTTCGGGTGGGACCTAAATTGTGTGATCAACCATAAAACCAAAAAATAGGAGATTAAAAGATATTAAATACATGAAGAGTAGAACGTTAACAGATCTCTTTGGTCTCAGATGAAATGCACTGCATGGTGGGTAGTGGTCTCCTCTCTGAAAAGAACAGCAACAATCAGGACTGCATAGATTATGAGCTTGTGGATTTAATAAGCTTCACAAAAGGCCCATTTATAATGAGCTCTCCACTGGAAGTGGAGAACATCGGAGGAACGTGCTGGGATATAGCTATACAGCCTGGCCAAACTTCAGATAGCTACTCAGAGGAGAGAGCCTTAAATTGCCCTGAGTCAGGACTCCAGGGATCTATAGGCCATGAAGATCACAAGGCGCTCTCGAGTACCCAGGATATAACTAGTTCCTACAAAGGGGATTGGTTCCTACAGAAGTTCTCTTTCTTGGGCTCTCTTAATCTAGTAAGACTATAATTGTTAACACATGATCACACTGATGTTTGATGATGGGTGTGTTTTAATTCACAGATGAAGAAAAGGAGGCTAACAGCCTTGCTCAAATGGCATTAACAGACTTTTAAAATTTCCAGCTCTATCTTTCTGCTAAACCTGATAATTTCTAAGATTAGACAAATAAATCCATGGAATATGAATTAGTACTATTTTGTTGTGTGCCTACAATGTGAATATTGACCATGTATATCAATTACTATGTAAAGTTCTGTGTGGCTTGAATTTTATCCCCCTAAAATGGTGAAGACCTAACTTCCAATGTGACTGATCTGGAGACAGGGCCTTCATGGAGGTCAAGTTAAATGAAATCATAAGGATGAGTGTCCTTTAAGGACTGGTGCCCTTAAAAGAAGAGGCCCTAAAGATCTCTCTCCCCATGCATGCATACAGAAAAAAGGTCATGTTAGGACACAGTGAGAAAGTGGCCATCTGCAACTCAGGACGAGAGGCCTCGCCAGAAACCAACTCTGATGGCATCTGGATTTTGGACTTCTGCTCTTCAGTACTGTGAGAAAATAAATTTCTGTTGTTTAAGCCACTCAGTCTGTGGTATTTTGTTATGGCAGCCCTAGCAGACTAATATGTAAAACTAGCTCAAATAAGCTTCTTAATCAGGCAGGTGGTATTATTTTGGGAATTCAGTATAGTGATGAATGGTATAGGTTTTAGAGCCCAAATATGTGACTTCAAATCCTAGATCGACCACTTATCACTTAAGTGATAAGCAAGTTCTCAGTTTTTCTGTGCATTATGCTTCTCCAACCACAAGGTGGTAATAATAATAGTATCTTCCCCACTGGGTGTAAAGAGGTTTAAATGAGTTAGTATTTACAAGTCGTATAGTGCCAGACACAGAGAAAACAATATGAATAAGCTACTGTTATTACCTCAGTTCTCAGATGAAGACACTGAGGCTTAGGGAGACGAATTCACTCAAGATCACCCTGCTATTAAATGGGGATGTATCATTATTGGAACCAGATTATTTGCAGAAACCAGGTCCTTAACCTTTACCCTGTATTGGCACTGGCAAAGGGCAAGTGAGAAATGAAGTCAAAACTTTTTTCCAAGTAGACTAACAATTTTGAAATTTGCCTGCTTACATTGCAGGGCCTGGGCTATGGTGGGACTTATTCTACACACCTTTATTTTGCTGAAATTGCCAGGGTTTGAAAGTCTGGCTGAGAAGGGGTCCTTGATTATTTCTCTTCCTTCTCAACACTGTCCTAACTCGCTTTCGCTTGTCTCCACAGTCCTAGGAAATGTCCAAAATGCAGGATGAGTACACGCTTACCATAAAGTACATGGGGGAATTTGGCTCATAGAAAATGCGACATGAGAAACAGTCAGTGGGCACATGGGCTCTGAAGATTCCAAGGTGACCTCAGTGCACTAAATTAATTCCATTTCTTCCATTGGGAAATGAGACTTAGATGGGTTGTGACATGTTGAGAGATGCTGGTTTCTGTGCAGCTTCTTGGCCTCTGTGGCAAAACTGAATAGTGGGAACAAGCAGGAAATCCCCATCAGCTTTGTCCCCGGTGAACCATTACTCTGCCCACCATGGCTGTACTTCTGCTGGCTCTGGCCTTGGTTCTCTGGTTGCTGAAGCTGTGACTGCAGCATGCCCCACTTTGTGAGAAGCTACAGGCCACACAGCTGTTGAATATTTAGTATCTTCTTGACCCGCCTCATGCATGCTAAATCCTATTTAGTGTGGCCAGCGGGAGGGGTATTTAATTGCTTTGGCTGATGATGGACCATCTTTTCCCCTTTGCTTCCAGAGTCTTGCCAGAGACATTTTCTAATTCATTTGACCTTCCAAGATCCTTTCTCTGTACCCACTTGGTCCTTCAATTCCTGCTTCTCTCCATATTATGTCCTGTGTTTCCATCTCTTAACATTTAACAATAATTCTTCATTGTACTTCAAGGTCATTGATGGTAGGCATGGTGTATGCATGTGGCCACAGATGCCATGTTAGGCTGGCCACTGGAGATATCTACCAGACATTCTCTTTCTCTATACTGAATGAATGAACCAGTGAATGAGTTAATGGATTATACTCAGTTGCTCTTGAGAGGACCTAGCAATATATACTTCTGTGTTATAGACTATTGGAAGATAAAGGATTGGAAAGATATTTACTTGTGTACACAAGCTACTTTGAAACATGGCCAAAAGTCAGCATCTTCTCAGGCAAAGTGGCAATACTTCAGAACTTGATAACTTTCAAATTTGTAGGTGCTGGAAGGTGCTAAGACTATATGGCCTAATTGAAATTCTCTAGCTTCTTCAATTGTCAGAACTAAATGCTATTCTGAGAGGGAGCTCTGATATTCCCATGGTAACAGGGCTCCATTAAAGGCATGACATCACAAAGCTGTCCTTGTTTGAGGACACCTGGGAATTTCAGGTATAGACAGAAATACCCTTAAAGGCAAATTATACATACATATTCTGCGTAATTATGTGCACATGCATAGATAATACCTAATTTAGCCACACCTTTCATTTGGTCCCATTTATCATTAGACTTTTAACGACTCAAATCTCAAGCGTGGATGTAGTATGATGTGCTTTATTTTCTTAAAGAATACCTCATCTAAGTTTTGTAATAAATATCTACCATTAATGTGGTGCTGCTCTTGAGCAGAAAAGAAAAAAAATCAAATCCTTTCCTTGTCTACTTACCATTACTTGTAACATCACTAAGAGAATATTGATTCTTAACACACCCTCTAAAATGGATAAATATATTGTCTTTATGCAAAATTATCCAGCATCATGCACCTGGCTGGCCATTCATGACTTAGGTCAGTTCCAGCAGTGTGCCCAAAGGGGAGTATTTTAGAGTTATAAGAAAGGATTGTATAGACAACCTGGGCAAGGTCACCTAGAGTGTCTTTTTTTACCTGATTAAAAATTTAGTCAAAATATTCAAACCATTTGTTATTTTGTAGATGCCTCTAAATACTTGGCACAATATCTGAAAAAGGAAAAGATTTTTTTTTTTAAAGAAGAAAACAGAAGGGTCAGTGGATTTGAGAACGGTCTTGATTCCCTCATCATTGGTATAATCCCTTTGCTTAGTTATGGTTTCCCTTCTTATCAGAGACAATGATTTTAATGTGTCCATTTTCATATTATACAATGCTGCCAGGAAAGGCACGAGGCGGACAGGATTAGCTCTGAGAATGTAGGAAAATATGACAAGGTGAAAGGCTAGCTATGAAGTTGGTTAGCTCATAAATAATACAAACGACAGGGTTTGTAAGAAGAAAATGGGAACAATTTGCATAGCTTGTGTTGTAGCAACAAGTGTGTCTAAGTATTTTCACTGGCTGAAGAGGTGCTTCTAGCTGGAGTATTTGCCAAGGTGACTTTTCTCCAGGGCTGCTTTTAAAGGTTTTTGCTGCCCTCACCCCACCCAGAAACCACTCCTTTCCCCATAAATTCCTTGGAATTGTTAAAGATGTGAGGCTGAATGCTGGGCTTTGTTTATGACAGTGAGTCAAACTGAGTTCTTTTAAATGAAAATCTAATGCTATTTTTCTAAATAATATCTATGTATGGTCCCTTCATTGACATTCACATTTTGGTTATGAGAAACAATTTGCTACATTTTCTCCATTTCAAATGAGTCCCTATCAGTGGTCTCCATGAGGATTTTCCTGAGGGCTAGGTGAACAAAGTATCTGAGGATCAAAAATTAATTTGTCCACATCTGTTAAATCCCATACAATTGTAAGTAAATTTCTTTTTTTCCCCAGTGGAAAAAATGTTCATCTAGAAAATTAAGCTGGAAGGAAACTTAAAAAACATATAATTCAATCCCTTCATTTTCAAATATGAAATGAAGCCAGAAGAAGAAACTAAGCCATGCCACTAATTTGTGGCCGAACCAGAGCAGGAAACCAGGAATCCCAGCTACTAGTTTGTTGCTGACACAATGTACATTCAGTATATGTATAGGTATGCTTATAATATCTGTGTATATATATATATATTCCTGCATCTTAGCAATAAACTATTCACAGTTATGTGTGTGTGTAGCTTGAATTCTAATTTTATCTAACTCCTTGTGACTCAAAATGTGGTCTGTGGACCTGAAGAATGGCCATCACCAGGAGCTTATTAGACATGAAGAATCTCAGGCTCTACCTGAAACCTACTGAATCACAGCCTGCAGTCTAATAGGATCCCCAGGTGATTCGTATGCATTAAACTTGAGAAGCACTGTTCTAACAATTCCCGGTTTTCTGTAATAATGAAGTATAGTGATTCCGTCCAGAGATAATCAAAGTCATTCATTATATATGTTGATTTCTCACCTCTCTTTTCTCTCTTGCACTAAATTTTCCAGTCACTTCCAGCTGCTATAAAATAAAATGATATTGAAATTTAACACTTCCATGCCATGCTTTCTTTTTAGTGGTAAGCGTTGCCTTCAGTTCAGTTTTTGCTTTCCTCTATTCAAATAGTAATTGTTAATATGTATTGTGTGTTTGTTCTGTGCCCCAAAGTGCACTGAGTACCTTGCATCCGTGATCTCTTTTAATCCATGCAAAAATGGTGTGAGGATATAATGATCATAATCTCCATTTTTTGGAACAGGAGATTGAGGCTGAAAGAGACTGAGTAACAGGATGTCTCAGAGCTTGGACTCCAATTGAGATTTAGCTCATTTCAGGGTGTGTGCATTAACCACAATATACACTGCTTCTGCAATCGAAAGTTCTCATTGCTCTTTCTCCCAAGCATTTATGCCTCTAGAAAATGAAATTATCTGACCAAGTAAAAACCAGAAGTCAAACGTAGCGCAATGCTTGGTACATGGTGGGCCCTTGAGAAATACTTGGTGGATATATGTATGAATGAATGAATGAAAAGGCCTGTGTCTCCCTGATAAGAAAGCACGAATCTTTTTGCAACACCAAGAGAAAGGAGAGATGTCCAGCGGAAGGGGTATCTGCCATTTTAAGGCAGCTGACGTTTCTTTGGGGTCCCTAATCCCTCTAACCCTCTTTCTGCTTTCCTTTACCTTTCTTTGCCCTGTGTATTACTGCAAACGCCCAATGGTTTTTCTACATTTTCAGTTCTTATTCTTGTCCTCTTTCCTAACAGTAGTCTGCCTGGGGCATTGAGGCCAAGTGTAGTGACATCCTTGGAGGCCCTGAGATACTATTTCAGGGATTCCAAGAAAGTCCCATTAACCCTTAATCCTCTTCCATTTCTAGGGAATTACAGAGCTAGAGTACCAAGCTCCAGGTTAAAATTCTATGTTATTAGGCTTTTGTACATTGTATTAGTGAAAGTTCAAGAACCAGTCCCTGAGGAGTAAAGAAAAATATAGGGATGCTGAATACCTGGGACTAACAGGGATGATGGTGGAGGAAAAATGGAGGTTGATCCATCTGAGAGGTCATTCTTGGAGAACTGAACTTGTTACTCACTTGAAAGCAGCACTGGCTCTGAAGACATAAAAGGTGGTGGGGCCAGTGCAGGGAGGGGAACCCCCCTGAACACTGGCCTTGACTGTGGAGCTGCACCCTTGTTCTGATTTGGTTCAAGGAGACAAGAGTCACGTCCCTCCGGGTCTCATTTCCTAAGTTATAAAGCAAGGCAGTCAGGGTGTTTAGGTAATTATTTCCTTTTGTTTGGGAGGTTTAAGAAAAGGGATTCTGAATTGGGAAAGTGGTGAGCTGGGCTCTATGCAGACAGGTTCAAAAGGGCCCAAGGAAGGAGAGTACACCTCACATCTGCTTGGATGGTTTGGCCCATGGTCTTCTCTCTGGCCTGGGCCCTTCATTCTGGTCAGTGGTGCTCTTGACTTTGGGGACTAGCTCCCCCACCACATGCTGCTCCACTGTACCAGCTGATCCTCAGACCTTTAGAGGCTCTGCACTAGGTAAGTTCCCAACACAGATGACCCCCTGCAGGCCTAGAAGGCCATAGGCACACCTGGCCTAAGGCGTGTTCTGGGGTTTTCCAGAAGACACTTTTCCAAACCTCTGAGCTGCCAATAGTGATCTGAATTTCATCCACTATTTTACTACTTTTATTTGGTAAATGATTAATATATTAAAAAGAGTCCTTGCCCCATATGCATTCATTGATTATATGTGTGTGGTCTCTGTGTGTGTTTTTGATTTAGTTTCTAGGGTGGATAAACGTCTTTGTGAACAAATTTATGGTCTTTCAGCTAGGAATAGATGAGAAATTGATTTAAATTTCTTCATTCATTTAACCCAGATACGCGGAGCATCAGCCACATGCAGACTTTATGCAGGAGTTGGAGATAAAGATAAACAAAATACAGCCTCTGCTTTTAAAGAATTCCTAATGTAGTGAAGAGGAGGTAGGTATGAAAACAGGTAATTCTAATACAATGTCACAAATGATGTAGTGGAGCTGGCAACAGAGTATTATGGGAACACGGAGCAGGGAGGGGCAGACTCTGGGAAATTAGCTGGTTTTATGGAAAACAAGCTATCTGCAGATGGTGAAGTTGTAATACTTAATTTCCACATTGTATCTCCAACCTTGAGATGACATTTGATTGTTTAAGGGCTCAGCAACAAATCTTTCCCCTTATCTGTGGTCCCTCTATAATCCAGGGAACAATGATAATTAGCTCAAATGCAACAAGGCAAATAGGGGAGGGTTCAAAGTAAAAAACACTTTTTGCTGATGTGGGTCCGGTCCTGGCAGCTGCAGAGAGCACTTAATTTTATAGTTTTTCTGATTAAGGCTTTCTGCAGCAGCTCCTTCAGTAGAACAGGTAAGCAAAGCAAACAAGCTAACGAGCAACACCACAGATCTTGTATTTCAGTCTTCCCCGCTTCTGGCATACTTAGCAGGATGTCATCTGCCTGGTGCACAAGGAAAATAAAATTGCTTGCATGAGGCCCTGGTTATAGCGAAGAAGGGGGGAAGCAGGAATGAATTCAATCTTTGGCTTAGAGAAACCTAATTCTCTCAAGGTATATTGAAGTCCGCAAAGCAGTTATCTTTCTGAGCAGCTAGATGCAACCTGGAAATGTAGCTCCTAATAGCCTTGGTGAGATTAAGTGAACTTTCTGTGATTGTGGTCCTTACACACAGCTCCTGTAGGGTTTGATGCCCTCCCCGCTGGTTTAGCCTGCACCAGCAGTCCCTTTCACACTCCTCCTCCACCCTGTGCTTTTCACGTCTTCCCCGCTGCTTCCAATCCACTGGCATCTCTATAGGGGGAAGGAGGAATGAGTGGCTTGACAGTTTAGAAGGATACGTTTAATAGTAATTGAGGGAAGCAGTCCAAGAAGGCCACCATTCTATTATTCTTGCAGCAAGAAAGGTTATCAGGGCTTGATGGAGCCACACTCTCTTGCTGAACTATTTTGTGACTGAGAGATCTTCGTGTTTACTGGGCTTGCAAGGGAATTGGGAGACAAGCTGAAAGGGAAATTAATTTGAACTGTAATTGATATCAGGTCAGTCACAGGATGGTGGGAGGGAGCAGAGTTGTGGGGTGGTTTTTGGATGGGGTAGGAAATACTTTTCCAAAGTTGGCAGTAGGACCCTTTGTTGTAAGAAGTGTAATTTGTGAACAAAGTGTCAATTTGTGGGTCTGGAGGGTCTGGTTTGATTTTAATGGATGTAGCAGATTTTCAAATGGAAATAGGAGTTGGTAAACATGCAAAGAGATTTGGTATCACTTAATCTAATATTCTTTGCATGTAATTGTTAATCTCTGAAGAAATTCAGGCTCCTTAGACAAAAGCTATTTCTGCAAACGCTGCCTGAAATTATCCTTTGGATTTTTATTTCAGTTCAATGTTTCTTCTTTCTTTTTTTCTTCCCTCCTTTATTCCCTTTCTCCCTCAGTCCTTCCTTCTCTCTCTTTTATTCTTATTCTCTTATGACTTCAGTAGCATCTTCCTATAGAAATAGAAGGAATAATACCTTCTAAGGATACCCTAAAAGCCCTTCCCACAACTCAGGCTGAGAACTGACTTCACTGAAAAACAAAACTCCCAAAGATTCACAAGGAGTGTAGCTTTTTTTCTTTTTTGGCCATTTGCAAAACAGACATTCATTTATTATTGCCTAATGATTCCTGTAATTATCAAAACATAAACCAACTCAAACTGATTTAAGGAAGACAAAGGAGAAAGTTTTGTCTTGTAGAAACAGGAAGTTCAAGGGTACCTTTGGGGTTACCTCTGTTAGATTCAGGATCTCAAAGGTGTCAGCCTCCCACCACTGCCCCCATTTCTAGATTCTGCTTCTTCTTGTGTCCTTCATGGTGATGGGTTGATTGTGGCCCTAAGCTCATTGCCTACAGCATCAGAGTCAAAAAGAAAAAGAAGTCAAAAAGAGTCAAAATTTTATATAACATTTTCTTGGAAGAAAAATTGATAGTCTCTGTCTTGGTAAATGCCTACCATGGTCTAAGGAATGGGGGTCAGGTCATAGGTCAGGTCCTGTGTCCATTTGTACAGCTTCCATGGGTAGGTGAGGCACTGTGGCTGACAATTTTGCTGGACAACATGGAATAAGAAGGGGACAGTTTCCAAAAAGAAAGAGGGGTGCTGAGTAGACAAATATATCAGATATCTACTATGGTATTGTCCTGGTTCTTTCTCTTTCAAGTGGCTACAGTTCGGGGAGAAGATAATTTTCTCTTGGGAGGAATATAGTTTGATTCTTCTCTTTAGGCATTTTAAGTCTTATAAATAAGCTGACCTCAACTTACATTTTCAGTTTTATTTTCTATTGTTCCCAGAGTCATATCTAGGCTCCAGGGAGACATGACCACTCATTGTTCTTCAAATATTTTCTTCTTCAGGGTTTTGCATTGAGGGCCCTTGGTTGTCAGAATTGGGGTAAACTATAAAAAAAAAGAATTGGGGTAAACTATGCATTCACAAATTTAAAAATAGAATATTTAAAAATCTATTTTTTCTCTTTTTTCCAAAATTGATCCAAGGGTCAAGTTTGATTTTTCTTCAGGATGCAATGCCGTGAATGGCATTTGAATAATATCTTTTTTTTTCTGGTTCTTTCATTGCTGTTTCAGCACTTAAGAACCACTGTGTTACATTCTGCATTGTCCTTGTCGACATTGTTTTTTAGCCCTCTAATTAAATTTTTTCATACTTCATTTAAAAAGTATTTTTATCTCTCTTTTTCTTCTTAAGTGTAAGTATCCTGGACAATAGCAAAAAAAAAAAAAGGTGACAAAGGCTTCAATTAATATGTAGTCAGAGGACAATTGCAATAGAAATAGTGACTATGGGTGTCTAAGAAAAAAATCAGGCCTTGGACAAGAAAAGCCCCAAAGCTGCTCTAGTATTTTGGTTAATGATGCCTTTGTTCATTTCTGCATACGGATTGTCATTGTGATGAAGCAGCAAAAGAAATAGGAATGAATATTAGAGAAGGTATTGCAAAATTAGGATCTGGAGGCGCTCCTTTGAAACTGTGCTTGTTTTGAATTTTTTAAGCATTATGAAAATGGAAGTATCTTAATTGTCTGTCTTTTATCCCTAGATCTTCAAGGACCACAAAAGTGTAGGGGTAAGGAAATGTCCTTGTAATTTTACTGTATTAATTAGTACATTACTTTTGTTTCTAATACCTCTTTCTCTCATATCCCATGCTGCACTCTTCAACCCTTCAAGACCCAACTCATGGTTAACTGTCTCAGTGAAGCTATCTCTGAGATCCTCAGCCAAAATTACTATTTGCAATCCTCTAAAACAGTGGTTCTCAAAGTGTAGTCACCAGACCAACAGCAGCGACAATAGCTGCGCTCTTATTGGAGATTCAAATTTTTCCCGCAATCTACTGATTCAGGAACTCTGGAGGTGAGGCTCAGCAACCTGGGGGTTCACAAGTGCTCTGGGTTATTAAATGATATAGTTTGAATACTACAGCTCTAAAACTGAGCATTCTGTCTCATATTTACATGGAGAATGTGTAACATCTGCTCTACTATATAACGTGCTCTGGGGAGGATGTTTATGTCATTTTTGATTTTTAGGCCCCAATAAAAGGTAAAAGACATTGAAACATGAAAGTCTGTAGATGACTAGGCATAATAGGACATGGAGCTTACATAAGAAAGGGAGAGGGAAACAGAGCCTAATCCAGTTTCTCAATTTTCCAATTTGCCTCCTGCTTTGACTGAATGGACCAGATAATTACTAAATCCCTATTTCACTTTATGTCCAAATCCCTATTTTGCTTCATGTGGTGTCTGTCTGAACACAGAACAGATGTGCTCTCCTGCTACTAGTCACTAGATATGTGTTCATTGATGGTGATCTGCTCCCCTTTTTGCAACCTAGCAATCGCAATACTATTGCTTAGGGCTTTTGTGGAGTCTGCTGGTCAAGTTTAAGTAAAGGGCAAATCCACTCCACTTTAAATATATAGAACAGGCTATTAAACATTTTTTTGTTCTTCAGAAGACACTGTTCCATCCCATCAAAACAGACTCTCCCTCACTTCAGGTATTGCCCATGAGGCTGCTGAGATCTCTGGGTGTCAAATGTTGCCCTCTTGTCATCAGCTATTAAAACTGCTAAAACAAAAGAATGCTTAACCACTCCAGCTGTTAAAACATTAGTACATGCTTTGGTGAGCTCAAATTTAAATACTTTGAATGGCCCTTTAGGGGATCTTTTTCTTTTTTAACTTAGAGTTCAGTCAAAATTCAGCAATAGTTTTAACTTCTTCAGTCCCTGGATGTGCTCATATTTCTCCATGTCCTCCCAAATAGTCTAGTTAGCCACTAGTTTGGGGATTAATTTTTAAGCTGTTAGGTTTGTATTTAGAATTCACCAAACTTTAATGACTTTTTGGCTTTGCCTTCTGGGTTTCACCAAGCCTGCCCAGAACTTTTTTCTAAATCTAAAATTCCAAATGATTTTTCCAGTATGAATCAGGACAGGATTAGTGAAAAGGGAATCCAAGAAAGTCTTTTTCATCTTACCTGACTACTAGATCTAGGGTGTAATAACCAGCCCACACCCTGTCTGTTTCCTGAGCCCTACATCAATCCCTTTCTCTTTTTTGACTTCTTTTGCACTCATATTCTGTGTTGCACACATGCTGGCTTCTTATACACTCTACTAGATTTTATAGGATTTTCCTTTAAACTCTCTGGTTTGCTCATTCTTTCATATATTCTCAATGCATTTGGACTTTCCTTAAGAAATGTATTCAATGTTCCCATGCTTTATAACTCAATCCCTTACCTTTCTATAGAACTCCAGATTTCTGTTCTACCTGTATTCAGAAACTGGGATACTATGAAAGATAACTGACAGGGGCGCCTGGGTGGCTCAGTCGGTTAAGCGTCTGCCTTCAGCTCAGGTCATGATCCCAGGGTCCTGGGATCGAGCCCCTCATCGGGCTCCCCGCTTTGCGGGAGGCCTACTTCTCCCTCTCCCACTCCCCCTGCTTGTGTTCCTGCTCTCGCTGTGTCTCTCTCTGTCAAATAAAAAAATAAAATCTTTAAAAAAAAAAAAAGAAAGATAACTGACAAAAAGGTAAAATTGTATGAGTAAAGCTTGATATGCACTAATTCACCTATTTTGTCCTACTCTCATATGCTAGTTATGAATTTTCTGTTTATTGTTCTTATCAACAAAGTGAACTTTATGTAGCCCACATTTACATGGACTTTTGATCATGTGGCTTACAGTTACAAATAAAAAACAATACTAATAAATTTTGAAGCCTTTGGACTAGAGGTTCTCTAAGATCTCTCTACTGTTTTAAAACCTACAAACATATACACATAGGTTGCTTTTAATGGTACATTAAATACCATATAATAAATTACAGACAGATCTATTTAAGTAACTCAATAATGAAAAATGTTGACATGAATAAGTTACATAGGGTTTCTAGTCAAGATGAAGAAACAAGGACCAAATTTACTCTTTTACCTGAAATAACTAAAAACCAGACAAAGTTTATGAAATGACTATTTTTGAGATGTTGATCAACAAAAGACAAATAAGACAAGCCCTAAAGTTTCCTGATTGCTGTCTAGGCTGTGGCTCAGGGAAGAGGAATATAGTGGAGCTCTTCCTGAGTCAAAGAGATGCAGCTGGGAGTCTGGGAAGGCCAAGGGAGCTGGAGCCAACAAAAGGAGAGAGTCAGTGATCTTAAGACTTCCATCAAACCTTTCCCTGAGTGTTGATCAGTGCGTGCATGAGGAACTACTGAGACTGGGGAAATAACCATACAAAATGATTAAAGAAAAGTGCTCGGAACTGACATAGGGCCTTGGAGGAAATGGAGAGGTATTGGTCAAATGATACAAACTTCCAGTTATAAGATCCACAAGTTCTGGGAATATAATGTATAGCATGGTGACTATAGCTAATACTGTGTTGTATACTTGAAAGTTGCTAAGAGAGTAGATCTTAAATATTCTCACCAAAAGAACAAATGGTAATTAGAAATTAGAAATTAACATGATGGTTAGAGAAGAAATTAGGAAGTTGATTGTCTTCAAAATTAAGACAATCTGCAAAATTAAGATGAACCATAGATTGGGAGAAAATATCAGCAAGTCACATAAAGAATGAAGGACTTCTATCCATAATATATAAAAATTCTCAAAATCCAACATTAAGAAAAGGAACAACTTTTTTTTTTAATGGGCGAGTTGTTTGCGTAGACATTTTACAAAAACATATATGGATAGCAAATAAGCTAAATGAGCTAAAAAGATGCTCAACACTATAAGCTATTTGAGAAATGCCAATTAAAACCACAATGAGGGGAACCTGGGTGGTTCAGTTATTTAAGTATCCAACTCTTGGTTTTGGCTCAGGTCATGATCTCATGGGTCATCATTTCATGGGTCATGAGATGGAGCCCTGCCTCAGGCTCTGAGCTCAGCAGGAAGTCTACTTGAGATTCTCTCCTTTTGCCTCTCCCCCAACTCATGCATGCACTCTCACTCTCTCTCTCAAATAAATAAATAAAACTTAAAAAAAACAAACAAACCACAATGAGATACCACTACAAGCCTATTAGAATGTCCAAAATGAAGAAGAATGAAGATACCAAGTTTTGGTAAGATGTGAATCAAATGGAAATTTTATACACAGCTGGTAAGAAGGTAAAATGGTACAACCAGTTTGGAAAACAGTTTGACAGTATAACTACCAAATGCCCTTGCCATTCTACTCCCAGGTACTCATCCAAGGGCAGTGAAAACATGTTCATACAAAGTCTAGGTCATGAATGTTCATAGCAGCTTCATTTATAATAGCCCCAAACCTAGAACAACCTATCTGCTTATCAAGAGGGAGTGGATAAACAAAATGTTATATAGATATTCAGTAGTCCTTCCCTTATCAAAGGCTTAACTTTCTGTGGTTTCAGTTACTGTGGTCAACCATGGTCCAGAAGTCCATCTGACATATCATCAGAGGTTCAGTAGATAGCCTAATGCTGTCACAATGCCTATGTCACTCACATCACTTCAACTCATCATATAGACATTTTATCATCTCACATCATCACAAGAAGGGTGAGAACAGTACAATGAGATACTTTGAGAGAGAGAGAAAGACAACATTCATATAACTTTTATTACAATATATTATTATAATTGTTCTATTTGATTATTAGTTATTCTTGTTAATATATTACTGTGTCTAATTTATAAATTAAAATTTATTATTAGTACCTATGTATAGGAAAAACCATTATACACACACACACACACACACAAACACACACATATATAGGGTTTAGTACTATTGCAGTTTCAGGCATCCACTGGAGTTCTTGGAATGTATACTCCATGGATAGGGGCCATAATGTATAATGGAATGTTATTCCACACTGAAAATAAATGGACTATTTATATATGCAAAATGTGAGTAGATGTTCAGAAAAGGGTTAACACTGGCAGGCCTGAGACTGCTTTCCTTCCTTAAAAAGGCTTGCTAAAATGGTCAGCCCTTGGCTGGTGTCTGAGAACTTGGATTTCAAGAGGGTTCCCATAATTCCCAGAACTGTTAAATATGTGCCCCTTTGAAGGGCCACATGTATCCTAATGTTTATAGCAGCAATATCCACAATAGCCAAAGTATGGAAAGAGCCCACATGTCCATTGACAGATGAATGGATAAATAAAAAATTATATATATATATATATATATATATATATATATATATCTCTTTGTATATATTGGGATATTACTCAGCCATCAAAAAGAATGAAATCTTGCCATTTGCAAAAATACTCAATGCAGATGGAACTAGAGGGTATTATGCTAAGTGAAATAAGTCCATCAGAGAAAAACAAATACCATATGGTTTCACTTATATGTGGAATTTAAAAAAACAGATGAACATAGGGGAAGGGAAGGAAAAATAAAATAAGATGAAAACAGAGAGAAGCAAACTATAAGAAATTCTTTTCTTTTTATAATTTTATTTTATTATGTTATGTTAATCACCATACATTATGTCATTAATTTTTGATGTAGTGTTCCATGATTCATTGTTTGCATATAACACCCAGTGCTCCATTCAATATGTGCCCCCTTTAATACCCATCATCAGGGTAACCCATCCCCCCTCCCCTCTAGAACCCTCAGTTTGTTTCTCAGAATCCATAGTATCTCATGGTTCGTCTCCCCCTCTGATTTCTTCCCCCTTCATTTTTCCCTTCCTACTATCTTTTTTTTTTTTTTAACATATAATGTATAATTTGTTTCAGAGGTACAGGTCTGTGATTCATCAGTCTTACACAATTCACAGCGTTCACCATAGCACATACCCGCCCCAATGTCTATCACCCAGCTACCCCATCCCCCTCATACCCGACCACTCCAGCAACACTCAGTTTGTTTCCTGAGATTAAGAATTCCTTATATCAGTGAGATCATATGATACATGTCTTTCTCTGATTGACTTATTTCACTTAGCATAATACTCTCTAGTTCATCCATGTTGTTACAAATGGCAAGATTTAGTTTTTTTGATGGCTGCATAATATTCCAGTGTGTGTGTGTGTGTGTGTGTGTGTGTGTGTGTGTGTGTGTGTGTGTGTATACCACATCTCCTCTATCCATTCATCTGTTGATGAACATCTTGGCTCTTTCCATAGTTTGGCTATTGTGGACATTGTTGCTATAAACATTGGGGTGCACGTACCCCTTCAGATCCCTACATTTATATCTTTGGGGTAAATACCCAGTAATGCAAGTGCTGGGTGGTACGGTAGCTCTATTTTCAACTTTTTGAGGAACCTCTATACTGTTTTCTAGAGTGGCTGCACCAGCTTGCATTCCCACCAACAGTGTAGGAGGGTTCCCCTTTCTCCGCATCCTCGCCAACATCTGTCGTTTCCTGACTTTTTAATTTTAGCCATTCTGACTGGTGTGAGGTGGTATCTCATGGAGGTTTTGATTTGGATTTCCCTGATGCCGAGCGATGTTGAGCACTTTTTCATGTGTCTGTGGCCATTTGGATGTCTTCTTTGGAAAAATGTCTGTTCATGTCTTCTGCCCATTTCTTGATTGGATTATTTGTTCTTTGGGTGTTGAGTTTGATAAGTTCTTTATAGATTTTGGATACTAGCCCTTTCTCTGATATATCATTTGCAAATATCTTCTCCCATTCTGTCGGTTGTCTTTTGGTTTTGTTGACTGTTGCCTTTGCTGTGAAAAAGCTCTTTATCTTGATGAAGTCCCAATAGTTCATTTTTGCCCTTGCTTCCCTTGCCTTTGGCAATGTTTCTAGGAAGAAGTTGCTGTGGCTGAGGTCAAAGAGGTTGCTGCCTGTGTTCTCCTCTAGGATTTTGATGGACTCCTATCTCACAGTTAGGTCTTTCATCCATTTTGAGTCTATTTTTGTGTGTGGTGTAAAGAAATGGTGCAGTTTCTTTTTTCTGCATGTGGCTGTCCAATTTTCCCAACACCATTTGTTGAAGAGACTGTCTTTTTTCCATTGGACATTCTTTCCTGCTTTGTCAAAGATTAGTTGACCATAGAGTTGAGGGTCCATTTCTGGGCTCTCTATTCTGTTCCATTGATCTATGTGTCTGTTTTTGTGCCAGTACCATACTGTCTTGATGATGACAGCCTTGTAATAGAGCTTGAAGTCCAGAATTGTGAGGCCACCAGCTTTGCTTTTCTTTTTCAACATTCCTCTAGCTATTCAGGGTCTTTTCTGGTTCCATACAAATTTTAGGATTCTTTGTTCCATTTCTCTGAAAAAAGTGGATGGTATTTTGATAGGGATTGCCTTAAATGTGTAGATTGCTCTAGGTAGCATTGACATCTTCACAATATTTCTTCTTCCAATCCATGAGCATGGAACGTTTTTCCATTTCTTTGTGTCTTCCTCAATTTCTTTCAGGAGTATTCTATAGTTTTCTGAGTACAGATTCTTTGCCTCTTTGGTTAGATTTATTCCTAGGTATCTTATGGTTTGGGGTGCAATTGTATATGGGATCGACTCCTTAATTTCTCTTTCTTCTGTCTTGTTGTTGGTTATAGGAATGCCACTGATATCTGTGCATTGATTTTATATCCTGCCACTCTACTGAATTCCTGTATGAGTTCTAGCAGTTTTGGGGTCTTTTGGGTTTTCCACATAAAGTATCATATCATCTGCAAAGAGTGAGAGTTTGACTTCTTTGCTGATTTGGATGCCTTTTATTACTTTTTGTTGTCTGATTGCTGTGACTAGGATTTCTAGTACTATGTTGAATAGCAGTGGTGATAGTGGACATCCCTGCCATCTTCCTTACCTTAGAGGAAAGCTCTCAGTTTTTCCCTATTGAGAATGATATTTGCTGTGGGTTTTTCATAGATGGTTTTTATGATATTGAGGTATATACCCTCTATCCCTACACTCTGAAGAGTTTTGATCAAGAAAGGATGCTGTACTTTGTCAAATGCTTTTTCTGCATCTATTGAGAGGATCATATGGTTCTTGTTCTTTCTTTTATTAATGTATTGTATCACATTGATTGGTTTGCGGATGTTGAACCAAACTTGCAGCCCAGGAATAAATCCCACTTGGTCGTGGTGAATAATCCTTTTAATGTACTGTTGGATTATATTGGCTTGTATTTTGGTGAGAATTTTTGTATCCTCATCAGGGATATTGGTCTGTAATTCTCCTTTTTGATGGGGTCTTTGTCTGATTTTGGGATCAAGGTAGTGGTGGCCTCATAAAATGAGTTTGGTAGTTTTCCTTCCATTTCTATTTTTTGGAACAGTTTCAGAAGAATAGGTATTAATTCTTCTTTAAATGTTTGGTAGGATTCCCCGGGGAAGCCATCTGGCCCTGGGCAATTGTTTGTTGGGAGATTTTTGATAACTGCTTCAGTTTCCTTAGTGGTTATGGGTCTGTTCAGGTTTTCAATTTCTTCCTGGTTCAGTTTTGTTAGTTTATACCTCTCTAGGAATGCATCCATTTCTTCCAGATTATCTAATTTGCTGGCATAGAGTTGCTCATAATATGTTCTTATAATTGTTGTATTTCTTTGGTGTTGATTGTGATGTCTCCTCTTTCATTCTTGATTTTATTTATTTGGGTCCTTTCTGTTTTCTTTTTGATAAGTCTGGCCAGGGGTTTATCAATCTTTTTAATTCTTTCAAAGAACTAGCTCCTAGTTTCTTTGATCTGTTATACTGTTCCTTTGGTTTCTATTTCATTGATTTCTGCTCTGATCTTTACTATTTCTCTTCTCCTGCTGGGTTTAGGCTTTATTTGCTGTTCTTTCTCTAGCTCCTTTAGGTGTAGGGTTAGGTTGTGTATGAGACCTTTCTTCTTTCTTGAGGAAGGCTTGCATTGCTCTATACTTTCCTCTTAGGACTGTCTTTGCTGCATCCCAAAGATTTTGAACAGTTGTGTTTTCATTTTCATTTGTTTCCATGAATTTTTAAAATTCTTCTTTAATTTCCTGGTTGGCCCATTCATTCTTAGTAGGATGCTCTTTAGCTTCCATGTATTTGAGTTCTTTCTGACTTTCTTCTTGTGATTGAGTTCTAGTTTCAAAGCATTGTGGTCTGAAAATATGCAGAGAATGATCCCAATCTTTTGGTACCATTTGAGACCTGATTTGGTCCTAGGATGTGATCTATTCTGGAGAATGTTCCATGGGCACTAGGGAAGAATGTGTATTCTGGTGCTTTGGGATGGAATGTTCTGAATGTATCTGTGAAGTCCATTTTGTCCAGTGTGTCATTTAAAGTGTTTATTTCCTTGTTGATCTTTTGCTTAGATGATCTGTCCATTTCAGTGAGGAGGTGTTAAAGTCCCCTATTATTGTTTTGTTGTTGATGTGTTTCTTTGATTTTGTTATTAATTGGCTTATATAATTGGCTGCTCCCATGTTAGGGGCATAGATATTTAGAATTGTTAGATATTGTTGGATAGACCCTTTAAGTATGATATAGTGTCCTTCCTCATCTGTTATTATACTCTTTGGTTTAAAATCTAATTTGTCTGATATAAGGATTGCCACCCCAGCTTTCTTTTGGTGTCCATTAACATGATAAATGGTTTTCTACCCCCTCACTTTGAATATGGAGGTGTCTTTGCATCTAAAATGTGTCTGTTGCAGATAGCATATCGATGGGTCTTGTTTTTTAATCCAATCTGATAGCCTGTGTGTTTTGATTGGGGCATTTAGCCCATTTACATTCAGGGTAACTATTGAAAGATACGAATTTAGTGCCATTGTATTGTCTGTCACTGTATTTTGTTTCTGTTTCTTTCTGGTCTATGTTACTTTTAGGCTCTCTCTTTGCTTAGAGGACCCCTTTCAATATTTCTTGTAGGGCTGGTTTTGTGTTTGCAAATTCTTTTAGCTTTTTTTGTCCTGAAAGCTTTTTATCTCTCCTTCTATTTTCAATGACAGCCTGGCTGGATATAGTATTCTTGGCTGCATATTTTTCTCATTTAGTGCTCTGAATGTTATCTTTCCAGTCCTTTCTGGCCTGCCAGGTCTCTGTGGTTAGATGTGTTGCCAATCTAATGTTTCTACCATTGTAGGTTACAGACCTCTTGTCCTGAGCTGCTTTCAGGATTTTCTCTTTGTCTCTGAGATTTGTAAGTTTTACTATTAGATGTTGGGGTGTTGACCTATTTTTATTGATTTTGAGGAGGGTTCTCTGTACTTCCTGGATTTTAATGCCTGTTTCCTTCCCCAAATTAGGTAAGTTCTCTGCTATAATTTGTTTCAATATACCTTCTGCCCCTCTTTCTCTTTCTTCTTCTTCTGGGATCCCAATTATTCTAATATTGTTTCATCTTATGGTATCACTTATCTCTCGAATTCTGCCCTCATGATCCACTAGTTGTTTATCTCTTTTTCTCAGCTTCTTTATTCTCCATCATTTGGTCTCTTATATCACTAATTCTCTCTTCTGTCTCATTTATCCTAGCAGTTAGAGCCTCCATTTTTTATTGGACCTCATTAATAACCTTTTTGATTTTGACTTGGTTAGATTTTAGTTCTTGTATTTCTCCAGAAAGGGTTTCTCTAGTATCTTCCATGCTTTTTTCAAGCCCAGCTAGTATCTTTATAATCATCATTCTGAACTCTAGTTCCGACATCTTATTAATGTCCATATTGATTAGGTCACTGGAAGTCAGTACAGCCTCTTGTTCTTTTTTTTTGAGATGAGTTTTTCCATCTTGTCATTTTGTCCAGAGGAGAATAGATGAATGAGAGAACAAAATGCTAACAGGGTAACAACGATCCCAGAACAATATACACTAAACAAATCAGAAGAGACCTGAAACCAGGGGAAAAGAAAGGGAAAGAAAGAAAAAAGAAGAAAAAGAAGAAAAAAAAAGAATATGATCAAATATGATCAGGCTGGTGTATTCAGTGCCACACACTAGATTTTGGGTATTATTTTGGTGTGTTAGAAGAAACTGCCTCCCAAATCTTAAAGAAAGAAAAACTTATATATGTACAAAAATATGGGTAAATATGATGAAGGGATGGAATATGATTGTAAAGATGAAAATTACAATAGATTTTATAAAAAGAATTGATAAGATTTTGGTTGGAAAAAAGAAAGAAGAGAAATTTAAAAAAGGGGGTAAAGAATGTGATCAGGCAGGAGACTAGAACAAAGCCATATTTTAGAGATTTAGCATATATTTTGGTCTGTTAGAAGTAACTGTATCCCAAAATTTTAAAGAGAGAATAATTTATACATATACCAAAAATAAGGTTAACTACAATGAAGGGATAGATATGACTCTAAAAATGAAAAATAAAAAAGATTTTTAAAAAAAGGGATTGATAAGATGTTGGTTGAAAAAGGGAAAAAGAAAAATTAAAAAAAAAGTAGAAATAGAAAAAAAGAAAATTAAAAAAATTAACTTCAAAAGACTAAAGAGTCATGGGAAAAAAAGCCATGAATTCTATGTGCGGTATTCCCCTAGCGTGAGTTCTGCCGTTCTCATTGATCAGTAAACTTGGCCTTGGCTGGCGGTTCTTGCTGATATTCTGGGGGAGGGGCCTGTTGCCGTGGTTCCCAAATGTCTTTGCCGGAGGCAGAATTGCCCTGTCCTTGCCGGGTCCGGGGTAAGTAATCTGCTCGGGTTTGCTCTCTGGAGCTTTTGTTCCCGGCAAGCTCTCCGTACAGCTTTGGAGGACGAGAGTGAAAATGGTGGCCTCCCAATCTCTGCTCTGGAGGAGCTGAGAACTCGGGGCCCCGCTTCTCAGTGCGCCCCCAGAGAAAAGCAGTCACTCACTCCCATCTCCCCAGTCTCCAGCCGCACTCCGTGCTCACCCGGCCTGTGACCAAGTGTTTCTGTCTGGCACACGACCTGTGTGGAGTCTCCAAACCCAGCAGATTCCTGCAGTGCGCTCCTTCGCCGCTCCTCCCCCCGGGGGAAGGAGGGGAGTCTCCCCGGTTCTGCCGCTTGTTGGGTCCCTGCTGGAGGAGCAGTGGCCCGACTGGGCCACGGATCACAGTTTATGGCAACCCCAAGCTGAGAGCCCGCGCCTCGGCTCCGTCTCTGCAGCCGGCTTCCGCGCTCCGACACCTGGGAGCTCTGCTGCACTCAGGCACCCCCAGTCTTTCTGTGACCCCCGAGGGTCCTGAGACCACACTGTCCCGTGAGGGTTCCACCCCCCGCTTAGCCACTGGAGCGACGTCCCTCAGCGGAGCTGACTTCTAAAATTTCCGATTTTGTGCTCCACGGCTCTATCACTTGCCAGTAGCGGCTGATAGAGGCCCCCTCCCCCGCTGCCTATCTTCCCAAATATTGCCTCGGATTCACTTCTCTGCACCTTCCAGAAAGTGGTTGCTTTTCTGTTCAGAGAGTTGCTGCTATTCTTTTCTTCGATCTCCTGTTGAGTTTGTAGGTGTTCAGAATGGTTTGATCCCTATCTAACTGAATTCCTGGGACCAGATGAAATTTAGGTCTCCTACTCCTCCACCATTTTGCTTCTCCCCTCCCCCCCCATAAGAGATTCTTAGCTCTAGGAAACAAACTGAGGGTTGCTGGAGGGGAGGTGGGGGGGGGATGGAGTAACTGGGTGACAGGTATTAAGGAGGGCACTTGATGTAATGAGCAGTGGATAGTTATATGAATCACTAAATTCTACCCAGAGACTAATAATATAGTATATGTTAATAAAAAAATAATGACTCAGTGTACCTAAACTGTTTGCACAAACAGTATAGTTTATGCTGAACACTTGGTTTTCTTTTGAGAGTCCGGACATTTGTAACATGCTATGCAGAGGCTGCCTAACTGACCAGACCCAAATAAAAACCTTGGGCACTGAGTGTCTAATAAGCTTCTTTGGTAGATAACATTACACATGTGTTGTCATAATTTGTTGCTGGGGTGGGTGAGGGGGCACTAAGTGTGTCCTGTGTGAGTTCTTGGGAGAAGACTCTTATTCCTGCAGGACTTACTTCATGCTTCTTTTCCTTTTCTGATTATACTTTGTATCCTTTTTGCTGCAATAAATCATAGCCACTGGGCAGTTGAGTCCTGTGAGTTCTCCTAGCAAATCCTCAAAGCTAATGATGGTCTTGAACTTGTGAAAGAAGCTAGACTCCCTCCCTCTCACAAAACGAGTACCTACTATATATTATATCATTTTTTATATATATATGTGTGTGTGTATATCTGTCTACCATATTATATGATTTCAAATGGATATGTTCACTTTCCTAATTGTAGAGCTCGTTTAATGAATAAATACATATGTTAAAACATCAAGCTGTACAGCCTAAATATGTGTCGTTTTTCTTGTAGGTCATTTGTGCCTGAATACAGTTGTTCTTAAAAAAAAAAGTACACAGTGCTTTCTATGTAATAGGTAATATTTTCAGCACTTCATGTGAATTATACTGTTTTGTCTTTCTAAAACCTTGTGAGGTAAGCACTTTTATTATTCTCAGGAGGCTGAGTTTCAGATAAGCAAAATAACTAAGCAAAGCACACAATAGTCAGAGAAAGAGCTTGTTCTTTAACCCAAGTCTGGCAGAATTCCAAAGCATAGTCACCATTCACTCTTTCATATTTCATGTATGAATTACTGAGAAATTAATTTTGGTAATTATTTTGAAATTTCTCATCTATGAATGATCTTCCACTGGCACTTCAGTTTGGGGATTATAGGATGTCATTAGTTCAACTTTGTGTCCTTGGGTTGTTTGGCCTGTTAACCATTATTGCTCTGCTGTGATGGCCTTAGGGCTTTAGGACAGCAGAGGCCCAATGGCTCCTGTTTCAGAATTTACTTACACTGACTCCTGGTGCCTTTACTCAAGGTTCCTGCTTCATGTTCCTGTCCCTTCTAACCTTGATTCTGTGCTTCGAGCCCCAATTCTCTTTCAGATTTCCTACTGAGTTACTGACTTATTTGTTCTCTTTTTCCACCTCATTATCTTTGGCTCTCTCCAACTTATATTTTGACTATTGATTCCATGGGATTCTTGGCAGTGACTGTACCCACTGCTCTGGGCAAGAGATCTTCTTCCCAGCCCACTGTGACTCCCCTAGCTCAAGCTAGAATCCAACTCCAGAAAAGAAAAAAAAAAAACCAGACATGGAAGTCAGTGAATCAGGTATGCTTTCAAAGATTAAGCTAAAATTAGAATAAAAAAGAAGTCTGCTCTTGTGTTTTGATGTATGTAACTTAGTGCTGTTTAGAACTCTGCTGTACATCATCTGCTATTGTTACATTTGTCATATCAATCAATCAGAGGCAATTATGAAACCGCCAACTCCATCCTTTTGAATTCAGCAAGGCTGTCTAATTTTACAGCTATTAATAACCTTCTTATCTCTTAGTTTATCATCCCCCCCTTTCCCGTGCTCCTTTTCCAGCATTTTGATCACGGAACCTGAAATGGCTTGTGAGACAGTTGCATGTAGAGGAAGTTAAGAAATTAAACAATATGGCTTGCAACAATCTGAAGTAATAGGGAATTATTTTCATGGTGGTGCCTGGTATGTGCATTGTGCCATAAATTATGTAAGCCCTTTTGAAATGGAAGAAAAAAAAGATCCTTTTCTTAGAGTGTGGATCTGAATGTTTTCACTGGATTGTGTAAGAAATAGTTTCACTGGCATGGGAGACAGTGTAATCACCCAAAATTTCATGTCATGTCATAGACTTGCTGTCTGGCTGGGAATCAGAGAGTTCACATTGAATTTTATCTTTCTCACATCTAGTAATACTAAAGTAATAGTGAAAATAAATTCTTGCCTCAGTAGCATTTAGAATTTTAAATTGGCACCTAAAATTGTACTTCCAAAAGCCTCATTTCTGTGGAACCAGAGAGTCTATCTGTGAAGGTTAAATGCTGAGTCCCCCCTCTCTTCCTTCCTTCCTTCCTTCCTTCCTTCCTCTCTTCCTCCTTCCTTCCTTCCTTCTTTTTTTAAGAGAGAGCTTGGGAACTTGATCATTTAGCACAGTAAGAGAATTCAAACAGGGCCCATGAAAATTTTAATTCTACCTGTATCTAGATAATCCACTTTAGATACTTTTTAAAAAAATGAAGTAACACATAAATAAATGGATCGATATATGAATTCAGAAAATGTACTTAATTTCTGGAGTCCTGGCTTCCTCTTCTGTACAGTGGACATTATTGTGTGGAACCAAATTTAACGCTGTTCATGACTTTGGTCCAATTTATTTTTGCAGGAAGGTGTATAGGAGTAGTTGCTGAGAATGAGTAGATGCTTAAATTTTTCAAAGAGAGTAGCAGAGGCATTACTAAGAATACCTTTGTTTATAAGTTATAGAAACCTAATGCAAACAAATTTAAACAAAGAGTACAATTGGCTCATTTATCTTTTTTTAAAAGATTTTATTTATTCATGAGAGACAGAGAGAGAGAGAGGCAGATGCAGAGGGAGAAGAAGGCTCCCCGTGGAGCAGGGAGCCCGTTGTGGGACTTGATCCCAGGACCCTGGGATCATGACCTGAGCTGAAGGCAGACGCTTAACCTACTGAGCCACCCAGGCGTCCCTGGCTCACTTATCTTTAAAGTTCATGGATAGATTTTTGTCAGTCAAAGCTAGATGGAGGGGCTCAAATGATACCTTTAAATTTGGTTTTCTCCTTCTCTGTTATTTATTTATGCCTTGTCCCACATGAAACATTGTTTTTAAGCATTCCTGTTCTACAAGGTAACTTCTGGACACTCCATACTTACATTCTGATAGCTCTCCATCCAATTGAAAGAGCCTCTTTCCCCCGCTAAATGGTTTTTCAAAAATTTCATTGGATGAGCTTATGTCTTAAATCTGTTCTTGAACCAGTGACCATGGGGATTCACTGCTCTGACTGAATTGGCTTGGAGCATATATTTATGGTCAGGAACCAGGGTGTAGTTTTACCATTCAAACCCTGTGGACAAAGAGTAGTGGAGGAATGATTTCCTAAGGGGAAATGTGGATTAATTTTTTCTAGAAGAGGGAAGAGATCCTGGGCAAGAATTAATAATAATAGCTGACAGTTATGTAGTGCTTACTTGGTGCTGGGTATTGATTGATCTGATTGCCTTAGATATATTAAGTTACTTAATAATCAAAATAACCTAGTTTACAGATGAGGAAATTAAAGGCCAGAGAAGTTAAGTAACTTGCCCAAGGTCATACAGCTAGTAAGTAGCAGAGGCAGGGTTCAGAGGTAGGCAGCCTGGCACGAGAGTTCATGCTCTCTAAGTCACCAGGGAAAAAGGCCTTTCAGAATAAAAAAAATCTACTTTCACTCAGGCTCTGGAATTCCATCTACCAAGTTTTGACTCTTTTGCTTATAAGCCATTGGCCGTGGACAAGTTCTTAACCTCTTGGATTTTGTTTCCTTATCTATAAAATAGTGGTGGTAATATTACCTGGAAGGTTAAATAAGTAAATAGATTGCTGGCATATAGTAGGCACCTGACAACTGGTAACCAAAATGACAATCAGGCTGACATGCTCTGCGGCATAAAAAAAATCCCTGCCCTCTTAATTCCTAAAACACATGCATCATGGAATGTGAAGTAGTATTTTCTTCTCTACTCACCAAGAAAATGGTTAAACATAGATCTTAGTTCTTATTTCTCTTCTGCCCGATTTACATTTTAGGGATGGTCTCATCGCCGATTTTACATTAAATACAGAGGTGTGACTAAATAATTCTGTCTTGAAGTGAAGCATAAATTAAGAAGGCAAATGTACTTAGAATTACACTTCCCCCTCCTTTATCTCCTCCTCCTCCTTATCGACATGAAATACCATTTACTGAACACCTCCACACAATGTGTGGTGCATTGTCCCTGCTCTTTCCTAATTTTCTTGGCTTTTTCTAAAATGTTCTTTATTACAGAAAGGAAATAAATCATTGAGAAGTATGACATTTTTCTGTAAATAAGTAGGGGTTTATGTAACTCTTGAAAAGAGATAGTACAAATATGTATTTTAGTAACATTTTATCACAAACAGTGGTGACAGGATTTTCCTAAACAGGAACCATATATTCAAAATAATGAGACAAAACTGTTAAATTTTGGAAGAAAGAGGCAACTATTGTTTGTTTTTCTGTTTCTTTGGGTACCCATCAAAATATGTTTTTCTCCTTAATGCATCATCTTGCTTTTCTCCTAAAAGAGAGCATTTTACCAACTCCTTTAAGGAGTGAAATGGATAGTAAAAAGTATTATGGCACGTTTCAAAGTCTGGCTCTTTAAATATGTAAGTGATATAGTTTTAAATAAAATACTGGGGAACCAGAAAATGGAACTCCCATCTTGTTTGATTAAAAGGATGTTTAAGAGGAATTGTCTTAGTAGGTAGAGCATAGGAATGTTGATCTCAGGGTCTCAGGCTCATGAACTCAAGCTCCATGCTGGATTTAAAACTTACTTAAAAGAAAAGGATGTTTGGAAGATAATATTACCTGAGAAGGCAGAGGACATGAGAAAGAGGCTTGTTCTTTAGCACAAAATATCTGGAAATAGCCATAGCATGTTTCCTATTTTTTTCCGATTATGTGGTCAAAACCAAAATTTCATTTTCCCTGGCATCTTGTAAAACTTGCCAAAGTAGACTTTCCATTTGAATTTTGTTGGCCTCATATTCTCTAAAATGGTGCACAGAAAGGAACATTATCAGTGTCTTAGGTAGATTTTGGCTTTAGTACTATCTGTCAGCATGTGACCTTGGGCAAGTTCTCCAGAAAGCGGGTCAATTCTACTGATGACCTGTTAACCAAATAACCAGTTTTTGCCAAATTTTCTTGTGAAAGTTTTAACAACATATTAGTAAGTTTAACAAGAGTATGATTTAAAGTTGATATGCTAGCTGAGAAAATGGTCAAAGAACTTATTATTTATTTATTTATTTATTTTCCAGATTTTATTTTTTTATTAGAGAGAGAGAGAGAGATAGCAAGAGAGAGCTTGAGTGGAGGACAGGGAGAAGGTGAGGGAGAAGCGGATTCCCCACTGAGCGGGGAGCCCGATGTGGGACTGGATCCTAGGCCCCCTGGGATCACGACCTGAGCCAAAGGCAGATACTTAACCGACTAAGTCACCCAGGCACCCCATGAAAATGGTCAAAGAATTTAAAAAATGATAAAAAATTTCCTATAAGAAATGCTATCTTCCCAAAATTTAACTTTTCATACATGTTAGAATTGTTTCCTCTCCTTTTAGATTTGAATTTGGATGCTTTTGACTGTCATTTTGTACTTTTTCAAACTTTAAGCCCTTAAATATTCTGTTGCCAACATCTCAAATGGCATATCAGCTTTCAGTCTGTATCTCTAGCCATTTAAAATTTAAATTTAAATTCAATAATGTGAAATATCACAGTTTTAAATTAAATTTTAATTTTAAATTGAATTTCCACTTGAAATGGAATTAAATCTATTTTAAATTAAGTCTAATTTTCAGTTATTTTTATTAAAGTAAGATTTAATCACATTAAGCATTTAAATTCAATGAAAATTTAAACTTAAATCCAAGAGCATCTTAAAGAAATAATAATTGGGAAAAAAAACCTCATAGGAATTGCAGGAGCTTTGTTTACTGATGAGAAACAATTGGGATAGGTCAATGTATTGTAAGTTTACTGAAATACCAGACATAAAAGGATTAAAAAGCTCAAAGTATATAAAGGGAGTGGGACCGTTCAGAATCTTTTATTATGGCAGATCATATGATTAAAATCATTAATACTCTTGGGGTGCCTGGGTGGCTCAGTCGTTAAGCATCTGCCTTCGGCTTAGGTCATGATCCCAGATTCCTGGGATCGAGCCCCACATCGAGCCCTGCATCGAGCTCCGTGCGCTGCGGGAAGCCTGCTTCTCCCTCTCCCATTCCCCTTGCTTGTGTTCCTGCTCTCGCTCTCATTCTCTGTCAAATAAATAAATAAATAAATAAAATCTTTAAAAATAAATAAAATCGCTAATACTCTTTAACAAATCAGAAAATGTGAAGGAAGAATTTAAAAATAGACCAAAAAATCCTAAAATTGCTAACATCTGACAAAACAGAAATAGTGTAAAAATGAGTTTAGAAATCCGTAGAAACTAAGAAATTCTTATAATAAATGCTGACATTTCTGTTTTGTTTTTAAAGAAAGTTTTATTAGCAGAAATAAACATCTGACCTTTTGAGTGCTTAATATATTCCCATTTAATTTTCAGTTTCCTCATCTGTTGAAACTATAAAAACCATTTTCATTAAATCAGTAAATGTGATAAATAGAACAAATTAGGCATTTAGGAAGTTGAATTTTGCTGAATTAATTTTGACACTGACCTACTGCTGGCTTCGAACTTCTCAAAGCCTCAATTTCCAGGGCTGTAGAATGAGAATGATAGTACATTGCCTTCTTCCTTTCTTGTTCCCTCATCTGTATTTCTCTTGTACGGTTTATGTATTTCCATCGAAGTATCTTCTCTGTAAATATTCCCAGGGCCTGACACATGGTAGAATAATAATATTAATAATTGCTCATTTCATGCCAGACATGGTGCAAATGCTTTACCTAATTATCTCCTTTAATCCTGACCTCAAGCCGGTGAGAAAGGGACTATTATCTTCTCACTGCAGATAAGGAAACAGATGTTCAAAGAAGTGACTTTATGAAAAAGAGGCACAGGGAGCAAATAATGGAACTGAACTTCAAACCCAAGTGGTGTCACTGCATGGTTGCTGAACGGAATTTCTAAGAATACCAATAGGGCAGCTCTTTTGTGCATGTGTGACTGTGTTTATGGTACAGGGTGATTATATTGTCTGGCTCATTTGTTTGTTTTTAGGACTAAAAACATTTTCAAATGTGAGGGCCTCTCAAGAGGCTAACACAGCATGTGAATGCAGATATTTTTTTCAGTGCCTATGTGGACTGGGTGAGTATGAGAGACAGGGGAAGGGAGGATAGGCGATGTGACCTCATGATTCATTACAAGACAAAGGGGATGAAACAATATGTACAAATGAAGACAATGACCCGAATATACTTGTGTTTTGACCCCCAGGAAGACTGGTGTGCATTACTCTGAATTCAAGAGAACTTCTGGGTCATTAGTCCTCATTGCTTCTCATTAGCGTCTGTGGAATTACATCAACTAGATTGGTTGGAGATGTGTAATGAGCTGGGGCCACAGACACCACTCTGTCTCCATTTGCCCGGAGTTCTTGATGTCTTTGCTTTCGGCCGTTTATTGCTATGAGTGTGGTGAACTTACGCATTCTGAAAATTAACAGAAAACACCTGGCTATCATTTTCTGGGCTGAAAGACTCATTTGATGTCAAATGTTAGCATGCCCATTGAGAAGGACTTGTTTATTCATCCATCCCTTAAACATTTAATGTGCTATTACTAGGTTTCAGACACCGCTAAACCATATAGCTGCCAAGATGAAAATGGTACTGTCCCTGCCTCTTGGGGTTAATGATATAATAGGGAGAGGCAGACAAGCAGGAAAGATTATGATGCAATCAAATACATGCAATGTAAGAGAGACAAGATAATGATAATTTTCAATATTTACTGAGAGCTTAATTTGTAACTAGACTTGCCCCAGAATTTTATATCTCTTATGTCATTTTGTTGTTATAAAATCCTATGAGGTAGTTACTCTTATGCTGAATTAAGATGAGAAAACCAAGACACGGTGATTTTGAATAACTTGTCAGGGCCACAGAAGTAGCAAAGAGATGAACCCATATTTGTATCCAGATAATCTATCACCAAAGTCAAGGTACATGAAACACTGTTAGTATTATTTCTTGTATGGGACTACAAATAGAGGCTCCAGTGGAAATGTAAAACATATTCTCATCATATTCAAGTTACAATGAAGGTTGGAGACTTAAAACAAGTTTCTGCCTTTGGGAAAAGGAATATGTAATTAAATAAGCATGTTTCAACTGAGGCAGTAACACACGGTGCTTAAGAACCAGACTGCTGAGTTGAATCTGTGCACATCTACTCCTCGCTAGCTGTATAACCTAGGACAAGCTATTTAATCTCACTGGGCCTCTGTTTCCCTCCTCTGTAAAATGGAATATTGTTAGTATATGGCTCATAGGTTTTTTGCATGAGGGAAATGAGAATAGTTGCAAAGTACTTAGTAAGATGCTTAGAGGTACGTAGGGAGTGATCAATAAATACTAGTTCTTATTATATGTAATCAAAAAATTTACAAATGAAATCTTTACAGCATAGAAACCAGTACTGTATCTGCTCTGAGTTTTGAGAGAAAGTAAAATGTAGAATTGGTGGAGTAACTTGTAAAGCGGTTGGTGAGGCAAAATATCAAAGAAAAATAGAACAACCAATGGGGAGAATTGGTTCTAAGCTACATAAGCTAAAATTCAAAATTGAAGAAACTTTATAAGTTTGGATTGACTTAAATATTACCTAAAAGACAGAAGTCCAACCAATCATTACCAAAAGGACAAAATGAGGAACTCCAAGAATCCCAACAAAGATAAACAAAAAGATCTGCCCCCAAATTTATACCAGAAACTGTTGAAAAGCCAAAAGCAAAAAGAAAAGAAAAACTTGAAAGTAGCAAAAGAAAAATGACCTAATGTGTGTAGGGGAATACCAATCTGAGGAATGACTTAGAGCTCATCAGAAACAATGGAGCCAGAAAGTAGTGGAATAACATATTCACAGTGCTGAAGGAAAAAATCCTATCAACCACAACTGTATTACCAGCAAAATTATCCTTCAAAAGTGATGGCAAAATAATGACATTCTGCACTAAACAAATACTGAGAGAATTACTTGCAAGGTACTTTCTGTATGCTAGCTGATTTAATCCTGACCCAGGACTTGTTAAAGTTTTCTTTTTTTTATTGCTCCTTTGTAGATGGGGGCACTGTGAAGCCAAAGAGAAGTTAGGTAAATGGCCATACACCTAGTGCATGGGACTTGAACCCAAATCAGTGGGATATTAGCGGGCATTCATACTCCTTCTCACTTTACAGGAAATTCAATCTATTGGTCTTCCTGCTTTCAAGCTACACTCCTTTCAACTAGTCTCCCTAGTGCTGCTAGATGGATTCTCCTAAGTGTCACTTCCTTGATAATCCTTCCTCATTCAGAATCTGTGAATGGCTTTTTCTTACCCAGAGCATGAAGGCCAGATTCCTTAGCCTGATTTCTAAGGATTTTTAAAATTTGGCCCTTAATTACCATTGAAACATGATCTAATAATATTTCCCAAGTTGACTGGTTTATATCATATCTGCCAACCCTTCCCTATCGTTTGAAGTCTGCTTTATTTTTTGGGTGGGGGGGGACCAACTCAGAGCTTATGTCTTTTAATTTTTCTCTTGCATTTCCACTCTTTCTTTACTCTCCCCTTTTACATATTGCCATTACCCTCTTTGAATCTATGTGTTGCCATATATTGTGAAGTTTTATATATATAATATATCCATATATGTACATATTATATATATATACATATATATATATCTCATAACTAGATAAGAAGCAAGTCATCTTATTTTTTTATGTCTTCAGCAGGACTTAGCACAATACTGTCTATATTATAGCAATTAAATATTGTCTATTAAATATTTACCAAATGATGTCTTATGGCTTTTGGATAAAAAACTAAAGATTAAAATCACACAATGAGGACCCCCTCCCCCCCCATATCCTGGTATTTAAAGTGATCCCATTTGGTTGGAAAATTATGTCAGTCTGGTCTTGTTAAAATCAAATCTGAAGGAAACAGAAACCTTCTCTCTTTTCGTGTTCTAGGCTCAGGAGGCCACCACAATTTTTCAAAGCCAAACACTTATGAATTTCTTTTCATCCAATATTGCCATGAACCCAGGGAAAATCAAGACAGCTGTTAGTGGTCATGAACACTCACAGCTCATAAATTTGATAAGCTAAGATGGTAGCCAACTGCAGTTTGATGGGGTAGGTATGGGAAGTACCTTCAGACTTGGACTATATAACGTTGTGGTGCTTATGAAACACACGTGGACCCAATTAACTGACTCCAAACTAGACTCTCTCTTACATATATCGTAAAAGTAGTGAAGAGGTTTAGTATTCATGGAAAAGTAATTGATTTTTTAAAAAGATTTTATTTATTTTACTCAAGAGGCAGAGAAAGAGAGAGGGTGGGGGAGAGGAGCACCAGCAGAAGGAGGGCGAGAAGCAGGCTTCCCGCTGAGCAGGGAGCCCGATGTAGGGCTCCATCCCAGGATCCTGGGATCATGACCTGAGCTGAATACAGACACTTAACTGACTGAGCCACCCATGAGCCCAAAAGTAATTGATTTTATAGTGGAAGCTGAAGACTTAAAAAATTGCTGTTTGTGGGATTTTCATCTGGGAGTCTGTTTTCTTCCCAAAATGTGGTCTATCTTTAAAAACCACAACTGGGTCAATCACTAGTATGGATGTCTTTCTGTTTCTCTTTTTCCTTAACTTCTCCTCTGATCTCATTCTCTCACTTTGAGAAAAAAATCAAGTCTTGTTAGGAGTACGCTTTGCCCCAAATACATACTAGTTTCATTTATCTTCTTAAATATGTTGTATGTATACCTTCATTTATCTAGGTTATCCTTCTGGCTATATATTTATTTAATTTACCAAAAGTAAGACACCATGATTAGTGATTGGTAATTGATGTTGGTTCTCTGCCCAGCCCCTGATTAAAGTTCTTACCATCTAAGGGAAGTGGGGAGAGGGGACTGTGTTGGAAGGGAAGACAGTAAGTTCAGGTGAAGAAATAGCAGGGACAGTTTTGGGGGTAAATGTGGACGCCGGATCCTCATATTTCCAATGCTCTCCCATTTTTACCTGATTTGGGGCCAAAAAGGCATAAGGATATGCTGGTAATTGTTGTTGCTATCCTGGAAATCTCAGACAGCCAAAAGACCCAGAATCAATATTTAAAAATATTTAGGGCAGAGAAGATAAATATGAGGTGGGACTAAGCCACAATCATGGGACTACATGAATTTGGGTTGTACACCCCATACCTCTCATCCTAGTGAACTACATGGCCTTTTTGTTAATCTTGCAATAATGTGATCAGATGTTAATCTTGCAATAATGTGATTAGACATTTTATGTGAGTGAAGAGTTGAACTCACATCACTCTTTGGATGGGTTTTTACTCTATGTACTGAACTCCTGCTATACGCCAGGCACAGTCCTACATGCTAGAGATACTCACTGGTAAATAGGATAGACACAGACCATTCCTTTTCCTGCTTAAAGTTTAATAGGAAGAGTAAGTGCCACTGTCCTCATGATTTTTTCTTCTATATTTCAAATCAAGGAGAAGGAAACATCTGCCCACAATCACAGTTTATTTTATCTATATTACTGTAATCAACCAGGCAAAAAACTCTAATATTTAGATGGGGTAATAAAAATTACAACATTTTTTTATAATCTACTTTCACCTGTATGATTTCTTGGGATTTATAATCTACTTTTACCCATATGATTTCTTTTAACCTCACTGAGATTCTGCTTTTTCATCTGGAAAGTAAAGCATAACAATATTTATCTTACATGGATAGATATAGATAGCCAGCCAGCCTAGGGTTATGCCTGCCAATTGTGAAGGTCTGTATTTTATAGACGCTGAACCTGAACCTTAGAGAGGATATGTGAATTGCCCATGGTTGAATATAAAGCCAAAGGGGAAAATTGAGACTTACAATATAGTCTTTGGACTCCGAAGTCTATGGTTTTTCTATTGTACATCCGTTGTTGCTCAATTGAACCATTAGTCAATTGGGAGACAGGAGTATATCCTCTCAGAACTTCTCCAGACTTAGTGTTCCAGGAAAGCTGGCTACATTTTACTCTTTTTGGCAGCCCATATAATAATGGTACAACCAAACAGGGAAAGAAATAGAGAGGAGAAACCGGGAACATTACTTTAAGGTAATAATACAATTCATCCACAGGCTGACCACCCAATCAATTTTGTGCGTATCCTTCTAGTCATTACTTAAGAAAGCATTCTACTTCCAGGCTGTTCTTTTTTCTTTAAGCTCTAGTCATAGGGAGCTGATTGCATTTGTTCTCTAGAATATTAGAGAAGGAGCAAGCCTTTCAGGCTATCTAGTCAAACTCTTTCACTATTCAAATGAGGAAGTCACAGCTAGAAAGTTTTATCTATAGACTAAGGCAAAATCCTAAGATGGGAAAACAAATAGTAACTTAATGAATTATTTTCTGTAAGTAATTGCTTACAAAATAAATGTTCTATGGCTTAACCATAGGATAATAATTGGAATTTAGTCTGAGTTTAAATTTAGACAATGTTTTGATCTGCTACATCATTGTTTCAGACCCAACAGAGCCTTTGCAGGGCCTGATGTATGTTAGCTCTCAAAAATATTTGCAATGTTAATGAATGAAGTACATATGACTTATGTATACACTTTGGAAATAACACAATTTACTAATCTAAGACCATTATCCTCATATTCAAGCACATCATCATCCATAAAATTTTATTGAATATGTCCCATATACAATTATAATAGGAATGGAAAAGAAAGGATGTGTATAGAAATGTTGAGCAGTTGGCACTAAGTTGCATAATGATGAAAGTTTGAGTATGTGTGTTCATTGGGGAAGGGGATGGAGGTGGAGATAATTAAGAGGAGAGAGGAATGTAGGATGCTACCATTTGTGATTATGGTAGTGACATAAAGTGATAAATGAAACAGAAATATTGTGATCAATGTTCCATCCCTCTTGTTTATAGAAAGTAAGTTGTCCACACGAAAGAGTCCAGTTACAGGTGAAGGTGAGGAATTAAAAAATGTTAACTATTTTACTATATAACAGTCCATGTACTGGACTGGTCACCATTTTTTGAATACCAATAACATAAAATCCTAGTATAATAATAGCTAACACTTCTGGAAAACTATCTTCCATCTATGATTATAAGCACTTGACATACATTAAATTATGTAGTCCTCCTCACAGCCCTTTGAAGTGGGTGGCAGGACCATCCCCATTTTACATGTGAGGAAAATGGAGTCTAGAGAGATTACAGAAGCGGTTCAAGGACACTCAGCTATTATGTGGAAGATCCAGGTTTTGAACTCAGTCTGGTTCCAGAGCCTATGCGCTTGGGTACATTGCTGTAATACCTACTAGAAGTTCGCTGTGGAAGGAAATATGGGGATCATGTAGTATAATACGCTTCACTTTACAGATGAGAAATCAAAGTCGTAGAGAAGTTTGGTGACTTGCCCAGGGTCACAATTATTTTGTGATAGAGCCGGAACCATGACATGCCTTTGTGTGTAAGACTGAAGTAATTGGAGACAGGTTATGGTGACACTAGCCTGCAGGGACTAGGTACTTTTATTATTGCTGCCATTCAACAATCAGTCTCGAAAAGCTGGAGAAATGGGGTGGCCCACACACATTTTCAAGGTTTCTTTCCTTATGTGAGGCACTTAAGTAATTCTGTGAATGGAGACAGCATTCTTGCTTGCTCTGGATAGGTGACAGTTTCCTTTGCAGAATATGTCGCATTAGCTCATTGGCTCTACAATGAGGAAAGACAACCCAAAAGAAAAACTGAGTGGCGGCTCTGTGCAAGGGAAATTAACGCAAGACGCAAGAGATTGAACAGGTGATCTTTCTCTCTCTCTCCTCCCAGGCAGTGCCCTCCACCTTGTGCCACCCCAGAAAGACATCTGTCCACAATATTCCCAGAAAAGAGATTCTACTACCTACTTCTTCATGGCTGACTAATAAGAGGAGAAGGGCATATCTGGTATCAGTCCACCCTCTTAACTAGAAAAACTCCTCCAGTAAATGTCTTGAAGCTAACTGGGATATGCATATCAAAGAGAATTTGGCTAACCTGCAATGTCATCTTTCATAGGGAGTTCACCAGGGCAATTTATCAAAATTGACCCTATCAGAGAAGGACCAACCAGCCTTAGTAGACCCGAGGTTGCAAAATGCCACCACATTTGGCCATAAAATTTATCATGTCAGGAGATCTATAGTCAACACCATGTGCTGTGAAATATGACAGTACTGCTGGGAAATTTATCTTTGTTGGGCCTGACAGGTTTAGCCTCGTATTTCCACTTAGTCCACTTTTGTACCCTAGTGCCATCGATAATGACCCATCAGGACAATCTGCTTGGAAAGAAGACTTGCAGCTCCCAGAAGCTAGGATGGGTGGAAAGAAAGCCCGTCCACATGCACATATTTTGTGTGTGTTCTTGTATAATGCTGAAAAATTATTCAGTGACTTTCTTCTTTTCCAGATGATATTTTAAGAAAAGTAACACATTAAATGGGAGTTTAGGCTCTTGACAAATTGACACCATCAGAGACACATACATTTAACTTTTTTTTTTTCCACTTTCTCATTTCACAGGAAAGAAGCAAAGGGAAAGGCATGGTGGAATACCTTCTTCACTTCTGAGTTCCTCCTTGGGCAGGATTGTAAGTGTGGCAGTGCTGGTGATCAAGGTTTCTGCCCCCCACACCCCGCGGCTCTCTGTTCTCACCGTGTACTGCCTTTGTACCTAATGTTCTCAGAATCTCCGCATTATCTACTTTTTCCTAAACTCTGCTCGAGGCACAATCATGTACACCACTACATGGTAAGGTGGGAACATGGCGTCCTATCCTGTAACTACTTTTTATTATAATAAATATGAAATTATTGCATTAGAAGAATTTTGGCATTTCAGTTCTTAGCTTCTCCCTGGTAGTGACCATGGTCAGATAGAAGGAATATCAGTTTACCCCTGAGCATAGCAGATTGCACATTAGGAACAGTTTAGGGAAAGGCTCAGGATTGGGTGTTATGAATTTGGGGTTTGTGTCCGGGCTCCATGGCTTGTACTGATTGACCTTGGGCAAATCTTGAAAGCTCTGTGTTTCAGATCTGTGAAACATTTGATAAATAAAAATGACGCTTTTTCAGGATTGGTGTGCAGATTAGATAGAATTTTATACATCTCTGTACATGTAGATATATATATATATATATGTATATGTGGTTTCATAAATTGAAGAGCATGATAAAAATGATTTTTCTTTTTTGTAGAAGCAACAGAAAGAGAACTGGATTTGAAGTCAGAATTTTTTCTAAAATTCTAGTTTTCCCATTACTAGTTATGTGATTTCAGGAAAATCATTTAGTTGCTCCGAGTCTCAATTTTTCATCTGTTAAAATAATGAGAATAACTGTTGCAAAGCTCTAATAAGACATATGTGACATCCTTTGGAAATTCTAAAAGTAGTACACAAATGCTTATTAATTTATACCTCATCTTTTCTTTTAAGATTTATTTATCTCTTTTAGAGAGAGAGAGAGGACAAGCAGGGAAGAGGTAGAGGGAGAGAGAGAGAAATCCTCAAGCAGACTCCCTGTTTGGTGCAGAGCCCCATGTGGGGCTCGATACCAGGACACTGAGATCATGACCTGAGCCAAAATCAAGAGTGGACACTTAGGCGCCTGGGTAGCTCAGTTGTTAAGCATCTGCCTTCAGCTCAGGTCATGATCCCAGGGTCCTGGGATTGAGCCCCGCATCAGGCTCCCTGCTCGGCAGGAAGCCTGCTTCTCCCTCTCTCACTCCCCCTGCTTGTGTTCCCTCTCTTGCTGTCTCTCTCTGTCAAAAAAAAAAAAAAAAAAAAAAAGTGGACGCTTAACCGACTGAATCACTCAGGCGCCCCTCCTCCTCATCTTATTATAGAAAGTATATTCATATCATAAGGAAACTTCCATTTGATCTCAGGTATTTTTATTCTAAGAGGTCTAGCTCACCAAAGGGAATCTGGTCAATTGGGTAATTTAGATTTCATATAAGATTAAGATAGAAGGCATTCCTAGGAAAACCATAGCTATCCCTAATACTAAGACTGGACAGAAATTTGTCCCTAGGGTCCTCAAAAAGAGGACAAGGTGGCCAATGTCCTCCACAATCGTTATAATAAACACAAGGACAAGAAGTATTGGGCTGTAAATAAATGTTTATTTCACAATTTTCCCAGTGTTGGGATGCTATAAAATACACAAAGGAAGAATATAGCTGCAACAGAATAGTTGTTTATTACCACAAAACTGTAGGGGCAAAAATCCTCCTACGCCCCTGAGAATCCTTGCCCTCACACAGTCACGGGTACTCAAAGAGGACCCCAATCAGTTGCAATGATTCCTACAGACTTTCTTGCAAAGTTCTTGTGGTTTTTATTCTATTCCCCATACCACAATTCCTAAATGGGCAATAGAAATCACATTTCCTTGCTCACCTGTTTGACCTGCTGATTACCGCTGTCATGACTGAAGGAGGAGTCCATGGACACAGTGGAAATCCTGATAGTTATCTCTTTTCTAGGGAGCCTACATTAAGTAATCTAAGTGCTTGTTAAAAATGCAAATTCGTGGGGCTCCTGGCTGGCTCAGTCTGTGGAGCGTGCAGCTCTTGATCTCGGGGTTGTGAGTTTGAGTCCCACGTTGGGTGTAGAGATTGCTTAAAAATAAAATCTTTAAAGAAAAAAATACAAATTCCTGCTGAATCAAAATCTCACAGTAAAGGATCTAGGAATCTTTGTAAAAAGATAGCAGGGGTGACTTTTTTATGCAGATTAAAGATTGAGACCAGGACTGGAGATTGGATAAAAGACTGTGACTCACTATCAGGCCCTAACAGACCCCACATGGGTAAATAAAGACCCCCTGTCTGTGTCTGTGTATGTAAGGCTGTGTCTGCAAAACACTGGGAATGGGGTTGAAATTGCCTAGCATTTAATTAGACTCTTAACACACGACTTTTGACCACGAGAAGCAAGTTAACTATCTGGGAATAGTATAGAGCACAATTTCTGGATGACTTGTGAGACCAGGAAGCTCAGCTCTTTGCCTTGCGACCCACAGAAAGGCTTCATTCTAGACACCCACATCTCCCCTCTGAATTCTTGGTCTAAATTTACAAGTCTAATGAACTCTAAGTAGGTGTGCTGCGGGTACCTCTGCCTCAACACGCGCCAAACTAACCCCATGACTTGCACCTGCTTCTTTTCCTGTGTTCTACCATCATAAGGAGAGTGTCCATCTTTCCACTCATCCATGCAAGAAACTCCAGAGCCAAGTCAGCTTTCCTTTCTTCCCCATTCCCGCACCTGCTCAGTGACTGATTCTTCATCCAAACTAACTATGTCAATTCCAGCTCTCTAGTCCCTCCAACAGTGCCCTAATCTTAGACCATCAGCATCTTGGAACTGGTCATTTGCTTCCACTTCTTAATGTATGTTAGAACATCAGAATCAATTTCAGTGGATGTTGCTGAAACATCTATAATTCACTGGGCTAGGTGTTTCCACATATTTATGTCACTTCATTCTCATAAAATTGTGTTATTATTGTTCCCATTTCCACCTGCAGAAATTGAAAATCAGCAGGGTTGTGTGACTTAAGATCCCCTAATTGCAAAGCCAGGATTTCAACCCATCTTCCAAAAACTGGTCCAGCTGTCTCAAATTTCCCACCTGAAATCTATTCTTCACCCGCTGCCATGGTCATCTTCCTCTAACACAATTGTGACTGAGTCACAATTCTCTTCGCTTAAAAATCTCCACAGTTCCCCATTGTCTATAGCAGTGTTTCTGAATTTTTTGATTATGCACCCTTATCAATAAAAAATTTTGACTATACATCCCATGTATGTAGATTTATGTATTTGTGAAATACTTGCACTAAGTATATTAGTATATATTACAGTACATATATACAGAAATATGAATACAAAAGGAAAGAGAATAAAATACAAATAAAATTACAATATATTTTTTCATGACTCCATGGATGATTTTTCACTTTCTCAGGGGGTTTCTCTGCACTTTTGGACACCACTGAATCCAAGTTCAAGGGCCTCTATGATCTGGCTTCCATCCAACTTTTTGGGCTTATCTTTTAGAATTTTCCTTCCACTCCTCTCCATCCAAGCCTCACTGTGTTACTCATAGTTTCTTGTAAATACTATGCACTTTCTTGTCCCTAGTTTTTGGCTCCAATTGTTTCATCAGCCAGAAGTGAGCATTATCCTTTTTTTTGCCAGCAGAAAACTAACTCCAGGTATTGGCTGCTTTTTGAAAGTTCATTGTTATGCCGCTTTACTTTTACAAAAGACCTATGTTAGTACTTGTTTTCACCAAGTGAAAGAAATCCGAAGAGGATTCTTGTTTTTATGAAAAAAGGCAGAAAGTGAAAATAGCATTCAGCTTCTGTGCCGCAGTGAGTCAAGATGGAGGCAACGCGCACCCCCAGCAGCGAGAGAGGCCCCCTCCCAGCATCTCAGCCTCAAGCCACCAGAGCTTTGAGCTGTGTCTGTGAGCATCTGCACTTTATCTCGACTTATTTTGTGTATCTGTTGACAAGATGTGTCCTAAGGTATCAGAAAAGCCTAAAAGAGATTACTTTTGGGGTCTGGGAATGCTTAAAAATCATTCCATATAAGTTAATGGTAATTGCACACCATATCTAGTTCCAGTTTTACTTGTTTTTCTGAAGCCAGAAGGAGTATAACATGCAAACTAAGTCCCATCCTCTGCTCCGTACACTTCAGTGGCTCCCCATTGCCCTCAGAGTAAATTCTCAACACCTTCATTTGGCTTATGACCATGATCTGGCCCCCACTTATCTTTCTATCTTCATGCCCCCTTCACACACTAGTTAGGCCAAATGCCTTCCAGTTTCCCAAATTTGTCATGCTTCTTGCCTCCCTTTGTATTTCCTCCAAATTTGATTGCTGTGCCAGTAAATTTGCAACATTTGACAATTTCCATGGTGTAAATACTTTTACCATGGCTCATTTCAGGCTACCAATGTGTTGCCACTGAACAAGGAATTGAAAAGAGATGTACACCATTGGCCCTGGCAAGTGGGTCCCTCCCTGCTCCAGCATACTGCTGGGCTAAATCTTACAAATCCTTCAGATTCGGGCTTAGCTGCCCCTTTCCTTAAGAAGGCTTTCTTGACCATGCCCTATGCTTCTACTGCAGCCTGATCTTAGCCTGTCCTCACACTTATCACATAATATTGCAATTTCTTGCACATTTCTCTCCCTCTGCTGCTAGTCTATAAGCTCCTACATGTAGGGATTGTGTCTTATTTACTGTCGTCTCTCCAGAACCTTCCAGAGTGCTTCCCACATGGTGGTTCTTTAATAAATATTTGTTAAATAAATGAGCGAATGACTAAAAACCAGTAATAAGAACTAACACCACATACTTTGCACCAGCCACTGTACTAATTGTATTATCTCACTTAGTTTTCCTCTAAAGCCAATGGAGGAACATTTGATTATCTCCATTATACAGATGAGAAAGATTGAGGCTCAGAGCATCTAATTATCTTGCTCAAAGCACACAGCGAGGGGAGGATACACACACACACACACACACACACACACGCACACACATTCTACCTTGAACATTTATCTACTATGTTTGTTTTAGGTTGAAAAAACTAGCTTTTTTAAATAGTTGGCTTCTGTGAAGAAGATTCAAGATCTAAATCACTTTTACACAGGACTTCTACAGAAGGCTAAACTCTCACACACTGTCATTGACACTGTAAATTTGTGCAAAGTTAATGGTAAGCAATTGGCATTATTGCCCCTTCAAATATTATTTGATTTTAAATAGTGATTCCATTTCTCATAAAATAATCAAAAATATAGACAACACTTTGTGGCCAAAATATTGTTCCTTAGGGTTTTAAAAATAACATTTTCACTTTAGAATATTTTTAGATTTATAGGAAAATTGCACAAATATTACCGTTTCCACATATACTACTTTCAGTTTCCCCTATTATGAACCTCTTACATTACTATTATACATTTGTCAAAATGAATGAACAAATATTGATACACTATTATTAATTAAAATGCATACTTTATTTAGATTTCCTTATTTTTTTCCCTAGTAACCTTTTTCTATTCCAGGATCCTATCCAGGATATCATATTACATTTGGTTGTCATATCTTTTTAGGTTCTTCTAGGTTTCTCAGACTTACTTTGTTTATGGTGACCTTGAGAGTTTTGAGGAGTATTGGTCATGTGTTTTGCAGAATGCCTCTGTATTAGAATTTGCCTGATGTTTTTCTAATGATTAGACTGGGGTTGTGGGTGTTGGGAGGAAAACCACAGAGGTGAGGTCACATCCTATCAAGGATACATACTATCAACATGACTTATCACTGTTGCTGTTGACCTTGATTACCTGGCAGAGTAGTGTTTGTCAGGTTTCTCCACTGTAAAGTTACTCTCTTAACCCCTTCCCACACTTGTACTCTTTGGAAGAAAGCCACTATAAGCAGCTTACATTTAAGGAGCAGGAAATTATGTACCTACCTTAAGACCAGAGTATTTACATAATTTGGAATTTTTTTCCATGGGAAGATTGCCTTTTTCCTCCCATTAACTTATTCATTTAATCATCTATTTGTGGATACAGTATGGATTCATAGATATTTATTTTTTACTTTTGGCTATAATCTAATGCTTCGTTATTTTCTTGCTCAAATTATTCCAGCCTTTGGAGATATTTTTAGTTGGTTCCTGTGTCCCTTTGACATAAGCCATCATTGTGTTTTTTCGAGCACTTCCTTAGTTTCTACCACTATTGAATGCTTCAGACTCACCTTGCGTATTTTTTGCTCTGGTCCTAAAATCAACAATTCCTCTAAGGAGACTTTGTCCCTGTTATTGAAGAGTAATATTAGAAAACAAGACCTGGGCTTATTCCCATTATGGTGTTGGTGTTTCTGGGCTCTTTCAGCTGACAGACTAAAGAAATATATGCGTGTATACTAACCCGTGTATATAGACATACCTATAACTATTTCTAAATGTAACCATCTGTATTTATATTAAGCTAAACATGAGTTCATCCTGATGTCCCCAACTCTAATCCATGACCACATGGATCACTTTAGCCTCCACCATTGCTTATCTGCAAACCTCCCACTACAACAGGGAAAAACTTGGTTCTTACCATCCACTGTCCATGTACTTAGTTCTTCAAGTCCAGTTTTACTTGTAGAGTGTTTTCAAAATTGTGTCAATCATACCACCATGGAAAAAATTTTCTCAGCAAGAGTGCACTGCTTATGTATAATTCCTTTGGCCTTTTGTCTTTTGTCTTATGGAATCCACACGTTCCAAGTTACTTAGCTTAGAATGTTTCCCCATCCCTTCTAATGAAGTTGTTTCATACATTTGTAATACAGTTAGATCATTTTGCTACAGTCTGCATCCCATCACGGGATCCCTGATCTCCTAGATCAGTATTTTTAAGTTATTTCTATTATTCTATACTTCAAGGCTTACTCTTTTTTTGCTATAAAATTCTATGGGTTTTGACAAATGCATAGTATTTATTCACAATTAGAATAGTTTTATTGCTCTAGAAATTTCCCCATGCTTCACCCATTGAACCCTTTTCCCATTCCCAAAGCATCCGTTTACCATCTCTATAGTTTTGCCTTTTACAAAGTCATATAGCTGGAATCACACAGTATGTCACCATTTAAGACTGACTTCTTTCACCTAGCAATAATGTGTTTAAGATTTATCCACATCTTTGCAGTGATTTTGCTCATTCCTTTTATTGCTGAACGGTATTGCATTGTATGGATGTACCACAGTTTGTCCACTCACCTATTGAAGGACATCTTCTTGCTTCCAGGTTTTGGTAATTATGAATTCCCAATGATCTTTTAAAAAATAATTGAATCATTGGAAATAATAAAAATATTCAAGTATTGAGCTAATCTTTGGGTACACAATTGTAATCCCTATAATGATGTATTAAAAGAGTTTTTAATGGCACTGGAAAATGTAAATAAAATGTAGGACACAAAAATTATATATTCAATATGGTCTTGATGTTATGAAACATGCATATGTGTCTATATCTGGAAGGAAATACAACACTATGTTCACAGAAGTTATTGCTGGGGATTGGAATAATAAGTGATAGTTAATCTTTAAATAGTTCTTCATATTTTTCACAAAGGTTAATTATTCCTTGTATAATTAGGAAAAAATAAACCAAAATCATTTCTAAATCACAATTCATGCTCTAGATTCTGTAGGGAACCATGGTCACATATATTCAGAAGGATTTCTGGAATTTTCCTCCTCTTCCTTCATTTCTTGGAGATTGTCTTTCTGGAGTCTTTCTTCTCTGCTCTAGATTAATTCTCATTCTTCTGACTCTTTACAACCTCCAAGGGTTTTTATGCAACTTTGTTTTATTTACTCCCTCCTCCTCACCTCTCATTAAAATCATGGCAAATGTCACGAATCAGACCTTATTTTCCCATTAGCCGGAGTACATTTGGACCATGTGGCAATCAGGATTTTCTAGAATACATTGCATCCTCCATTGGTAAGCAAGATTATTGACATTCCCTTAGCACTGGGTGTCATAAACCTTCAACCTATTACATTTCAGGGTGTTTTTGATTATTATTTTTATAGTGAGGGGTGCAGAACACAATGGTAACTAACACATATAAAAAGAAAAAGGGGGGAAAAAAAACTAAAGTAAATGCATGTAACCTTGCATACTACTTCTGAAAGTGTAATTGCTGCTGTCACCTCAGGCAGCTGCCGTTCTCCATAAAATCAGAACTAATGAGGAAAGCTCATTGTGGTTTTGATGGTAGATGATTAGAAGAATAACAGAAAGTACAGGCCCTCAATTCTTGTGTTTTTAAAGGAACTCTTGAATTTCTGTTTTTGTTTTAAATAAGTTGATATAGCATATATTTCTGTGACCATTGGCAAAACGATTTAGACAAACCTTATTTCTTTTGGAATATTATAAATTCATTATGTTTTCACCAAATATCGAAACTTTAATTTTAAGATTTCTTCTCTTGCAGTGCTAGGGCACTGGGAAAAAATGTTTGTATTAATTTCAACTCACACCCCCAACCACATTGGAAGTTCTGCAATTGATGAAAATGGATACACCCAGCTGGCTGTCAACACCTGAGGTCAGCTCTTGGCAGATTTAGTCTTGAAAGGAACACATTTGACATGGGGAGTGAACCACATGCCAATAGGGTATAAAATGGTTCTTGCCAGTGTCTGACTCAGCAATGGTTTCCACAAAGCCCAGTTCTTCTGGAAAAGAGATGATTCCAAGCCAACAGAGGTTGGTTAACATTTTCTGAGCTTCTACTTTTTTTACAGGCAATATGTTAATTACTGGATTTTGGAAGATGAATAATCCTTAGTCAGTCTGTCCATTGAAGGAGTTCATGGTCTACCAAGAGAAGAAGGAACACAAATAATTCTCTGTTAAACTGTGCAGTAAGTGGTATTCTAGGGATAGGAAACATGGCACTGTAAAGCGCCATTTCTGATGAAGTGAAGGCCTTAGGGAGTTTCTAATAGAGCCATTCCCAACTGCTTGTCCACAGTAATTCTTTAATTTTATGTCATTTCTGTTGGTAGAGATAACCTTGGAATAAAATGTGTGATTTGAGGACTGTTAAACTATTTGGATAACTTGATAGCTAAATGCTGGGAAGTCTATAATACTGCTTCTGAAGAAGGACATCTAATCTTCATACTCTGGAGCTCAGAGCTAAATTGGCTAGTGGGACAGGGAGGGAGCTACCTTAAATGATGAGGCTGTTTCATGCTTTTTGGACAAGCACCCCAACCCCCAGGCAGGAGCCTTACATTATTACAGCTTTTGCGCACACTTAGAAGTACAGAAGTGATGTATAATGGAAAAACACTGGCTGTATTACCATACATGTTCAGAAACCTGAGATTGTAATTGGAATGAAAGGCTGGTGCATGGTAGTTTGTAGACATCTTCTGTTGGCCAGAATAGGCCAGGATGCCAGTCAGTAGGTGGAAATGATTCAGCAATATCAATAGGTAGATGCTTTTGTAAGAAAGATGTTCAATAGGCATAAATGCACTTTATTGTTTATTGTGGGGATATCAAATTACCTTCCTATGATTTTAATATGACTCTTTCCTGCTAATATACATTAGCAAACATTATGAATTGCTGTAAGCAAGAGATCCTATCCTTATGTCAGCTGTGCTTTGAAAGGCAGTCCTTAACTTACAAAGGTTCTGCTTTCTAAGAGTTAAAGAGAAGGCCATTGTCTGGACTTATGACTCTCCTCACGATAACAATACTGGAGTTTTAAAAGCAGAAAGTGGAGAACCTTATTTATTGGATTGATTTATGCATCAGTCTGTGCTGCCTTTAAGTTTTTATTATGCAAATTTAAACATAACACAAAAGTACAAAGAATACTATTAAAAAATATTCAGTTTGAGTAAGTCATAACATTGTGTTGTATTTGTTCCAAATTTTTAAAAACTTTTTAAACATCACAAGCTAATTATGAAGAAAGAGTTTTTTTGGCAAAGGAAACAGACTCCTTTACTGCTCATGTCATATTCAAAAGCAACTCTTTGTTGCTAAAGTTCTCCAAACTTTGAACTTGGGTTTAAGTGAGATTTCAGGATTTGGCTCCTGCCTACCTCTCTTGCTCCATCACTTGCTACTTCTGCTCTTTACCGACCCCGAATCTACCATAATCCAGCCATACTGAATTTCTGTCAGTTTCTGGAAGACACCATTTTTTTTTTTTCAATTTCTCACTCCAGCAATGCTGTTCTCTCTGTCTGGAATACCTTCCTTTCTGCCTCTTCTCTGGAGTGATTCTTAACCAGATCTCAGTCTCTGCATCCTCTGGAATATTTCACCTGACATCCAAGTCAGGTGCTTTTTTTTTTAAAAAAAAGATTTTATTTATTTGATAGAGACAGCGAGAGCAGGAACACAAGCAGGGGGAGTAGGAGGGGGAGAAGCAGGCTTCCCACTGAGCAGGAGCCCGATGTGGGACTTGATCCCAGGACAAGTGTTTGCCTTTTACAATGTCATATAGCTGGAATGGGATCATGACCTGAGCCGAAGGCAGCTGCTTAACGACTGAGCCACCCAGGCACCCCAGGTGCTTTTTTAAAGGGTTCTTCTGCTAATGGAATATTTTTCTCTTTCAAATGTCAAATACTGGCTAAAAAAACTGAATAATAAACATGGTAGATAACAAGTAGCAAAGTCCAAAAAATATATCTTGGGGTTTATAAACATTTTTGAAAATTTGCTTAAAATAAGTTTAATGTTAAAGAATACAGATCCATTGAAAGTTACATATGATATCCAATTATTTTATAATAGCCATGTAGCCCTTCTTGTATACTACCTTACATTAGTCTTTCACATACTTATCATATATATGTATATATCCATGCATACATGTATGCATACATGTGTATGTCTGTGAGTGTGTGTATATATATATCTATATATATACACACACACACACATATATATATATATTTCCCCCCACAGAGATGCAAAACAAAAACCAAACAAAACAAACAAAAAACTCCAAGACAATTTGAAGACTTAGAAACATATTGGCTTTCCTTCATCTCTCTCTTATCTCTTGGAATCATGGTGCCAGATTTCCTATCTCTAGAATATCATTTATTGCCTAATTTTACAGAGAGTTGTTTGAGTACATATTATATATCCAAAGAGAGTGAAGTTTTTGAGTATGTACTATCTGGAACATTTACTAATATACCATGCAATACCTAGCATAACATTAACACATAATAATTATTTAATTAATTATTGGTTTAAAATTAAATTTTTAAAATGGAAAGAGGGATAACTAAAATTTTTAAATAACACTTAAAAATAAATGTTTATACATCTCGAAAAGCTTAAAAAGAGACTTTGCATAATCAACCTCAGAAACAAGTTTCTCCTTATACTTATAAATTTGTTCATTATCTTTCCTAATATTTATGGAGACTCCTGTGGTTTTGGTCTTGAATTTACAATGGTGAACTAAACAAACATGGAAATTTCATCTAGTGCAGACTTAGAGAATAAAAAAATAAATCAATTATTTAGAAAAAGAAGAAGAACAAATAAATAATAAATGAAGGGGGTGCTTCTTTAAATTGGAATGGTCTGTCTGAGGAAGATATATTTCACTTGGGAGCTGAAGTTTGAATAAAAGAGAGGTGCATTCAGAGAAGAAGGTTTTTGTTTGTTTGTTATTGTTTTTTAACGATAACCAGGGTAGGGAAAGGGGGCCCAGACTGAAGTTAAACAATATACATATCATGTAGAGTTTTAGAATGAAGAGTGTGGAAAAAAACCCAAATTCTTAGGTTCTATGATTTACTGCCTTTTTTGTGTGTGTGTGTGTTTGGGTGTGTGTGTGTGCCCCCTATTACTTAAGGCTTTTAGTTTGAAAACAACTTCAGACAACATATTTATGTTAAAAAATGTGATGTATATGATGACTACCCTCATTTCCAAGATGTACTGTGTGATCAGATATGGAGGGTTTAAATGGTGAGAAAAATCTAATTTACAACCATCTGGGAGGTCACATCACAGTTCCCAAAGATGCTCCTAATTTTTTCCTATGTTATATGTGGATTTTACTACATCCAACAAATTGATAGTGACTTAGAGCACTCTTGGTTGTTCATGGACGTTTTCATGAAGATAGAATGTTTGATAGAATGTGTTTTGACATCTGCTAGTCAGGTCGCTAGACTGAGGTGGCTTTAATGCTGTGGTACCATATAAGCAAAGCAAAATCTAAGCCTGTACATACCTCAAATTTACCAAATCAAAACTTAAAAACAACCAGTCACAAACAGCCAACTAGGCTTTAAGCCAATCAGTAATTCCCTTACTTTGCTTCCACCCTTTTCCTCTAAAAATTTTCCCCAGCTCCCATGGGTGGAGTGCTTCTAACCACGTCCTGTTTGGTGCTGCCCAATTTGAGTCATTTTTGCTCAAGTAAACTCTTAAAATTTTAATATGCCTCAGTTTATCTTTTAATGTATGTAGTGAAAACAGAATATGCATATCGAGCATTGGTAAGGACTTTTAAAGTCTTGTCTACCAGGCACCAAATCCCACTCAAGAATCCCAGTTCTCTATTTAACTTGTATGCCTCTAGTATTAGAAGCTTATTACCTCCCAAGTTGGTCTGTTTTATCAACTCTAGTTTGAAGGCCTTTTCTATGTTCATGTAAAATCTCATTTCTTATAAACTTTACTCATTTTGCTCTTGGAGCAACATAGAAAAAGTCTATTTTCTTTTTTTTAACTTAGTAAAATTTCAAACTTATACACACAGTTCAATTTCTACATTATTTCTTTCTTAGCTAAACATAATCACATTCCTTTTGTTTCTTTCTCATGTACTGGTCTATCTATCGCTGAGAGATCATCTTCCTATACCCTAGACACTGTACACTTGACCTCATAGAATTACCCTTTTCAGTCACTCTGTATCTTCAAATTATCCTTCACATCTCTCAAGTGCTTGTTAATTTCCTTCTTAAAGAAAATTTAAATATTTCTGACCCATAGAGGGCTTTGGTTGCTTTAGGAATTTTGTGAGCTTTACCAGAAATAAGTTCTTCCTTGAGTTTTTCCTTTTCTGAGTTATGATCTTCTAATGTGTTCATGGCTTCTACCAACTTGAGATTCCTGGCAGAGATGTTTTGTCAAAGGATATGTCTGAAGAAGTAAAGACAGTATTTCCCAGAAAAATGTATTTCACTTGTCACCCAGTGAGTGAAATTTTGTTAGACAGAGATGCTTTTCTGTAGAATGGTTTTAAAGGAGATGGTTTTAATAGGCTTATTGTCAGTGAGTATAAATACTTCATCCAGAAGACAACAATATATTGTGAGTGGATTAAATTATTGATTTCTAAACTGAGCCTGGCAGGTGCCTGGAGAGTTCCTTGTAGTTAGTTATGTGCACAGCCAACATGGGGGCAATGTGTGTACAAGGGGTGGTACCCAGCTCACCTAGGGATGCTACACTTTTATCTGGGGTGTGTGTGTGTGTGTGTGTGTGTGTGTGTGTGTGTGTGTGTGTGTG
>NW_027397070.1:52812196-52874281 GCF_003265705.2 Callorhinus ursinus
TGTGTGTGTGTGTGTGTGTGTGTGTGTGTGTGTGTGTGTGTGTGTGTTAAGTCAACCTTGTAGTAAGATTTTATTGAAGAATGGCTAAAAATTATGTTGAAAGCCACTGGAGTATTTTGGATACTGAGGATTTTTCCTTAAAAACAGTGGAAGATTCCCATTAAGCCTCTTGCTAAAGATAGAATCTTTTGTGGCATTGATATTTTATTTCTAACAATTGATAAAGATGCCACCTACTACAAGGGCTAATAATAGCAGATGAAGTAAGGATTAGGAATAAGTAAACTCAGGAACTGCTAGGACCCTGCTGTCATGCAAATGTCCTTGATAATGCAGAAAGGGGATTGAAATTACAGTTCATATGGCTGTCTAGAAACAGAATTGTTCCTATAGAGAATGCTTTCTACAGGTTCCCTAGGGCTGTGCAGCTCTTTAAATCAGCAAGCCCTTTTTATTTTCAGTCACAAAGTGGAAAAAAACACCTTCTTTTCTCTTTCAAGAAATCCAAACAATAAGTATTGTTGAATCACTTTATCTCTCTTTGAAGAGGGGAATGCTATCCCTTTGTTGGTTGAATGTAGAAGATTTATGAAGAAAAAAAGAATAGAGAAATGGATCATAACAGCATTGGATTTAATATATATATATTTTTTTACAATGTTCTGCCTTGCTTGACATGTTTACTTTACAAACACTTATATTCTTGGCTCAGAGTTGCTCTCTGAACACCACGGTGCATAATTAATGTCAAGGTGGAAGGCATTATGTTGCAAATGCTGCTCCCTCTGCTCTGAATAGCATTCTTAAAGCCAATTTAGGTCACACATGGTTCAGTCTCTTAGAAATTTTTCTTAATTGTTCAGCTAAAGAGAATGCCTCAGGGCGTTTATTAGCAGACATTCCAATGGGCTGTCTATCCTGGGGTGTGTGAGTGTGCCAGGAGCGGGGTACAGTATCTCACAGGGTGCTGGGGCGGGGAGGGAAGTGAGTGTGTCGGAGAGAGGGTATTCCAAGAAGGTTATTTTTTTCAACCTCAGAAATAGAACACAGTTTAGCTAAAAAGTATGTGACAACTGTGCCCTGTTTTAAAGAAGAAAGCTGTTCTTATTTTTCTCACTCCAGTAAGCTTCTGAGGTTCACATGGCAAGGAACATGTCAGGCTAGGAACCAGATACAAAATACATTTTTAAATGGACCATTTCTTTTATGTTCAGTTGTTATTTGCCACTTTCTCTGAATCCTCTCCTGACTGAGGAGTAGGCTGATAAATCTTGCAGTAGCATCAGTGAAGTCAACATAATGGAAAGTTCTCAATTCTTTTTTGACATCTGTCGTCACCAAAACTTGAGCCAGAAGATGTGCTGTCCTGGGGATGACAGTCAATATCACAGGTGGGGACAAGAAAGGAAGTGGAGGTTCCTTTAGATGAATCATCTGCAGAGAGGATTAGCCCAACTTAGAGTAGAAGAGCACAAGATGTCACCTCCTCCTTCCTTCCATTTCTTCTTTCCCAATGGGATTCAGTCGGAACCCCAGAGATGATAAGGAAGGAGATTAGAATATGCCACTTTGGCATAAGGATTATTTTGAGATGACGACAATTGAGAATCAACAGGTAGAAAAAGAAACCTTCTTGAAGCTTCCCTGAGGCAGTAAATTCTGGGAAATAAGGCTACCATAAATTTCTTTTTTAGGAGAGATCACCTTCCAGAAGGAAAAATGAGAATAAAACCTACCTGAAATCCCTTCTCTGGGGAAGTTTTATGGCCCTGAAGGAGACAGAAAGTCCACTCATATTTGTATAGACAAACATTACAAATTTTTTATTTCTTGATTTTTCTTCTAAAAACCCATGTATCTTTCCTGAAGAAAACTGTTTGTTCTTTTTTATAAAAGCCTTTTCTATCCCACTTCCTTGATTTAAACTGGGTATATAAACCTCTAACTTCAGCCATCTAGGGAGCCAGCTACTTTTGTTGTTGGCTCCCATGTGCATACAAAAACCCCTTTCTCTAGTTAATTTGTCTTTTTTTTTTTTCAGTTTAATTTTCACATCCCCATCACCAAATATAAGAGGGTAAAGTTAAAATTTTTCTACCCTTACTCCAGCTTCCCAAGTTCATTATATCATTGCATAATATAGACTATATTTTCACACATTTCCTTCTGACTTATATATGGACACAATAAATATGTCTTGTATATATTTGTCATATGTCCTAAGTAGGTCATTAAGAAATAGAGCCCAAGAAGAGGATTCTTCTGCAAGGGATTTGGTGGGAGAGTGCTGCAGGTGAAACCCCAAAGAATTGAGGAAACAGGATGGGGTAGGGAAGGAAGTTCTGCAAAGGTGGGGATTCCACTAAAGTCCAACCTTAGCCTGATCCCACAGGGAACTATGGACCACGGGGCCACATGATTGTCCCAGCTTGGAGCAAGGGAGCTAGTGTTTTATATTCCACATCATTCAGTCATTGGCAAAGGGAAGGAAGGTCTAACCTTGCAAGGATTTTTAGGGGAATGTCTCCAGTCAGGGTCCTGAGAGCAACTCTCATGAGAAGGATACATCTGTGAGCTGCTAGGAACCAAACTGGGAACAGTTAGGAGATGAAGGGAGTCTGCCAGGGCACCAACGATGTCTGCTACACCATGTAAAATATCCATCTTGTATAGTCATTTGTTTATGAGAAAGATATCCCAGGACCCATTGTAGTTAAGCTAAATCTTTGCGTGAAGAGGATTTTTGGAGATATAGGTCAGGGGTCAACAGACATTTCCTATAAAGAGCCAGATGACAAATATTTCAGACTTTGTGGGCCAGAAGGTATTTGTTGCAACTACTCAACTCTGCTGTTGTAGCATAAAAACAGACATAGACAATATATAAACAAATGGGCAAGGCTGTGTTCCAATACAACTTTATTTACATTATTAGATGGGGGGGTGCAGATTTGGCTACAGTTTGTTGACCCCTGAGAGAGGGAATAAAAGAGAGAACATTCAGTGCTTCCAGTTCATCTAATTTCTTAAAATAGAATTAATTTTCATTTCAAATAAAAACCTTCTAACTAACATATTTTCCAATTTTGGTTAAGAGTATAGGGTTTGCTGTTACAAAGACCAGGATTCCACTTTGCCACCTTCCAGGCTACCCATTTCACAGGGTAATGCTGAGGAAGAAGTAAGAAAATGTAGCTAATGCACTCATAATATGGTGGTGGTTGCCCTTTATTAAGTGCTTAATAAATGATACTTTGTTATGATGGTCTTTCCCACGAAATTTTGCTTTATAATTACTTTCCTGGAATTATCACAATTTTTATTTATTTTATTTTATAAAAGATTTTATTTATTTATTTGAGAGAGAGAGAGAGAGAGAGAGGGAGGGAGAGGGCACAAGCAAGGGGAGGGGCAGAGGGAGAGGGAGAAGCAGACTCCCCACTGAGCAGCGACCCTGATGTAGGACTCCAACCCAGGACCCTGGGATCAGGCCCTGAGCCAAAGCAGATGCTTAACTACTGAGCCACCCAGGCGCCCCAGGCATTATCCCTACTTTTAGCCAGCATCTGATTTCCTTCTGTGACATTCTGAGAATGCAAATAAAGGTTTACAGGATAAATGTGACTGCACATGGGAAGGTCTATATTCTCATATCAACCTGACCCACAACCAAGACACCTAATTTCTGATTTCCTAGACTTTCCCTCTCTCTTGTTCCACAGAGATAGACGGGATAAAGATTTATAAAACAGATCCTCATTGAGAGATGGAATTGATGTTGTGGAGGAATTAAACTGTAGAAAATCTGACATATAAATGGATCCTATTTGCTGTAACAAAGAGTAACAGCTGAGGAAAATGGGATGACCTGAGATAGACCTTAACTTGGCCACTCCCATGATCACCGCCTCAATTGCTCACTGAATGCCTGAATGAATTTCTTATTCTATTGGGTGTAAGTCAAAACAACTTTCACTTGTTTCATTTAGCTTCCATTATAGGATGGAGGTGAGCCTTGGATTGGGGGCTTGATTTAAAACAGAGCTGTCTCTCTCTGTTTCTCAGGCAGGAAAAAAAATGTGAGCAAAAATTACTCTCGTCTCTAAGGAGCCTGTGGATTTGGCCCCTGTTCTGGAGAAGAAGCTGGAAGGCCTGGCGCTGCTGATGCAGATTCATTGAGGAAGTGTACTCCTCAGAGGCAAGCCGTCCATCATTACTCACTTGCTGGGCTTTTGCTTCCCAGACGACTACATAATGTCCAACTTGGACATACGATCCTGCATCAGCCCAAGGGAAACAAATGGCACCCCTTTGGTAGATTAAACGGATTGGGCCATCCAAGGGAATCTGTTTTATGGAATCATTTGGCTTACCACACAGCCTCATGTTACAGATAAATGAAATTCTTTAGCAAAGGAGCCAAACCTGCTTTTTAGTTATTTTTCCAGAAGTAGAGTCATTTGTTGCCAGAAAATGTTCAGCTTCATGATAATGGGGAACACTGGACTGTGAGAGCACTGGACTGAGAGTATTCTTTCCATTCCAAATAAAGTCCCAATTTCTCATCATGGCTGTAAATACCTCCATCTTGGGTCACCACTTTCTTCCTCATCCATATGTTACAACCACACTGGCTTTCTCCCTGTCCCTCAAATCTGTCAAGTGTAGGCCATTCCAAGGACTTTGCACTTGCTCAGGCTCTGCCTTGAATGTGCTTTCCCTGGGTCTTTGCAAGACTGGTTCTTTGTGATCTTTGATTCCGTTCAAACGTCGCTTTCTTGAGGGGTTCTTTGCTGACAACTCCCTTTGAAGAAGCATCCACATAATACCCTGGCACATTATCCCAAATTGTTTTCTCTATAGCACTTTTCATTATCTAGGGCTCTCTTAGTTATTTGTTTACTTTCTTGTTGTCATTTCTCTCTCCTAAAATACAAGTTTCATGAGAAAGCTGTCCTTTTCTGTCTGTGTTTTCAGTTTCTAAACAATGCCTGGCACAAGGTGATGCTTAATTAGTATTTTCTGAAAGAATGAGTTAAAGAATGAGTCAGATAATCTGGATCATGTTCAAAACCAGTCCTGTAAAAATTAGAAATCTTCATATTCTTTTTGGGTTTCAGTTTTCTTAAAATCAAAGGATTGGATACTCTTAAAGAATTTACATACTTACATTTTATGACTCTATGGAGATTTTTTTTCTTTTCACTGCCTTCAGATTTTGCTAGCCATACCAAAAAAAAATAAAAACCTCATACTATTGGAATCAGGAGTTACTACTGTGCATCTTTCTCTGTGGCTATGCCCTCGCAAGGCCAAAATAAGTGATTGCATCATATCTGTTATTTGACATGACAAAAAGTTTATTTTCAGGTTATATAAGCACAATTCAAATGAATAGTTAAAGGAGAGATTAAACTAGAATAGTTGACCCTTAAAATCCTGAGATATGAGATAGAAATATTACTTTTCCCAGTTGTCAGCAGATTATTTTCCATTGAGAAGTGATCCATGGCGATGATAGTAAAATAAGGCATGCTCACTAGAGTTATGTCAATAACATTGAAGATATCATCAGCATTGACTTCAATTTTGTTTTTTTGAGGATGATAGAAAATCTGTCCTAACATACATCCCCTCCCCCATAGCATTGGCCCTGTCATTTATCTTAAGGATCACACTTTTACTAGCAAGATGTTGAATTCCTCTTCCTAGAAGATGGCACTTGTCTTACAAAATTGCCATTTTCCCCTTGAGGTTTATTGAGAAATAATTGACATACAACACTGTGTAAGTTTACGGCATACAGCAAGATGGCTTGATTTACATATATTGTGAAATTCACATAAATTATGAAATTCAGCTAACATCCATCTTCTCATATAGATACAATAAAAAGAAAAGAAAGAAAAAAAGAAAAAGCAAAAAATTTCTCCTTGTGTTGAGAACTCAGGATTTACTCTCTTAACTTTCTTATATAGCATCTAACAGCATTAGCTATAGTCATGATGCTGTACATTATATCCCTAGTACTTATTTATCTTCAAAGTGGAAGTTTGCACATTTTCACCACCTTCTTCTTTTTTTTTTAAAGATTTTATTTATTTATTTCAGAGAGAGAGAGATTGAGAGATAGAGAGCACGAGAGGGAAGAGGGTCAGAGGGAGAAGCAGACTCCCTGCCGAGCAGGGAGCCCGATGTGGGACTCAACCCCAGGACTCCAGGATCATGACCTGAGCCGAAGGCAGTCGCTTAACCAACTGAGCCACCCAGGCGCCCTGACCACCTTCTTCTAATTCCTCTGACATGATCCTTTGCATCCAGTATCTACATGTCTGACCTTTTTTTCTATGGGCTGGTTTTAATTAGTTTGTTTTTTAAATTCCACACAGTAGTGAGATCACACAGTATTTGTCTTTGTCTGACTTATTTCACTTAGCATAATGCCTTCAAGGTGTATCTGTTTTATTGCAAATGGTGGGAATTCCTTGTTGATTTTTTTATGGCTGAATAATATTCCATTGCATATTCATTCATCCATCATCCATCGATGGACTCTTAGGTTGTTTCCATGTCTTGGCTGTTGTAAACCACGCTGCTATGATCATAGGGGTCCACATATCTTTTCGAATTAGTAGTTTCATTTCCTTTGAACATATTCCCAGAGTGGAATTGCTGGATGGTATGGTAGTTATATTTCAATTTTTTGAGGAACTTCCATACTGTTTTCCATAGTGGTGTACCAATTTGCAACCCCACCGACAGTGCACAAAGGTCCCCATTTCTCTACATATATGCCAACATTTGTTCTCTCTTGTCTTTTTGATGATGATGATTCTAACAGGCGGGGGTAATATCTCATTGTGGTTTTAATTTACATTTTCCTAATGACTAATGATATTGAGCATCCTTTCATGTACCTGTTGTTCTTTTGGAGAAATAGTTATTCAGGTCCTTAGCCCATTTTTTAATTAGGTTATTATTATTTTTTCTATTGAGCTGAGTTCTTTACATATTTTGGATGTTAACCTATTATCAGATATATGTTGTGCAAATATTGTCTTGTTCCTGATCTTAGGAAAAGCTTTCAACCTTTTACCATTGAATATGATGTTAGTTGTGGGCTTGTCATATATGGCCTTTATTGTGTTGAGATATGTTCCTTTTATCATGAATGGATGTTGAATTTTGTCAAACTTTTTTTCTAAAGCTATTGAAATGTTCATACAGTTCTTTTCTTTCATTCTACTAATGTGATATATCACATTGATTGGTTTGCATATGTTGAAACATCTCTACATTTCAGGGATAAATCCCATTGGATCATGGTGAATGATCTGTTTAACATGCTGCTGAATTTTGTTTGCTGGTATTTTATTGAGAATGTTTGCATCTATACTCATCAGGGATATTAGCACGTAGTTTTCTTTTCTAGTAGTGTCCTTCTGTGGTTTTGGTATCAGGATCATGCTGGCTTTATAAAATGAGATGGGAGTCTTTCCCCCTTTTCAATTTTTTTGGAAGAGTTTGAGAAGGATTGGTGTTAATTCTTCTTTAAATGCTTAGTAAAATTACCGGTGCAGCCATCTGCTCCTGGGCTTTTCTTCCTTGGGAAATTTTTGATTACTGATTCAATCTCCTCACTAGTTACTGGTCTACTCAGATTTTCTATTTCTTTCTGGTCTAGTTCTGGTAAATTGTACATTTTTAAGAATTTTTCCATTTCTTCTAGGTTATCCAGTTTGTTGGTGCATAATTATTTATAGCCCCCTATGATCTTTTGAATTTTTGTGGTATCAGTTGTTTCTCCTTTTTCATATATAATTTTGTAGATTTGGGTCCCCTCTATTTTTTCCTTGGTTAGTCTAGCTAAGGGTTTGTCAATTTTGTTTATCTTTTCAAAGAACCAACTCTTAGTTTGGTTAGTCTTTTCTATTATTTTTCTGTTCCCTATTTCATTTATTTTTGTTCTAATTTTTATAATTTCCTTTCTTCTGCTAACTTTGGGCTCAGTTTATTCTTTTCCTAAGTCCTTAAGGTGTATAGTTATGTTGTTTATTTGAAATATTTTTTGCTTCTTAATGCAGTTATTTATTGCTGTAAACTTCCCTCTTAGAACTGCTTTTTGTTGTATTGTACAAGCTTTGGTATGTTGTGCTTCCATTTTCATTTGTCTCAAGAAACTTTTTTTATTTTCCCTTTAAGTTCTTCTTTGATCCATTGGTTGTTCAGGAGATTGTTGTTTAATTTCCATGTATTCGTGAATTCTCCAGTTTTCCTCTTGTTATTCATTTCTAGTTTTATGTCACGAGGTCAGAAAAGACGCTTGGTATGATTTCAATCTTCTTGAATTTGCTAAGACTTGTTTTGTGGCTTAACATACGGTCTATCCTAGAAAATGTTTCATGTGCCCTTGAGAAAAATGTGTATTCTGCTGTTTTTGGATAGAATGCTCTGTATAAGTCTGTTAGGTTCATTTGGTCTCTAGTGTTGTTCACCAATTGCTCATTTTTGTGCTGAGATCACATGCCATGTGTTCGTGGTTAATATTATTTGGTTAACTCTGTAATTCACACTTCATTTCATGTACATAGTGGTGTGTATGATTTTAGAAACCAAAGAAAGAGTTTTTATCTGCTTATTTCATTTTTGCCCACAGACATTTCTCAAGTATCTACTATGTCTAACTCTTTGGGGAATGTATACAAGAAAGTAGACGACATGGAACCTGCCCTGATTTATATTCCATATTGGGTGTTATAAACATTAGTTGAACACCTACTGTTTATCAGAATCAGCTGGACACTTTCTCTTTAATTACGTCATTTATTTCTCAAAGCCATCATGCTATATAAATATTGTTGCCCAAATCTGGCAGATGGGAAAAATGAAGGCTACAAGTTCTTACAAGATTAAATTGACGTCAAAGCTAGTACTTAAAATTAGTTTTCTGATTTCAAGTCCAGTGCCCACTGCAGAAAGACAAATGATACAAAGCATCAATGAAATGACTATAGCATAAGGCAAGCTACTCTAAATATAGCAGGGGAGGAAAACATGTACTTCTATATCTTTACTCAAGGAGATGAGTGTATTAGGGTTCTCCAGAGAAACAGAATCAATTGTTTGTTCATTATAAAGAATTGGCTCATGCAATTATGGAGGCTGGCAAATCCCAAGACCTGCATTCTCTAAGCTGGTGACTTAAGGAGCCAGTAGTGTGAGTTCTAGTCCGAATGCTGGCAGCCTTGAGATCCAGAAAGAGCTGGTGTTTCAGTTCAAGTCTGGAGGCAGGGAAAAACCTGTCAACTCAAGGCAAAAGGAGGTCCCTCTTAATCAGGGGAGGGTTTACCTTTTTGTTCTATTCAGGCCCTCATTGACTGGATGAGGGCCACTCACATTAGGAAGGCAATAGAATATACTCAGTCTAAGGATTCAAAGGTTAATTTCAATCAGAAACACCCTCACAGACACACCCAGAATAGTGCTTGACCAAACGTCTGCGCATTTCATGATCCAGTCAAGTTGACATATGAAATTAACCATCAGTGTGGTTTGCCCTATTCTGTTTTGACATGTATTAGTAACAATAGCAACAATAGTTGCTTCTTCATTAAAATTCTTATGTCAAGATTTTTTTTTAAATTTAAACAAATTCTTGTGTTTTATTTGTTTTACACTGCCCAGCATCCATTTTTCTTTTGTATTAGTTCTTGATATTCTTGTAGGGAATTACCTTTTTTTTTTTTAAAGATTTTTATTTATTTATTTGAGAGAGAGAGAATGAGAGATAGAGAGGCACGAGAGGGAAGAGGGTCAGAGGGAGAAGCAGACTCCCTGCTGAGCAGGGAGCCCGATGTGGGACTCGATCCCGGGACTCCAGGATTATGACCTGAGCTGAAGGCAGTCGCTTAACCAACTGAGCCACCCAGGCGCCTAGGGAATTACCTTTCTTCAATTGCCTGTTCTTAGGGAGACTGTACATCAAAGTTTCCCTACTTTTCTCTACCTGAAGGGCAGACATATGACCCAAGCTAATCTCAGCAGACTCTTGCTCTGGGACTATGAATCTTGAGTAGAGTGACATAAGGAGGATAAATGATTGGGTTCAACTATTTCAGTGGCAGAGGCTCTTTGAGTCCTTCCTGCTGCTTACATGTTTGGAACTGCCAGGTTTCAAGCCTGGTTCTTTATTCTCTTACCAACATCCTTCTAATACATTTCCTTTTTGCTTAAGTTAGCACATTTGTTTTTGTTGCTTACAATGGAAGTATCCTATCGAATACAAAAGCATTATAAGAGTCCCCACTTTTTTGTGTCTAGACTCAGTGGGGATGAACATCAACTGTTTTAGATTTGCCACTGGGATGGATTTCCCAAAAGATTAAGTATTCATTTGAAGCCTGGACTACCACTGAGAATTCTGTAGCAAAGCTATTTTTTGAAGTGCTTTCATTTTTACATTGTCAAATTTGGTTTCCTTTGAATCATATGGTCCCCACATCCTGAGATGGGGACTAAGGCCATTATTTTTGCTTAATCTTAAAATCTTCTTATAATACTCACTTTTCAAGTGGGATTCCTGGAGTTATTCAATTTTCTATATAGCCTGCTTTAACAAGGAGTAAAATGGCTGATTATGCCGTACTTATTCTAACACCCTAGTGGAGTTTCTGTACAATAAATACTCATTACCAAGTCGCTCCATCCCCAATGAAGAAGCAAAGACCACAAGAGACTAAGTGCCTAGATGGAGACTTAACAGCATGGAAGAGATACAGGAACTGAACTCAAAAGTTGTTTTCTCTCGTTGGCTCCAACAACCTGACTGTGTAGTGTTGATTTCTCTCTCTTCCCCTTTTCATCCACTGACTGTGCTGCTCATAGAATGCTCTGCTGTGTCTCCAAGTCAGACTCCAGCTGTGGTACAGGCCATGGATACATTCTAGAACTGGATCCAGTCAGAAACACAGGCCAGGAACCAGAAACAACATCTGCTTTAGAAATCCCCAGTACTCCTGCCATTTCTTCCATTGTTCTGCTTTGGCTTGGCAGATGAAATTGTTCCTCTTTGACAGTTTCATTTGGCTTTTTCAGAGCCTTACAAATCCTTAAATTGCCATCTGGGTTTTTTTCCTATTGCTTTATCAAGTGCATCTCACCATTGCTGCTTTCTTTGTATTCAGCTTATTAGTCCTCTGTCCCCTTGTTCTTTCTGGCTCTTATTTGAGCAGTGTCATACTCCACACACGATCTCATCCTTACTTTCATGTGTATAGAGCATATCATGGGTAAACCTTCGCTCTTACAATCACATCAGCAAACATTTAATGCTGCCTTTTATAACCCGAACACGCTTTGTTATTTCTTTCACATTTCATGCCTCAGTGGTTGTTGTAAGTTCCCTGCTGTATTACAACTGCCTGTTCAAACATTTAATCCTCATATCCACTGGGACATCACATATTGCTAAGGTCAGAATTTTCCCTTCTGTGAAATTGTGCAGTTTTACTCCTTAAGATATACCATGTGCTTAGGGTTCAAGATTTAAAAATTTCAAGTAACTTGCCTCCCTTTGTTATGGCAACTGAAGATATTCACAGGTCTACAGGGGCAATTCATAGATTTTTTCTCATCCATCCAGAAAAGTGAATGGAGTACTTAAAAGTCTATGCTTCTTCATTGTATCTTTCCTACTTTTGGCTCATATCTGATGGCATCTACAGGATATTTATCTTTTTAGAGCATACATTTGTGTTTTTATTTTCAGGGACTACATTTGGCATTCAAGCCAAGCATATGAAGCACTTTATATAAGCATTTCAACAATCTGACTTAATTCAGCATAACTTTTATCTTTATAGCCCCAAGACAGGAATATGTGTCTTCTCAACCCCACATTTCCATCTTCATAATGAAGGTGAGAAAATACTATGTGCTTAGAAGTGGCTGTGGGAGGTCAGAGGATGTTCAAATTTCTCCAATTTGTCTGATGCCTTGTGGACCTTCACTCCAAGATTGTGATAACCCCATCTCCTCTTTTCCAAGGTTAACTTTTCCTTCTCTGATCCTTAAATTGCAGTCAACCTCTCCTTTGATTGTTTCTTTGGTCTCCCTCTCTTGTCCAACAAATGGAGCCCAGGTTCCCTCTGAGTACAAATATGCTTAGGGTTCCCTGTGTCAGAAAACCCATTTCCCTCAAATATACTAAAGCCCCTGGCCTCATTTTCCACTCATCACCCAACTTTGAACCAATTGTCTAAACTTGCAAGTTCTGTTTCATCACCTCCTAGTCATCCCTGAATAGTTTATAGTAGATATCCATTGTATTGCTTCATTAAGACTGTAAGGAAGAGTGGTTAAATTGACCAAGAGGTAAGGGTAGTGCAATGTGGTGAAAGACATATCAGAGAGAGGGAAGGGCAAAGACAGAGGCCTGAGGCAGGACTGAAAAGATTCATTTTGTCAGAGTCAAGAGCAATGATATGCAGGACTTGCAGATATGAAAACAAGTTTAGTTGGTAGGAAATTTTCATCTTGTAAACTAGAGAAAATTGAAAACAAACAAAAACTTGATTTGCTACATGGAGAAAAATGAGCAGAGAAGTGCTTTCTCTGTCACCACTCTTCCCATGATTTTTCCATTGTCCAGGTGATGATTAGACTCCTCGTCTCCAGACTCCATGAACCAGTGCACAGGTTTAAACAATCCTTAGCAAGCTACCTTTTAGATAGACCCTTGGTTTTTCCAGAAGCCCAAGTCACTGTCTGCAAACCTTTCTGTTTTATTGACCTGGTGTATACTCTCTGTTAACAGCTTTATTATGCCTCACAAAGATAAATGCCTCTGTCTCAGCAATACACAGTCTGGGAGAGTGTTTCTTATCCGTTGGACACTTGTACCCAGAGTCCAGTTCTGTTTGAGGACCAAAACAATGGGATGTGTATGAAAGATAAAATTTGAAAGATAAAATTTAGAATTATCCATGTTGACAAGTGGCTCTGCTCAGGTCAGAAGACAGATTAACAATCATTTCTCTTTCTTTGGTGCCTTAGGATATCCTCAGTTGAAAGTCTGGGTTCCTACTTAAGTAAAAGGTGTCAGTTCATAACTGCTCTTGGTATTCATTCATGTTGTCATATATTGGTTTTTGTCTTGTCTCCTACTCAATGAGTAGAATCCCCTTAGGGAGGGACCCATACATCAGATGACCAATATGCCTGGGTCCTGGGAAAGAACAGTATAATAACTAAGAATATGTGTTCTCATTGCCAAAGTCAAAACTCAACCCTTCACTTACTAGTTATATAATCTTGATTAGCTTACTTAACTCTTTGTGCCCCACTTTTTTCATTTGTAAAACAAGGACAACAATAGCAATTTTCTCAGTATTGTTACATGAAATGAATTAACACATGCACCTTGTTTAGAACAGCATTGTGACATTGTAATTTCAACCTATTGTGTTATTGTGGAATTTCACAAGATATCAAGAAATCCTGAGGGTCTTCAAAGTAAATTTCGAGGACAAAGGGCAAAGTTTGCAGTGGCAAACAACCAGTTGATCATGTTCTTCTTGGACATACTCTCCACTTACCCCATGATATGTCATAAGATGTGAGTAATCACATTACTTTCTTGGGAGGGGCTGGAATAGGGACATAATTAAATACTATACCGGGAGAAGAGTTTCTTATAGTATATATATCAAGAAAAAATATTATAGACCTATGAGATAGGCATAGAATACCCTAATGACTGTTTTGCACACACCTTGTCCCTCACCCTCAAGGATAATAAGTGTGAGACCGTAAGCCATGTGGTCTTTTAAATTATCCCAGGAACTACAGGTCTATAAGGACTGTTGAGGAAGCCTTGAGACTGATGATACTGGGTTTACAGGCTAATCAAGGCTCAAGCCTTCATTGTGGATGATGACAACTATAGTTAACCTTTGAAGGTATTACTTGTGTATCTTAGAAACAATTAAGAAGATAGTTGACTATATAATTCTAGAAAAAACTGGTGGTGTCAGTTTCATAGAGTTTTGAGACCTTTTTATTTCTTCTCTCTCCCCTTCCATGAGTGAATTTTCATCCTCAGAACAAGCTCTTGATGTAGATTTTCCATACCTGAGCTTTTGGGTTGTTTATATTAAATGTTCCATAAAAATTACTTGGCACCTCTCTTCCCTTTCCTGTCCTCTGCCCATAGTTTAATTGCGTATTTCCTTTAGGTGGGAAAATTCGGGAGACTGTCAATACCTGATATTGCTCTGAATTTCAGTGGGTAATGATGGCACTGGTGTGAGGTCTGGGGTCTGCTAAACCGAGGCTTAGAAGCACAGATGTTCCTCTAAGAGCTTGCCAGAGCTGGCCAAGCTCTCCAATGTGCAAGCTGTACTAAAACAATTTTGTAGGCAGAAAATGTCTCCCAGCATTTCTCATCCTCCTGCCTTCAGACAAGGCTGGAGACACTGCAGAGGTAGCTTCTTTCATGGAATTTCTACACTCTGTGCTCTGGTTGGTGGTTTGGAGTTGCAGCTCAACAGTTTGGAACCAGCAAGCAGGTCAGTCTATTCTTCATCTTGCCCTCTAATTGGGAAGTTCATTGCTTCTGTCCATTCCTTTCTTTCATTGTACTCTTTCCTCTGGCTTATTATGGTTGTGCCAAGGATCACCACCATCACCTAGACTAATACAGACAGAGAATTAAATGCTGTAGGTGTTCTTTGTCCTGCTGCTTATGTCAAAAGTGCACAGTGTTGAAGCACTCTCAAGAACACTGGTTTTCAAAGCTGAAGATTGTGATCTGATGCCTGTGACATCTGGACGTGAGAAACAGGCTTAGTGAGAGGTTGAGAGACAGTTGTGTGACCTCTTGAAACCTTGAACTGAATCAAATTTATTTTTGTTGGGAGAAAGATAATGACTAGAACAGATGTCATCTGAAAATGACTATCTGCACAACACTGCCCCATTTCTGAGAGAGATTGCAAATTCTCCTCTTGGATGATAATTCCGTTTTCTCTAATCAGGTTTTGGGTTGTATTCAGAGAGAGGAAGATGATATTGTAAAATCAGAATTTGGAAGCCTTTGAGAACTAAAAGTGCATTAAGTGTATTAAAAGTTTATGATGAAATCTCTCATGAAGAAGAACTCCAAATAATTTATGTAGATACCACCCCAACTAGGGAGGTGGAGCATAACTCCCTAGTCCTAAAGCGTGAGCTATGCAGAGCGACTTCCTCCCAAAGACCACTGGTTGGAGGGGGGATAAAAGAGCAAATTGACAGTAGAGAAACCTGACAAACTACCTCATGTAGAGGATCGAGGTCAACACCAACAATCATAAATCATGTAGGCCACATGTACCTTTGATGTGATATGGTGAAAATGACACTTTGTCTCTGTGGTCTTCTCTCCAAACCCTATTACTCCAGGCTAATCATGAGAAAAATATCAGATGAATTCCAATAGAGAGGCATTCTATAAAACACCTGACCAGTACTCCGCAAAACTGCCAAGGTCTTCAAAAACAAGGAGAGTCTGAGAAACTGTTACAGAGAAGAGGAGCTTCAAAAGACATGACAACTAAATGTCATGTGAAATCCTAGAACAGAAAAGCTCATCAGGCAAAAACTAAGGAAATCTGAATAAACTATGGAGTTCAGTTAATTAAAAAAAATGTTTGGTATACCAGTCATTTTCTTATATCTCAACTAATTTAATTCTCACAGTGAAGCCACACCTCCTTTAAGGGCTGGGGGCTTAGTTTCCTAAGCCCATGCTTTGAGAGGTATAGTAAATTGAGCCCTTGATGAGCTGAGATTTAAGCTTAAGATTATATGACAACATAGAACAGATTTGCCATAATCCTACAATGATTTATATATCGATTTTTAAAGATTTATTTATTTATTTGAGAGAGAGTGCATGAGTGGGAGGGAGGGAGGGGCAGAGACAGAGAGAGAGAGAATCCTCAAGCAGATTCCCCACTGAGCATGGAACCTGACTCAGGGCTAGATCCCAAGACCATGAGATCACGACCTGAGCCAAAATCAAGAGTCAGATCCTTAACTGAATGAGCCACCCAGGTGCCCCTATATCAGTTTTTTATTGCAACTGAAATGCTTAAACAATACCCACTTGTATAACTGTTCTATATATCAGTAGTCCGGGTATGGTGTGGCTCAGTGAGGTCCTTTGCATGGAGTCTCACAAGCCTGGAATTAAGACACAGGCAGAACTGCCTTCTTTCCCAAAGCCCCACAGGAGGAATCTGTTTTTAAGATCGTTCAGATTGTCTGCCAAATTCAGTTCCTTATGGTCATGGGACTGAGATCCCCATTTCCTTGCTGGTTGTAGGGCTAGCGCCTTTTTTAACTCCTTGAGGCCCCTGCACTCCCCATCACATTGCTCCCTCTATCCTTAAACCAGCAATAGCATATCAGGTCTTTCTCATGCTTTGAATCTCTTTGACATTTCCTTTTGCCTTCAACCGGGAGTGAGCTCTGATTTTAAGGGCTTTTGTGATTCTACAGGCTTGCTGGCTAATCTGTGGATAATCCACTGGATATGGGAGTGGGAGACTCAGGTCTCCATCTCAATTCTTTCTACCACAACACAATATCTTCACTGAGGGGTAGGATGACTGCAGGGCAGTCACTCAGGGAAACTAATTTACTGGCCATATGTTACATTCAGATTCTAACTCCAGATACTTCAAAAGTGATAAATCCATAAATTCTCTCTTCAAAGAGGAATCGTTTTTCAGTTTAAAGTTTCTTAACTTAGAATTAATTTTCCAATCTTTGCATGTATTTAGGTGGTAATATTTTCCTCCAGAAAGCTGTGATAGATTACTTACAATTTCTTTCCCAATTCCCCTTTCCTCCATCAGATGTGACCTCCTCACTCTCTCCTCCCCTCTGGACTGGAAGTACCATGGGCATAGGGGCCATGTCTGTTGTGTGTACCTGCAGCCTGGTACAGTGAACACAGGAGGCAGTCTGCCATTGCAGAATGAATGAATGGGCAGTCCCTTAGAACCGAGGAAATGGGGTATTCTGAGAGACTAAGGAGAAGTCCTCACTTAGGCTCACCTCCTCTCTGCCTCCTTCCAGGGACATTCCAGGACCCCAAGTGGGCAACATTCACAGGGGTGACGTCACTGCCCTGAAGGCTACAACCTCGCTATGGGGTTCTCTTTCTGGTGCTCAAGTCTTCCTTTTCCTTCTTTGTGGTAGAGGTTGTGAACTGACAAAGCACTAACATATCTGTAACCAACTTGCTGGCATTCTCTGGAGTTTCCTCCTTCCACATAGCAGGGTGGATTGTGGTAAAATTCAGGTTGGAGCTTAAAGGGGAAGAAGGAGCTTTGAAAGAAGCAATGGCTTTAACGATAAGACTGCTTGGTCCCCACACCAACTCTGTCCTTTACTAGCTCTGTGCACTTGGCAAAGCAAGTTACACTCTCTCTGCTCCATTTCCACATCTGTCAAGTGTTGATAATGGCAGTAAATGTTTCATAGGGATGAAAATGAGCTCATACCTATAAAGCATTTTACAAAGTGCCTGGCATCTAGAAAGTGCTTCTCCCTTATAGCCACTTGCTCATACCCTCACCTACTTTAAGCATTTCTTCAGGTCTTTCCTTAGTAAGACCTCCCTGAGCATCCTACTTCATATCTCAACCTGCTCTGCCCATGAACCATTTGGCACTCCTGATCTGCCTACCTTGCCCTTCTTTTTCTTCATTCCCTGGACTTTCTCTAAATATTCTGATGCATTACATTTATTTTTTAATATCAGTTATATATTTGGAGATAGAATAGGGGCTGAAATGGAAAGAAGGTTATTTTTCATGAAATTTTTGTTTTTCCCTTTTGGAGATTAAAAACAAAAACCCTCTAAGCTAAATACATCCTTATGGCATCATAGCTGGTGCTTCTACTGAGCTTTAATTTAAGCTTCAAATCGCCCCCACATGGTAAATAAATACCAAATAAATATCTGGTGACTGTGCAATGTCTTTTTTGTTTTCTACAAGTTCAACTCCTCCGATCCCAACTAGGGTCACCACTAAGCAAAGATGATATCTACATTGTATTTATACCCATAAACAAATAGTCTCAGGGCTCCACTTGGATTTAAAGTGTTAGAAAGTACTCTCCTTGGTCTTAAACTATCATTTGGGGAGGCCTATTTGGGATCACAGAGATCCTACATGGCACACTTTTTACCGAATTGTCCTCCAAATTCCTCTAGGGTTGAAGTTATGCTTACCTGGTATACTCCCTGCGGCACCATGAACCCCTTTCTTTGTAGTCCTTCTTATGGATAGTTGAACCACAGGTACCAGCCCTTCCCCCTTCCATCTCTTTCCATACACTTATCTCTTTCCATACTCTTGTCCTACTAATGCAACAGTGTCTGCCACCATTTTTCACCCTACTGTGTTGTCATTTAGAAACCTACTTCCAAACCCTTTGCCTCTGGTCATAATAACTGAAACTGAGATTTCCTTTCACATTACTCTGTTGCTGGTAACCCCCTGCAGGGGGTTTTAAATCTTACTTAATCTACACACACATTGTTGAAGCTCCTACTGAGGTTTAATTTAAACCACAGATTGCTCCCATAAGAGAAATAAGTACTAGATAAATATCTGGTTAACTTCTTACTCTTATAATCCCTTGGTGTTCCCTAGAAGTTTGGAAACAAGTTGGAGTTTGGTATATTTCTTCCAACATCAAGTTCAACCTTCCTTGTGCTTCTCAAGGGACAGTTCTATTTTATAAAGCCTTTCCAATCTTCCTGACAAGCTGTGATCTCTGCCTTTAATGTCTTCATTCAAAATTATGCCCCCTTTTGACATTCTTACTATCTACTTATACCTTTCTCTTTTCTCATTTTAGTCATCTCTAGTGTTTTAAAATGTTGGTTTTATTACTACTTATGTGTGGTGAGGCCATAAGGTCAGGAGACAACTGCCATTGAAAAGAGTTACTCATAGTTCCCAAGAGAAAGAAGTGTGCCACACTATGCAGTGCCACACAGGGAGACACTGGGATCAATTAGGAGACAACAGGAAAAACATGGGCAAGAGCCCTTATTGTGGTTTCTATGGGAAGGAGAGGGAGAAGCAGAGCAAGCAGTTTGGGACTGGCTAGTTTGAATAATTTCTGCAGGCTCTGGAGGGTAGAGGTTGTCCTGAGTTGTCTGGTACCTAGCCGTGGGGTGATTAGGGCTGGTAGATCTTGGCCTAGAGTGTAAGGGACAGATATAGGAAGTGATTAAGGGGAATGGGTTTTGGATGGGTTGGTTTTCCTATGAAAGGAGCACTTTCAGAAGAGTCTTTTATAGTCTCTAGGAATTAGCTAGCTGGGGGAGACCATCTCTCAAAGAGTTGCAAGGCCCCAGATGTCTGAGCATCAGAAAATACAGAATATAAACAGACATGATTAATATATCCAGTCTCTTAGGTTCTCTCCAGATCTCTTAATAATTGGATTTCTTTCTTCTTCCCCGCTTAACTATCTCCCTCCCATTTCCCACACAGTTAACTTGATATTCTGTTTTCATACTTGGGAACTCAACTTTCCACCAATACTCCCTCCTGTCAGTGCCAATGGTTGCCATCTTCACTTAAACTACCAAGATGAAACACTGGATTAGATTAACTGTACTTCACACTCTGGATCTTTTTCTCTGAAATTTCCCTTACCACCTGCATACCCCATCAGCAAGTTCTTTATACTTATTTAAGCTTATGATGCCTGGAAATTCTCTTAATCCATCCTCTCCATTTTAAGTTCATGGACTTCTCCAATCACTTCCTATCAACTTCCAAATGCTATTGATTGAACCACATGATGTCTTCAGTTTAGCCTTCCACTCTTAACTTCATTCATGTAGTTTCCCTTTAACAAGAATCAACAAGTTTGTTCCTTCTTCTTTTTTTTTTTTTAAGTTTGTTCCTTCTTCTAACTAGTATATACATTACTGCCTGATTAATTTTCCCTAAATATAATTCCTGTTATGAGACTCCTGTACAAATGTCTTTATTGACTTCTTTACATCTATTGAGCAAAGAACAAATGGATTATTCCTGCATTAATGGCCCTTTATGGTATGGCTTTTTGCTCTTCTCTTGGATGAAATCTGCTTTGATAATACCTGGCCAGTTTTGAACTTTCTCTCTAAAAGACATGTAACTCTATAGAGGTTTTAATTATTTGCATATCATTAGACTATAACCTTCTTCATGGCAGGGGCTTTATCTTTATTCATCTTTGTATTTTCCATAGTGATTAGCAATAAACCTTATAAATAGTAGGTGTTAAAGATTACTTTGAATGAAATAGAATCTCAAACCTTACATTAAGAATCTTAGTACTTCAGCTAAATCCTTCATTAGGTGCCATTTTTAAGAAAATAAAGATATTTTATAAGTAATCGAATATACATCTCCAAGAAATTACTCTACAAATGTTTGTTTGAATCAAACACTTAAAGTCCCAAATTGCCACATGTATCTTAGTTTGCATTGTATTTTGTACTATAAGCTCTCCTTGTGCTTTCAATAGTACATTTAATGCTTAGAAAAGGGTTAAACAAATGTTATGTGTAGTATTCAAGAGAGGAGGGAAAGTGAGACAAATTAAGTTGTCTATATAAAAGCCAAGAAAAGCCAAGACACAGAAATAGTCTAATACATCATGAACTCCCCCACATTGCAGGCTTTGAGAGGGTAGCTACATTATCTTGCTTTGAGACAGTGAGGGGGTAGAAAACAGTGGAAAGTCTGATTTATGATCCTATATTGAGTAACCAGGCCACTCCTTAGTTTTCCACCTAGCAGGTGAGAGGAAGTAGAAAACAGACTCATATACTTTCAGAAGTAGAAAGGTTCTTAAAGATCATTTGGTTCAATCTTCTGCCAGTAGCAGGAGTTTCCCAAGTGCCACCGACATATGGCTTCTGTTGAACATCCCAACGAGAATGATGATTGCTCTATTGAGGGATCTCATTTCACTTTAGGACAGAACTAATTATTAGGAAATCCTTTCTATTGAGTTGAAATATGCTTCCCATAACTTCTACCCAGTGGCCCTCATCCTATCCTCTGGAGTAACACAGAATAGATTTAATTCATCTTTCATATAATTGCCCTCCAAATAGCTGAAGCTCACTATCATGTCCTCTATCAGTCTTTTCTAGAGGCTAAATAAAAATCTCTATTCCTTACATAAAAGACAATTCCAAAGCACTTTATTTCCTTCTTGCATTTGGAATTTATAACATGTCAATTAGCATATTAATTTGTGTGCATTTCCACTCTCTTTCTTCCTTTTTGTCTATGTTGAATTGAATTGAGAAATTTTTTTCCTGAATCTTTTATTCTCCTAGCCACCTTTCTCAAGATCCACCTTAGGTCTTTAGTATTTCCTTTAAATATGACTTCCAGAAGAGAAAGGGTACAGGAAAAGCAATGCATTCTCTCAAAAGAATGTCTTTCCAATGATCTTAAAGGGAAATATATTGATATTGTGGTAGTTAAGACTATGATGAAATTCTTTTAGAAGAGTAATGAGGAGATGAAACCATGAGAGACTTAGCACAGAACATAAAGCCTGGAGATTTTGAGGAGGGCTTCCTTAGGCAACCTCCCACCTGTGATGCTCCCTCTTTCCCTACTGGCTGGGCTATAAGACTCTGGCTCTCCCTCTACCTGAACTGTAGAGAATCTGGGGTGAATGTGACTTCTCTTGATCTTACCAGGGTAGTTCTCTCAAGGCAACTTCAAATTACAATTTGATGAATAAAATGAAGCAGATATCTGTGGCTTATAGAGAGCACAAGATCAACTAGAGCCTTCTGGACTTGACCTACTGAACCTCACTTTAAGTAGTGGTACAAACTGATGAAATATCCCAGAATACTAAATAGAGTATCTGACTTTTATTCCTGCTAAATGTTATCATGTCACTTTTCATCTCTCTCTCTCTTTTATTTTCATTCCCTTAAGAATCTCTTATGGCTTGATTCTGTCCTCCAGCGAAAATTTCTGTCATCTTTCATTTGATAAGTATGACATTTATGTCTTAATCTAAACTTTAGATAAAGTTATTGAATAGGATAGAACCAAGAACTAGACCCTTAGGTCTGTCATTCAGGACCTCCCTCCAGACAGACATGGGTACTTTAATCAATATCATTTAGGTTCCAGTGTCCTTCCTTTTGTGAAAACACATAACAGTATTATTAGCCAGCAAACATTTCTTCATTTTGCCCACAAGGGTGTCCTAAAAGCTTTGTTACAGCTTTGCTGAAGTCTTTGGTAAGATTGCATTCTCTCACCAAATTTCCTTATCAAAAAGAGAAGGGAGTATATTTTGTCTTAAGCTCATGCTGGTTCTTAAGAATCACCACATTCTTCTTTGTGACTATACCAACATTCTCATTAGCTATTAGTATGTGTGTGTCAGTAAAATGCATGAATTTTATTAGTCTGTAATTTCTAGAATCTTTTTCATTAAAAATTTTTATTTTCATTTGGTATTTTTGCCTTCTTATGAATGTCTCAAAGACACTGATGTCATGATAAAACTCAAAGTTCACTTAGTACCATGATTTAGCTTAATGTGGGTTGCAAACTGATTTATTTAACCTTTTATGATTCATCCAGATTTTGAAGTAGTTCTAGAAAAATCCCCATGTTATAGAACAGTGTTATCAAATAGAACTTTCTGTGATGTTGAAAATGTTCTGTGTCTGCATTGCCCAGAACAATAGCCACTAGTCATATATGGCTATTGAGCCCTTGAAATCTGACTAGTGCAACTAAGGGGCTGATGTTTAAATTTTGATTAATTTTAACTTAACTTTAAATAACCATATATGGCCAATAGTTACCATATTAGACAACATAATTCTAGGATTCTGGACTTTTTATTAATAACACATTTCTGTAGAGCCTTCTCTCTTTTTGTATTGGAATAATTTGATTATATTGTCAGATTTTTTAAAATTAGCATACTTCTCATCAAGGGATTACCTCTATCTTTTCATGGAGATGTTTAAAATCTGCTTTTCTTGGTATATGTAGATATCTCTACCTTCTGCTCCTCTTCAGACTTCCTAGAACAAAAATTTTAAGAATCAGTATGGCACTTGGGAAGAGCCATTCCATGCACAGATGGTTAAAATTTTGCTAAAAGGAATAGGGGCAGATTTTTCTGTTTTATAGACCATTCATCATATCACTTCCCCTCTCACCACCCTAACTATCACCCTCTCAATTAGCAGGGGATGAGCTCTTGAAGTTTCAGGGACTGAATGCAGTTTGGATAGGCACATCATTAATTGGAAAAGTGCAAGATGTTAACAAGAAATTAATGCTTACAACAGGAACACAGCTCTTAAATACATTATTTAAAAGGTTGGAGCCACAGAGTGTTATAAAGAGAAAATGCTTTACTGAGGCCTCCCATTACAATTAGAACTGGAAAGATTTTTACACAGGAATATATTGGGAAGATGTCATTTACATCCATATTTTTGACTTTGTAGCCTGGGTTGTTAGATTGGTATGTCATGACTTAAAAGATGTGTGAGTGTGTGTGCGTGTGTGTGTGTTTGTATATATACTGATGTGGGAAACAAAGGCAGAAGAAAAATTATTAAATTTCCTTACTACCTACATCCCATTGACAAGTCCTTGAAACAGGCAGAATGACATTCCTCTAGGGACTCAGCTGCCTAGATGTTAATACTTTGCTAAGGGCAAAAGGCAATCTCAGCCTGACCCTCCAGGTTCCTGTAAGTCTAGTTTAACATTTAAAAATTCCTTTGGAAACTTCCTTTATCTCTACTCCCAAGATACATGTTGGCTATCATCTCCCAAGCATATGACCCACTGATATATATCTGAAGGGTCTCATGATTCAGGTTTCATTAAACAGTAGCAAATGACCTTTTCCTAACAATAGCTAGAGCTTCAAGGTACTGGAATCCTTGCTTCCAAAGCTATCCCTAACCCTCTCCCAACTTGAAAGTATATAATGCGCCACTCCTCAGGACCCCAGGGCAGCTCTTTCTGCCCAAGGTCCTATCCCTGTGCTTTAATAAAACCACCTTTTTGCACTAAAGACATCTCAAGAATTCTTTCTTGGCTACCAACTTCAAACCCTAACGTCTTTCCTACATCATATACAAATGCACAGAATCATGTAATATGTATAGCCAAATCTGTATCTACAATGCCCTATGTTCATTCCTACATCTGAGTTTGTAGCCTACATTTTCTTATGAATAATTAATTCTTAGGACCAGAAAACTGGGAAGAGCCCCAGGATTTGTTAACTGTTTTTGAAGCTGTGGGGTGAGGGGGAATGTGTGGATTACTAACAATGATCAATAACAATAACCTGCCTTTGCAGGCTTAACTGTGAAGAACATCTTGCCATGCTCAGCTTCCTCTGCGGCAGCTTCTCTATGGAAGTAGGGGTTAGGTTGGTCTAACAGGCAGAGCTCACTCATTCACTGACTCACAGTGACAAATTTGGGACACCACATACTCTCAACCTTCTTTGTTTCCTAATGGATTTGAAGGATTAGAAAATGACCAGGCCAGTCCCCTGAGAGTATTCAGTAGAAATAACATATTGGTAAATGGTCAAGTGTTTTGAAAAAAAACAAACAAAAAAAAACCACACAACAACTCCTAAATAAAGTACTAAGTGTTATTTTATGCCTCCTGCTACACAAAGTCCATTTACAGGCTCAATTCCCGTAATTCCCTTGTTACTGTTGTTGTTGTTGTTGTTTTGACACGGTTGAAAAAGGAACAATTAACTGCGACCATTATATTCTAAGTAATTACTGATTACCCCATACCTTCTCAGAAAATTGTGCAGAATGGGAAATAAAACCAAACAGTGACCTGTAGGTGGTTTCTAGTGTTTGTAGCTAACAAACACTGCACCCCAGCTCCATTTACTCCCGTATTGCTTAACTGTCCCCAGCCAGTGATGATGGACGATAGTACTTGAGTCCAGAGAAAGGAGCCCTGAGGCCCTTAATGCATCACTGCACTGATGGACCCTGAATTTGTTTAAGAGAAAGCAATTAATTCTTAGACCAGCTTGGCAGCAGAGACTTCCAGAGCTGACTATTTTTTGTGTCCTAGAACCAACCATCTCATATCTACTCTTGTAGGACAAACAAATATAGAGCAGGTGGGAAATAGGAAATGTGACTGAACTCCCTTGCCATCCCATATCTTTATTTCCTGCTTGATCTCTTTGGTAAATTCCCCCCAAGAAGTGGGCGTTCTCTACCGTTTTATTGAAGAGTAACATCACCTGCCTGCCTACTTTTCTTCCTCTCTCCTTTCCTCCCTCCCCACTCACTTCATAAATATTGATGGAGTATCTATTATGGGTCAGGCACTGTGTTAGGTGATAACGAGTGGCAGCACATGCACCCTAAAATATGCTACTTTGGCATAGGGATTATTTTGAGCTAAAGACACTTGAAAAACAGCAGGTGCAAGAGAAGTGCATTCTAATCTTCCCTTTTCTTCCTGAAAACAGGAGATTAAAAATTCCCATGTGAAAGATATTCTCCTTGTATTGGGAGTAAAGAAACATTCCTCAATTGGGAGCCAAAGCTGAGAGAATTCTGTACAAACAGACCTCGTCAAAATAATTCTTATCTTCCTTTAGCCTCTCCGGAATATTTTAGTTACTTTTCCACAATTGCCTCTCTTTGTTCAATGCAGTATAAAAGCATTTAGGTTTTGCTACTTCTTGGACTCCCATGTCACATAAAATTTATATGAATCTGCATGCTTTTCTTCTGTTAATCTGTTTTATGTCAGTTTAATTTTAAAGCACAGATGAAAAACCTGAAGAGGGTAGCGGGGAAAATTTTTTCCTTCCCTACAGTGGTGGTGGTGACATAAGGATTAATAAGGTGACTTTCTGAAGCCAACAGTCTCTGCACTATTGCTGTTCTTTTCCTAAATTGCACCCCAACCCTCTTACCCCAACACAGACTCACTGAAAAAGGTGCTGATTTCAATAGAGGCAGGGAAGTTTACTGGAATCGGGAGAATTTCAAGACGGGAGGAGTAATCCAAGTGGGCAAAAGGAGGCAAGTCAATAATGGCCTCTAAGAAACACATTTAAAGTTTGGCTGCTTTTGTGTTAAAACCATTAGACGTGATTAACACTCTGGTAACTCAGTAAATAAGAGCTTTAGCTCCTTTGAAATAATTCTGCGTGGTGGGTAGAGAGAGCAGAAGGAAAAACATAATTAGGGGGTAGGTGGAGAGGCAGGAGGGCCCTTCCTAAGTGTTTACGTGGTGGGGGGGTGCTTTTTTAACATGTAACTCAGCCAGTTTACCCTTCCATTGTTACATGCTTAATGATGCTTTATTCTTGTTCCATAATTGAAGGAGATTACAGTTTAAAAGTAATATTTAAAAATGGATTATCTAAATCTATACTGCTTATTATGTTGGCTCAGTGCATTGTGTGTATAGGTTGTAAAGCATTTTAGGGATTAAGTTGTAATTAATTTTTTATCACTTTAATTTCTTATGTGATTTCCTATGCTCCTTTGCCTGCATATTCTCTAACAGGAATTTTCTAAAGATACCTGGATATTTTTGTCCAGCAGCTAAGAAATATCTCTTGGTACAACTCATATAGAAACAACCCAGGTGAAGATATGGTAACGGGGGAAAAGGAACAGTTTTCCTTGACAAAGTTCCTTTTGTGTATAATCATGTTTATTGTAGGGTTGCTTGAACTAGCTGTTTAAGCTAGATTTTTGAAAAGTTGGATTTTGGGAATTGAGTGTTGGTGGAATTTGTCTGCATAAATATGTAGGTAATAAGCAGGATGCACATTGTAGGCACTTAATAAATATTTACTGAATTGGTCATAAATAAGAGGTTTCCTCACCATGACAATTACTTTTACACTATAATATATTTAAATTGAGGGCTTTGTCGGGTTAATGCAGTATTTTAATGGCACCCTGGAAGGGTGTTGTGTTGTAGATTTCTATAAAAAATGTAAATGCCCAATTACTTAAAAGCCAAAACACCATGTCCAAACATTAAAAGAAATTCCATTCAAACTGGATATTTCTGGAAGATCTGATTTTAAACAAACAGCCTTGTTACCTCTGTAATTGTTCTTACTGACCATGTTAAGTTTTACCTGAGCCCTGTGTTCTTGGTAAAGAACAAAGATCAAGAAATCCTCCCACCCTTTGTGTTTCTGGAAATGATTTAGTGCAAAGAACCACTTTTCCTCATATGACCTAGATAGGACTCATGGACACCCCCCTTTTTTGCCCATGATAAGGCCAGACACAGACCCTTCAAGTTTCAATTCTTCACCTCTTAAATGATTAGCGAAACTGTTTTGTCCCCCCTCATCAACTGAAACAAAACACTTGTTAAATAAGCTTTGGTTAAGGTTCCCTTCTTTTCCCAGATTACTGAACTTTGCTCCATTTTTCAGCCTGAGCCTATGCACAACCTCTCCTTAACAGCCTGCCATGGTCTGAAAGTTTGTACAACCCCAAAATTTGTATGTTGAAACCCACCCACCAATGTAATGATGTTAGAAAGTGGGGCCTTTGGGAAATGAGGTCATGAGGGTGAAACCTTCATGAACGGGATCAGTGCCCTTATAAGAGTCAGCAGAGAGCTTGCTCCCTCTCTGCTGTCTGCCCTGTGAGGATACAACAAGAAGTAGGCAGTCTCCAAACTAGAGGAAGTTCTCACCAGAACCTGACCATACTGCATCCTGATATTCCAGCCTCCAGAACTGTGAGAAATAAATAGCTATTAAATACGAGCCTCCCACTCTATGGTGGTTTGTTAAAACAGCTTGTGCTAAGACACAGCCCCTCCCGAGACTGCCCTTATGAGAAAGCATTCTCTCATCTGCTACCCCATAACACCATCTTTTCATCCCCCTTCCCCATACCTGGTTCTTTGTCGCCTTGTTTATTCCTACTCTATAAAAGAAGCATCTTTTTTGCCTAACTCTTGAGGTGCTCGTAGATCTTATGGTCACAGTGTTCCTCCTACTGCAGTAGCCCCCTTCCCTATTGCAATAGCTTTCCCACGTTTACCACTTGCGATAATCCTTTCAAATAGTCTGATTTCACCTGTATTTGACATCACTTACACTTGTTAGATACCATATCCCAAGATGCTCAGACAAATTTAAAACCTTCCTAAGGGCTTTCAAGAAAATAAACCAGACATGAAATTTTTCTTGCTGTTTTCGATATTTTAGAATACATTAAGACAATAGAGTTTCCAAAACTCTAGTTCCTCTTGTAGTCTATACTTGGAAACTTCCAACCCTCCCTCTGTCTAGCCCATATTTTGTTCCCTACTCTAGGTTAAAATTCTCTGTGTGTACTTTCTTCTTAAAAACAAGGTTATTGAATAGACCTTAGGCACTGAGGATTTGTTTCTAGTTTCTGTTATTTGACAGCAACCCCTGAGGTGTGTGGCATGAAATGATCTCTAATTTTGCCAAGGCCTCATGCTCTGTGAGACTGTATGGTTGGGAGTGAGGGATTTACCCATCTGAGCCTCACTGTGGCTTTATTATCTGAAAACAATGTTAAGAGAGAAATAATGTTTTAGATGTGTTCACGTATTTTGGGGATTCCTTTGGAATGCAGGCTTTCTGCTATTTTCATTAGCTTCTCCTACTCTTGGGACAGTTCTTGACATACTATGTACATTTAGCAGCTATTTCCCTCAATGTATTATTAAAAACAACCATATTTCAGGGCCTCCTGCTGCAGATCTAGAGAAAAACAGCTTTGTGGCTCTTCTCACTGGGTTGATAGTAGAGTGAACAGGTAAATAAGGGAGGCAGCATTTTCCTCCTGACTCTCTTCTCAAGGTCAGAGCAGGAAGAGAGTACCTATACTCAGCAGAGCATTCTTCATGTGATTGTTACCTATCCCGTTGGGCTTAATTCTGTTCTTAATGAGCTGCACACCTGTGTCTCTGGCTGGTTGCCCTCCACACAGTGGGAGGAGGCAAGGGAGGGCGAATTCCTCCTTTATCCTGAATCCTAGGTTTCAGAGTTGTGCCTGCCTGTATTTTGTTGATCATCCGAAGTGTGGGTGGTATTCTGAACATCTTCCCATTATGCTAAGCAGCCAACAACAGCTTTGTTATGCAGATTGAGGTTAAAGACAGTGAAATTTCTCAGTCATATCCAGGCACAGCGAGCGAATTTCCCAACTGCACAAGGAAATCATGCCTGACTTTTTTTTTTTTTTTTAATTTCCTGTTGAGTGGATGCTTATCACAACTCAGAGAAGATGGTGGTAGAGCCCACCAAAGCCTCAGACTTCAGGGTGAATGCCCTTACAATAATGAATGCAAAATGAGTCCTGAAAGCTGAAGACTTTTATCAGCCCATCTTTTTATTTTTTTTTTTTTTGTGAGGATTCTTTGTAGGGGTCTGGGGTCAGGAGGGAGATGGACACTAACAACTCAGATATCTTTTGACCACTATTTCAATTTCAGAAAATGGCTGGATGAATTTTTATTGGTTACAAGATATATTTGGGATAGTAGAACTCAAAATGTAGCCTTTGAAACATGTGCAGGATTCACTTCAGGGGGTCATAGGAGCACCTTAAGGAGTTAAACAGTCCTTCCCTGGAGAAACTGAGACTAAGGGATAATTAAGAGTCCTGTGACTCATATATCTGAAGACATATGCCAGACATACTGAAATGTGGAGAGCAGAGAAGGCAAATGATGACTATGGTATGACCCCAAGATCCAAAGTCCTCAACTGACATCTTAGTTGTGGCTGCTGGTTTATGTTTGAGCTTCTTCTTACATGAGCAACTCTATGTAGCATCTTCCAGGGTGTGAAGGGGATCAGAATATGCCACTCTTAAATGTGTCCCTTTGGCATAAGGATTATTTTGATTTGAAGGCAATAAAGCAACAAATGCCATAAGAGCTCTTTGCTCTTCCCCATCTCCCTAAAAGCAAGACGTATATTTCCCTTTGTGAAGTTGTTCCCACCCACCCCTTTCCCACACCAAGAGAAGAATAACCCTTATCACTAGAGATAGAGAGTAGGTACTGAGATAAGTCTGCATATACAAATCTTACTAAAATAACCCTCATTTTCCATTAGTTTCTCCAATATATTTACCTTCTCACAATTATTGCCCCTAGAACACTAAGCCCTTTTTCCTTTGTTGTATCACTTCTCACAAATGTATTACTCTTTGTTAAAATGATATAAAAATCACCAGATTTAACTGATTCTTTAAGTCTTCACTTCTTTTCTATGAAGGCCTCCATGTATATAAAAATTAAAATATTAACATCAAATAAAATTTGTATGCCTTTTCTCCTGTTAATCTGTCATTCATTGGTCTAATTTGCAACCTCCATTTACAGAACCTAAGAGGGTACAATAAAGGTTTTTTTTTTTTCCCCTCTCCTGCAGATACTATCTCAAATCTCTCTCTCATTTTCTCTACATACTTCTATCTTGCCTAAGCCATTGGTTACCAGATTTATTTTATCCTATCCTTTTTTCATCTTATCAGTAGGCACACAACTCTAATATATGTTTATTTGCTTATAAATTATATACTGGTAGTGCTGCACTAGTATTTCTGTGCATTATAAAACACACATAAAAATAGAAATGTTAAATAACAAATATCAGTATTCTGATATTCTTTTCCTCACCCCCCAGTGGATCTCTGAAGCTTCATTTCACTTTGGGGAACCTGCTCCAAGACTGGGCTTCTTTCAAAAGCCAGAGTGAACTTTTTGAAATGCAAATATAATCCTATCACTCATCTGTTTAAGACTAAGAAGGCTTCCCTCTGCACTATGAATGAAATCCTGTTCCCAGAGGTCACAGAGGCCCTCCTGCCCTGTTCCAATCTGACCTGTCTCCTTCTCCAGGAACTTCTCTGCTCCTCTGGCCCTGGTTCATTAGGGTCCTGCCATCTTGGTTTCCATTCCAGTTGTTCCAAAGCTGCAATCTCATGCCTGTCACTGAGTTTTCATGTAAGTTGGTTTTAAGGCTCTTACTTATATGCCTCACATGAATAATTTTTGCTCATTCTTTGAATATCTTCTTTCATGTCATTTCTTCTAAGAAAACTTTTCTGACCAGCTCTCTCTTCTCCCACTAATCCAAATCAGTGTTCCCTATACCAAGCTCTCATCTCATTCTTAAGTTTTCCTTCGCAGCACTTATTATGATAAATATGCATACTTGTGACATTGTTTGCCTGATAACCATTTCTACTAATAACTTCCATGTGCCCTGGGCTATACTTTTTTTTTTTTTTGAGCATTTTATCCTGGTACCTAGAACAATATTTAACACATAGTAAGCACACAATACTATTTTGATAGTTGAACAAATGAATAGTGACCATATTTTCCACATCAAACACCATGGCATGTGGTTTTGGGGGACAGGGCCTAGTCTATTTGGAGTAGAGACTCTGCCGTCAAATCCAGGATATAGGACTGGTGAATTTCCTCTTTATTCTTGTCAACTATATATCAAGTTGGGATTTGTAGCTGTTGTGATATGAGTATCAGACAGAGATTATATCTAACGAATGAACATATTGCAGAATGCTGTGGGAAAGTGCTTTTCCTTCTCAATGTGCCTATCACTTCCTCAATTGTAATGCTGCCATTTTCGGCAAGGAGCTGCTGATGCTTCAAGTCCAGATCTCACTTTTATTCAATTGTCTTGATTAGGCAATAACCCAGTCTTCCTAAATTATTCACAAGTCTCAGGGATTGCTGAGGACTAGCAACTGTCAAATATGGTAATTGTCAGCTGGGCAGGAAGAAGGGCCTGATTTAAATGTATGCATCTAAATGAACAGGAAAAGCAGAATGGGAAAAGTGACCCCATCCCTTCCTCAAGTGCCCAATTAAATGCATAATGGGTTTCCCCAGGGGTCCTGTACCAGCTGCTCTTCATCCCCCACAAACAGAATGGGAAATGCCATTCCCGTTGTAATCCAGGGCAGAAGGTCTGACACTGACTGAGCGCCCACAGTGTTTGGCCAGGGCTGACCTGCATAAGCGCATGTGATGGAAATGTATTTTGAAATATAAATTGGGGCTTTTTCCTTTTTAAATTACCTCCTGTGATAATCAAGTTTGTTGTGGCTTCTCTAAACCAGCCTAGACAGCTGTACACTGCTTTGAGGGGAAGAGGGAGGCCACCATATAGTCAGAACACAAGGTCAAAGAAACTTAAGTTATCTATTTACTTATTTCTTTAATGGACGATTGGCATAACTCTTAAATTGTACTAGGAGTTCTGGGGACACAGTGTGCTTAAAACATTGTCCCTACCTTGTGATGCTTACATTCTACTTGGATAGATAGCTAATAAACAGAAACTAATAATCAATATAACCGCTTTAACAATAATGGTAATATTAATAATCAAGTCAGGCTAAAAAGATAGAACATGAAGTAGGTGAGAATATTTAGATACCTCATTGAATAAATGTCATTTAAATAGTATTGCCAGATTTAGCCAATAAAAATGTAAGATGTCCAGTATGTATGTACAAGGACCATACTTAATACTAAAACGTTATTCATTGTTAATCTGAAATTCAAATTAACTGAACATCTTCTGTTTTATCTTGCAACCCTACACTTAAATTGTGTCTTGAATAATGTGAAGAAGCTGGCTACGGGAAGGAGTTGGCAGGCAGGGGATTCACAGGTGTAAAATGCCCTAAATTAGGAACAAGGAAGAGAGACTGAGGACGGGGATGAGAGGTTGTCCAGACCAGACTGTGTAGGGCCTGTGAGCCATGTTATGGATTGTGGATTTTATTTTAGTGTGATAGAAAATCACTGAAAAATTCATCTGGGAAGAAGAGTGACATTATGCGCTTTTTGTTTTAAAGATATCACTCTGGCTTCAGAGTTGAAGACAGCCGAGAGGTAAAAGAAGAAGTAGATACAAGGGAGGAAAAAACTTCTTTCTTCTATCCATCTTAGGTTCATTGGCTGGGGCCTGTAAATTAGATTAATGAAGGACAGATTAACAAGAGAAGAACAAATAGAAGTTTCTTGCGTGTATCGCACATACACGTGGGAGTACTCAGTGACTAATAACTCAAGGGAGTGGTTAGAAGCTGGGCTTATATGGCATTGTAACAAAAAACAATACATTGGTAGAGAAGTGACAAAGACAAAGGAAAGGGACTTTGAGCTTCTAGGGGTGGAGAATTGTGGGAAGGCAAGTATATGAGAGAAACTGATGAAACATAAGGGTTGTTTTAGCAAGATTGGTTTTTTAGATTATTCTGGTGCCACCTTTAGGTTAGGAGTCTAGAGTTGTCTCTGGTGATTCAGAATCATCCTATTCTTCCTGCTATGGAGGGAGAAGGCAGAGAGTTTTCTTAATTCTTAATTGCCTTCAGCTGAAATGAATCCTTATGCTGAAGTGACATATTTTGGGGTGGCATATTCCCAGAAAAACCAATGGAGGAGGCTATTACAATAGAACTGACATAAGACGGTGGGGTTTGAAGGAGGGTGGGCCAGGTGGAGGTGATGAGAAGTACTTAAGCACTCAGATTTGGTAAATATTTTAGAAGTACAGCTAGTAAGAATTACCAGAGGATTCCATGTGGGGTGGTGTGAAGAGAAGAATCAAAAATCATTCCATTTTGGCCTAAGCAATCATTTCAAAATTTGCTAATGTCAGTAGGAACAATAAATTTTTATTCAAATTTCTATGGAGCTTTCCCACTTTGGCATCAGATAGAAGATAAGCTGGACAAGAAATGGGGAGAGACAGGAAAGAATGGCTATTTGAAATGGAAAGATTTTAAGACTGATGGATTATTTGGCATCTGGAACCATGTCCAGGGAGCTGCATGGAATCAGAGTCACACTTGTCTTCATGGTGGCTTTCTGATGAGAAATTGATCAAAGTATCAATTGATAACAGGTAGCAAGGTATTTGCTATGTTTTCTGAGGCTTGAGTTCTGGGATTTAGCTCTGCACGCAACCTATCCCATAAGAACAACTATTACATCTAATGGTCTGGGACACTCAGAATGATTCCCTCTCCTTCATCCTGAATATTTTAGAGTGCCATAATGACAGTGTGAAGGCAAAACTGCCATAGCTAAGGTAGACAGGTTAATAGTCCTTCAAAGATGTTCAAATCTTACTCCCCAGAACCTGTGACTGTGTTGTTATATGACAAAGGGGAAATCAGGTTACAGATGGAATTAAGGATACAAATAAACTAATGTTCACATAAAGAGATTTTCCTGGATTACTTAGGTGGGTTCAGTGTAATCACAAGGATCTTTTAAATGTGGAAGAGGGAGGCAGAAGGGTCAGTACTAGAGTGATATGGGGAAAGACTCCACCCGCCATTGCTGACTTTGGAGATGGAAGGAGGCTGTGAGCCAAGGAACATGGACAGCCCCTAGAAGCTGGAAAAGATGAGAAAGCAGATTTCCCCCTAAAGGTTCCAGAGAGGAAAGAAGCCCTGCTGACCCATAATTTTAGGCCAGACGGACCCTTTTCAGACTCCTGGCCTCTATTACTGTAAGCTACTAAATTTGTGTTGTTTTAAGCCATTAAGTTTGTGGTAATTTGGTACAGCAACCACAGAAAATAATACACTGACCAACAGAGAAGTGGATAAAACCAGCTGGACGTCTTCCATGGAGGAGAGCAACGATCGAACATGTTTACATGTATACACAGGCAAGTCTTCCAATCCTTTCTGGCAGAGGGAACTGAAAAGTAGACAATTACCTAGATGATGGAGGGAAACATATAGTAAAACGTCCTATTTCTTCCAGTTTTCCAACTCCTGGCCTCAGTTACCAGCTGCTATAGACTGAATGTTTGTGAACCCCCAAAACTCATGTTGAAATCCTAACCTCCACTGTGATGGTATTAGGAAGTGGGGCCTTTGGGAGGTAATTAGGACATTAGGGCAGAATCATGTACGGGGTTAGTGCCCTTATCAAAGAGGCCCTAGAGAGTTCTCTTGTCCCTTCTACCATGTGAAGACATAGAGAGAATACCACTGTCTGGGAACCAGGAAGCAAGCTCTCACTAGGCATCAAATCTGCCAACACTTTGATCTTGGAGCTTCCAGTCTCCAGAATTGTGAGAAACAAAATTTTGTTGTTTATAAGCCACCAAGTTTATGGTATTTTGTCATAGCCATCCAAGGTGGCTAAGACAGTAGCTTAGCTTTCCAGAAGGAATCAGAAGTTTTGGGGGTTTGTTCTGTTCTACGTAGCATGCTGACTTTTCTGTGACTTCTACCCCTATACCGTAAGCTCCTTCAAAGTGCAAATTATGTCTTATTCAACAGTCTTAGCCTATCACTGAGGAAATGGTTGTTGAACAGATAGAGGAGTAAATGAATGAATACATGAATGAATGAACGCATCCCTTTCCTTTCAATTTTGACAAATGAGTATGGTAGGCCTGTGTGTACACCAACAATTGTGTGTTGGAAAATCACCAGTTAAGCTTGAATTCATGCAAGTCATTTTGCAAGTCCTGGTTTGACAGATCCATTTGTTATGCAAGGTCATAGTGTTGTAATTGTTGTCCCTTAGCATAAATATGGGCCAGGGACCAAGCATTAAAATGCAGTAAGTCCTTGGCATCTAATCTCTTCCTTTGTTGCTTGACCTGATCTCTGACAAGCAGCCTGCAGCCCCACCAGACTGCTGTAAGAATGACAGCTTTGGCTCACAAATGGGAGCAGGGCGACGTGAGGGGTGATGCGGTCAGTCAGCTGGGGAGACTGGAACTTAGCTGGCTTGGAGGATGGGGACAGAGGGCGAGACAGGGCAGAGTGAGCAAACATTAGGAGAGCTGTGTGAAGTCGTGGGTTGCTTCAGGTTAAATCTGAGATGCATTTGTTCAGTGATTGTTTGCGCTACTGGACACTTTGTGCCAGGCGCCATGCAAAATACCCAGAGGGAGGGAGGCCATGACGAATAATCACAGATGACATTTACTTCCTTTTTATTGTGTGTCAGGCACCGTGTGAGCGAGTTAAAAGCAGTATCTCATTTAATCCTCCAAACAATTCTGCATGCGGAACAACTATGACACTCATTAAAGTGATGAGGAAAATGAAGCTTGGTGACAGTAACTTGCCCAAGGGCACCCAGTAAGTGGCGGAGCTGGATACGCAAACTACGGTCTGAATCAAAAGCCTATTCTCTTAAAGACTGTACATACTGGCCTGGTCTTTAGTCACTGAACCTGATCCTTGAATTGCTGCACTTTTATTCTAGTAGAGGAAATAAGATCCACAAGTACAGAGGTTATAGTAAGAGACAAAATGAGATGAATGCTGTAAGAAAGGAGAGAACTCAGCATTATGGAACACGGAACTGCTGGGAATGCAGCCTTCAGGCAGGATTTAAGAAGCAAGAATAAGCAAATAATAGTGGTGGCTCTTGAGCTTTTACTGTGGGTCAAGGGCTTTACCTTCACTGACAAAAGAATTCCTGAGCACCTACTATGCATCTGACACCCTTCCAAGTACTTGCGATCTATTAAAAAATAGAACAGAGAGATTTCTCTGCGTTCTTGGATCTTGTGTTGTAGCAGAGGGAGAGAAACAGTAAAGAATAGACTATACATGTACTGTTCATATTCACACACACACACATTTTTACCTGTCAGATGGCATTAAATGTAAGAGAAAAAGAAAAAGTGGAAGAGGGGAAGAGGTATTTTAAATGGGGTCATCATGAAATAGGGTCTCCTGAACTAGCTCACTGAATCCTCACAATATTTTTGTGCCCCCTTTTCAGATGGGGATACAGGCATGGGGAGGCTAACTACTTTGCTCAAGAAAGCAATGTAGCTGAGGTACCAACTTGGGTGTATGGACTTCAGGACCCATATCCTCAACGCCTATGCTATTTTCACTCTCCAGAAGGCTTTTAAGATTTTCTCCTTCTCCTTCTGGAAACTACAGATTTGCAGTTATGGCTGTCAGGTTCCACTTGACCTTCCTAGAACTTGCTGAACTGGGAGACACTGGGAGTCCTTTCTGGTGGGCCCAGCTCAGTCTCAGCTGTGGAGGCCCCAGCAAAAGCTACAAAAGCCTCAGCAGCTTTAGAGCCTACCCTCTGGCACCAGGAGCTACCTCCAGCCCAACAGAACCATGTCCATATAGCCTTGGGACTTCAGCATTTATTTCTTCTGCTTTTTCCATGTTTTGTTATCTTTCCTAAACTATATTTGTACCTATCAGGCTCTTTGAAACTTGGTTGTGGGCCAGCAGAGGCCAGTGCAGGGGCCAGCTTTTGAATCTGGGTGATTTCTCCCCAGCCTGAGGATGAAAAAGTCCTTCCTGTCCTCTCCTTCACAATGGCCCCAAGTCCAATAACTCAGAGCCACTGCAAGTTAGCTCCTATTATGAGCTAGAAAGAGAATTGGATTGGAGAGCTCCAATGCATGTCACTATGTGCTTTTCTGGAAAGCCTTGCCTTTGAGGACCCTGCCTAGTCTGGTTTCTGAGATCCCTTCTAGTGTTGTAATGAATCTTGAGTGTATGAGTGTGTACTTTTGTTGGGTTTTATAAGCTAACCAGGGCTAGCCTAGGGCAAGATTATCAAGTAGTTGACATTTTGATTCATTCACCAAACACAATATTTTGTCATTCAATTTTCAGTACCCAATGAGGTTGATACTTACTAATATTTTACAGATGACCAAACTGAGGTACATGGAGGTTAAGTTGCCCGAGGCTAAATTACTAGAGAGTAGTAGGGCTGGATTAGAAACTGAGTGCTGTCATAGCTCATATAATATAATCTCTAGATGCTGGGGACACATCTAGATTAGAGATCTCTGATTTCAGGAAACCTATAGCCTAGTGGGGAGATAGGCAAGTAAACTGAAAATAACAAGGGGCCATTTCTTAAAAGTTGGATATAGTGCAGGTGAAATACTGGGACAGAGCATCCAGGAGAACCAGTGGAGGTTTTCTTCTCCTTTCTCACCTATATCATTGTTGTCTCTCTGGGAGCATCATACACATACATGACTCACTCTCTCTGCAAAATCTGTCTGGGTGTTTTATATCTCCTCATGATTTTCTAGAAGACCATGTTGAAACATGTCCAAATGAGGCAGCCAGTCTTACAGTTAATCTGTTGCCCTAAACTGTTGTTATCTGTTATGGCATAACAAGCTACTCCAAAATGCAACGGCATAAGCACCAAACTTTTTATTATCTATCATGATTTTCTGGGACAGGAATTTAACAGGACTTGGCTAGGCTATTCTGTTCCACTTGGCAGAGACTCTGGTCACTGGGTGGTACACAACTGGTGTCTGGATTACTATGGAGGGTCCAAGATGGCTTTGCTAATGTGCCTGGAATCTTGGAGGGGCATTTGGAAAGCTGACTTCCCTCTTCATGTAGTCTCAGGACTTCTCTATGTGGTCTCTCCAGTAGGTAGTCAGAATGCCTCCATGATTCCCCAGGTATGAAGGGAAACCATGGTTAAAATTGCCAGATCTCTGAAGGCTAAGCACAGAATTGATACAGTGTCACTTCTACCATCCTTCATTGATTAAGGCAGCTAGCTACAGGCCAGGCTGCATCCAAGGGGAAGAGAAGTACTCTCTACCTCTGGATGGGAGTAATGTCAAAGAATTTATAGCATTTTTCATCTACCACTCTTTTAGTTGATTTTGCCTTGAATTTGCATAAAAGATTCAAGGTATTTTTGTTTAAGTTTGTATTTAAATTCCAGTTAGTTAACATACTAACTAGATTAGAGATCTATTATATTAGTTTTAGGTGTACAATATACTGATTCAACACTTCCATACAACACCTGGTGCTCATCACAGCAAGTACCCTCTTTAATCCTCCTCACCTATTTAACCCAGTCCCTCCCCCCCACCTCCCCTCTGGTAATTATCATCTTGTTCTCTATAATTAAGAGTCTGTTTCTTGGGTTGCCTCTCTCTTTTTTTCTCTTTGCTCATTTGTTTTGTTTCTTAAATTCCACATATGAGAGAAATCATATGGTACTTTCTCTCTCTGACTTATTTTGCTTAGCATAATACTCTTGAGCTCCATCCATGTCATTGCAAATCGAAAGATTTTATTCCTTTTTGTGGTTGAGCAATATTCCATTGTTTATACCACAACTTCTTTATCCATTCATCAGTTGATGGACACTTGGGCTATTTCTATAATTTGGCTATTGTAGATACTGCTGCTATAAACATTGAGGTGTGTATATCCCTTCGAATTAGTGTTTTTGTATTCTTTGGGAAGTACCTAGTAGTGCAATTGCTGTATCGTAAGGTAGTTCTATTTTTAACTTTTTGAGGAAACTCCATACTGTTTTTCAGAGTGGCTGTACCAGTTTGCATTCCCACCAACAGTGCAAGAGGGTTTCCCTTTCTCCATATCATCGTCAACACCTGCTGTTTCATACATTGTTGATTTTAGCCATTCTGACAGGTGTGAGGTGATATTTCACTGTGGTTTTGATTTCATTTCCCTGATGATAAGTGATGTTGAGCATCTTTTCATGTGTCTGTTGGCCATCTATATGTCTTCTTTGAAGAAATGTCTATTCATGTCTACTGCTATTTTAATTGGATTATTCATTTTGGGTATTGAGTGTGATAAGATCTTTATATTTTGGATACTAACCCTTTATCAAATATATCAGATATGTCATTTGCAAATATCTTCTCCCATTTGCCTTTTAGTTTTGTTGATTGTTTCCTTCACTGTGCAGAAGGTTTTTATTTTGATTTAATCCCAAGAGTTTATTTTCGATTTTGTTTCCTTTGCCTCAGGAGATATATCTAGAAAAGTTGCTATGGCCAATGTCAAAGAAGTTCCTACCTGTGTTCCCTTCTAGGATTTTTATGGTTTCAGGTCTCACATTTAGGTCTTTAATGATTCAACGTATTTCTAATAAAATGTTTTCTCTCTGAAAACTGTTTGAAGCTGAGATACCCCAGTCTTTAGTAAATATTTGGTGTGCAAATAAGATAACTAAACTTTCTCAGTGCTTACTGCAATGATGGAAATGCCATTCATGTGCACAGTTCAATATGGGAGCCACTGACTGCATTGTGGCTATGGAGCCCTTGAAACATGTTAGTGTGACTGCAGAAGTAAATTTTACATTTTGTTTAATTTTACTTAATTTAAATTTAAGTTTAATAGTCCTTGTGGCTGGTGGTTACTATATTGGACAGAAGGATTTACTTAATGCTCATTTAGAGCGGAGTCTATAATACAAGATGGTACTCATTAAGCTCTGGTGTCTAACACTGTTACCTTGAAATTCTTTCACATTCTAGCAAAATTCAACTTTTTATTGACTTACAATAAGGAGGTAGGAGAAAAAGATTATATGTTTATGGCTAATAAGAAGTGAATGTAGAGGCCTAAATGTAAGCACAAAAGACCACGACTGGAGGGGTAGTAATTTAGGGACCACCAAGCAAGACTTTGGAGTATGTCAGTAACTATTTATTAGAATACTGTGGTTCGGGTTAGCAAAGAAGTTCAGAGTGCTTCCTAGGCAGCGAATTGAGTGAAATAAGTATTATTTATATTCACCTGGCATAATTTGTTATTAGACTTTTTCTCATGGCAATAATAGAACTGGAGCAGTTAAACCATGTTCTCCAGGGTACTGATACTACTGCCAAGAGCAGAAAACTTTCATCTTCCAAAGCCTCAATCAGCCAGTTTCTCATCTGCATCCCATAAATCATCAGGAAGGAACAAGCTCATTATCTCAGCACTAGGGACAAAAGTCTTTTACATGACACTGAACTTCTGACTACTGCAAAACATGGCAGCTTGCCATCATATCTTTAACAGGTATGTTGGCCCCTTTAATAGACTGGCCCAGAAGTTTGTGGCTGTGGCCTGAAATTTCAATTTTGGTATGTATTGTATGTAACTTGCAGTGGGCCTATGTCTAAAGGTAACTGGGCGTAGTGGTCTGTGGAGTTGCTCAGATGTTTGTTGTTTTAATAGGTTTGGGGAAAGAAAACTGAGTCTTTCTGCCTCTGAAAACACTGTTTCGTTGTCTAGAGGCTAAGAACTAGGGAAATTTCTCTGCTCTACTTTGGGAAGATGTTTCAATGCGTCTACTCCAAAGAGCTGGGTAGGAGCTCCTAAGTACAGGCTGTTAAGTTTTCTTATACCTCCACCCTGTAGTTCCCTTTATCTAATGGGACTGATTAGGTTCTAGAACCTTCCGAATTACAAAATATTTTATTCTTGTGTCATACAGAATTTCCTATGATTATTAATAAGATAATCATTTTCTTAGGAAGGTCTCAACTTTCATATCCCTTTCTAAGGACAGAAATACTATGAGTATTACATGGAAGGTGTTCTAGATGTGGACATTCTCTTGCTTCCTGATCAAAAAAAGATAATTTGGTAGGAATGAAAAAGCATATACTCTAAAACAGGTATGGTAAATCTTTCCCATAACAGGTCAGATAATACATATGTTTGGCTTTTGAGCCATGTAATCTCTGTCATTACTACCCAAGTTGGTAGGAAAGCCAAAGATAATGTGTAAAAGAATGAGTGTGGCTGCATTCCAATAAACTTAATTTATGGACACTGAAATTTGAATTTCATGTGATTTTTCACTTGGGATGCTTTTCAAATATTTAAAAATGTAAAAACCATACTTCATTCACAGGCTGTTAAAACAACAACAACAAAACACAAGGTGGCAGACCAGATTTGGCCTATAGGCTGTAGTCTGCTGACTCCTACTCTTTAAGATGCACACATAAGTAACTAGAGTGTAAATATTTCATAAAAATTGCAATAGATATTGCTGGATCCAGCCTTTTAGAGCTGTGAGACAATTTATGTTTGCATTTTTGTAAAGAGAATTCAAAACTACAGTTTATAATGAACATCTTTGTAAGTGGGTATTTTAAAAACAGTGGAAAAAAAAGCATATTTCTATGGCACAGTAGAAAGATAATTGATCAAAGTTTTTGGAGTCTAGGATTTTCCACTCAGTTCTGACATTAAGTAAGGACTTACCACATTGGATTTGCTCTTCTCTAAAATGGGAACAATACTGGCTTTCCCACTGTCATAGGCTATTGTGTAATCCAAATGAATTTGTGCTCCTGAAAATTCCTGGAAAAAAGATCAAGGACTGCATGTGTGTGGAATAACTTGCCAGGAGTATCCTAAAAGTTCTTGGGCTGGTACAGTATATAATTTATCTCAGCAATTGTATGGGAAAAATACTTTCATATAAACGGATAGATATAGATGGATATTTTTGTATTTGTGCTGTGATGATCTGAAGAGAGAAATGACCTACCCTGAGTATTTTATCTTTTAGTAACACTGGCAATCTTGCGATATGTGAATCTTTTAAAACCATGCTACAAACTGCTGTTTCATTTAGAATATTAGGTTTTCTCTGATTTATCCCAAATGAAACTGGCCAAAAGGGATGAAATATGCCTGCATGCACCTTATGCATGGGAGGATATAGAAGACAGTGGGTTGAAGATTGGATTGAAGAAGGACAAAGGCCTCCATAGAAGTGGCTTTTCCTAATATTGAAAGGTTATTAGTTCACAAGATAAGAAAGACATCTTTTTTTTAAAATTTTTAATTTAAATTCAGTTTAATTAACATATAGTATATTATTAGTTTCAGAGCTAGAATTTAGTGATTCATCAGTTGCATATAACACCCAGTGCTCGTTCTATCAAGTACCTTCCTTAATGCCCACCATCCAATTACCCCATTCCACCCCCTTCTAGCAACCCTGAGTTTGTTCCCTAGAGTTCAGTATCTCTTATGGTTTGTCTCCCTCTCTGATTTTAGAAAGACTTCTTTCTTAACCTTCTGCTATTCAGAGAGATATTAGCAATAAATGATTGTGTGTGTGTGTGTGTGTGTGTGTGTGTGTGTGTGTGTGTGTGTGTATGAAAGGACATATACAATATACTGCAATGGGGGAATAATTTCAAGGGTGAAAAATGTCCATATTAAAATCATTCAGTTTGTTTAATTTTAGTTTAATTGATTTTGTAGAAGACTTTTTTTTTTTTTTTGGCTGGCAAGAAATAATTCAATGAAAGACTAGAAAACATTAAGAGAAGGGTAAATTTTTGTTTGTGTTTCTTAGAATATGAAACCACTTGTCACCTAAATAGTCTTAATTAAAATACATGAGAAACCAGGGAAGTGGAGGAGAAAGACATTTAAACATATTTTTCTTGTGTAAGATTTTTCATGTTTTCTTCATAAAAACTGAGTTTTCCTTCTGGGCTTTGCAGCATAGTTTGTATAATTATTTTGGAGAAATGAAAAATGTGAGAAGGAAAATTGGGTATTTTAGAACCAACCCCAAATAGATGCTACATCTGGCTGATTTCAGTTAACTCTCCAAGCACTACTATAATGGTGTAGATGTCATGAATTATGATGATGTAAAGTTTTGTATTTCCCACTTCTGACACTCATTTTCACAGTACTGGCATCTCTGGCCACTTGTTCTTACTCTTTCTGCTGAATGTATACTCACATAATCCTCAAACTTTTTTTATTCTTCCATATTTTTAATATTATTATACTCTTGTTAACAATGTGCCTACCATTTTCTGATTTGGATGCATGTCTGTGATATCGGCAGTCATGCTTAAGAAATTTGACTTTGGGTGAGACCAGCCTAATGTTTCTCTGTAGTCCATAGTGTATGTAATGAGAGGGCCTTTAGTAATGGGTCAACACTAACAAAAGCTTTTCTCATTAGGTATACACCACAGAGTCTTGGTACAATTGTTGCTAGGTTCAGCTTTACTTAGAGGAGACCATAACACACACTGATACCAGACTCAGAATTTTGGAGTGTAGAATTTGTAGGGACTATAAGACTTAATGATGCCAAATAGGAGTTCAGAAACCTCTATCCACTCTACCATCTTGTTATATCAGAAACCCCCTGAAGGAAAAGTTTAATAGTACCAAAGGAGCACAATATGTTAAACTCCTAGTCCTTAGGCATTTTGAAAATTAGAACCAAATTTAAGCTCAAGGAGTTATGTATACACTCTTGGATATTTTTGTAGATCCTGGATTCATCGTCTATTAAGATAAATGCAAATTGCCTGTGTCATGGAGAGGCAGTACCACCCAGGGGATGAGAACTCAGCTCTGGAGTCAGATTTACCTGGTTTTAATCTTGCCTGTTCTCTGTACTAGCTGAGCAACATTGGTTAAGCTATGATAGTCTCTGAACCTCAGCTTCTCCCTCTTTAAAATGGGGGTAAAAATTGTATCTTTCTAAGAAAATCCACTGAAGTATATCATATATAGTACTTAGTACACATAAGATGCTGGGTACAGTGCTTGGCCCATAATAAGCACTCAATAAATATCATTAAATATTTAAAGAATAGCATACAGTCTTTCTAGGAGAGTACAATATACATAAATACATAGAGAAGAATTATCGTGCTTTCAAGAAGGTGATGGTCTTTCTGCAGACAGAAGCCCTAACTTCAGGAATGATTTCAGGAACAGCAGACAAATGTGTATCATTAAGGGCCCCAAGAATAGATGTGCTCAACTGGAAGTGTGTTAAGGAGGAGTGAAAGATCACTGGGGAACGAAATGATCTAGGAAGGTTTCTTGAAGGTGGTATTTGATCTGGGTCTTGCAGAATTTAATAGACAGGTAAGAGAGGGGGAGGACATTGAGCATTTTAGGTGGAGAAAGTGGAAACCAGGCCGTAACGATGTCTAGCTGATGTGAAAGTGTCCCTACTTTTAGACCATGGCCCAGTGGCAGGCATTACAGGGCTTTCAAACAAGATGGTCAACACAAAGATGAAAAAATTGGCTCCCTTTCAAGTATTATGTATTTGGGATTCAAATTCATGAGCCTGAGTTTGAACCTAAGTTTAACCATTGACTAGTTGTGTGACATTGAGCAAGATTCTTACCCGTTGGTGTTTCAACTTATCCATCTGTTAAGTGGGGGTAACCATACCTCTTTCAGAGGAAAGTTTTGAGAGCTAAATTTGGTGTTATAAATTGAGATGCCTTGCTTGACACTTTGTAAATAACTAGGTCCTCATTTAATGATAATCTTTCAAGTCTTTATTCCCCACTTCCCTTTACCCCATCTCCTTGTTTAGCCACTGATTGCTTGGGGAAACCTACTTGGAAAGATTTAGGATTTACTTCATTTGTTCTTCAAAGATAATAGCCTTGGGGCACTCGGGTGGCTCAGTCAGTTAAGCTTCTGATTCTTGATTTTGGCTCAGGTCATGATCTCAGGGTCCTGAGATGGAGTCCCACATTGGGCTCCATGCTCAGTGTGGAGTCTGCTTGAGATTCTCTCTCTCCTTTTCCCTCTGCCACTCCGTGTTCATATACTCTCTTTCTCTCTCTGTAAAAAAATAAAAAAAAAGTTTCTTTTAAAAAAGATAATAGCCTTATGGTTTTGGAGGGTTTTGGCATTTAGAGTAGCCTCCAATTCATATCATCTTATTTTGTCCTCACAACACTTTTATAAAGTGGACAGAAAATTCCAGAAAAGGAGATCCAGCAGAGTGCATAGGGGTTGGCTCCTTGAGGGTCAGTGGAGCTGTCTAGAAAGACATAGGCCTTGCTCACTTCCGCCCTGAGGGAATTTGATGAAGAACCTGCATCCTTCACACTGGGAATGCTTTATATCTGAGAATAACACAATCACAGCGCTATCACCCAGCCACCCCATCCCTCCCACCTCCACCACTCTAGCAACCCTCAGTTTGTTTTCTGAGATTAAGAATTCCTCATATCAGTGAGATTATATGATACTTGTCTTTTTCTGATTGACTTATTTCGCTTAGCATAATACATTCTAGTTCCATCCACGTCGTTGCAAATAGCAAGATTTCGTTTTTTTTTTTTTTTAATGGTTGCATAATATTCCATTTTATATATATACCACATCCTCTTTATCCATTCATCTGTTGATGGACATCTTGGCTCTTTCCACAGTTTGGCTATTGCAGACATTGCTGCTATAAACATTGGGGTGCATGTACCTTTTTGGATCACTACATTTGTATCTTTGGGGTAAATACCCAGTAGTGCAATTGCTGGGTCGTATGGTAGCTCTATTTTCAACTTTTTGAGGAACTTCCATACTGTTTTCCAGAGTGGCTGCACCAGTTTGCATTCCCACCAACAGTGTAAGAGGGTTCCCCTTTCTCCACATCCTTGCCAACATCTGTCATTTCCTGACTTGTTGATTTTAGCCATTCTGACTGGTGTGAGATATCTCATTGAGGTTCTGATTTGGATTTCCCTGATGCCCACGCGATGTTAAGCACTTTTTCATGTGTCTGTTGGCCATTTGGATGTCTTTTTTGGAAAAATGTCTTTTCATGTCTTCTGCCCATTTCTTGATTGGATTATTTGTTCTTTGGGTGTTGAGTTTTATAAGTTCTTTATAGATTTTAGATACTAGCCCTTTATATGATATGTCATTTGCAAATATCTTCTCCCATTCTGTCGGTTGTCTTTTGGTTTTGTTGACTGTTTCCTTTGCTATGAAAAAGCTTTTTATCTTGATGAAGTCTCAATAGTTCATTTTTTGCCCATGCTTCCCTTGCCTTTGGCGATGTTTCTAGGAAGAAGTTGCTGCCGCTCTAAGAAACAAACTGAGGGTTCTAGAGGTGAGGGGGTGGGGGGATGGGTTAGCCTGGTGATGGGTATTAAAGACGGCATGTATTGAATGGAGCACTGGGTGTTATATGCAAACAACAAATCATGAAACACTACATCAAAAACTAATGATGTAATGTATGGTGATTAACATAACATAATAAAATAAAATTAAAAAAAGAATAACACAATCACCCAAGGAATACAGAAGCAGGAGTTTTAGCCTTTTTTTTTTTTCTTTTTCTTTTTTTAGAGGCGGGGAGGGCAGAAGGAGAGGGAGAGAGAGAATCTTAAGCAGTCACTATGCCCAGCACAGAGCCCAGTGTGGGGCTCAATCTCAGGACCCTGAGATCATGACCTGAGCCGAGATCATGACCTGAGCTGAAATCAAGAGTCAGATGCTTAACTGACTGAGCCACTCAGGTGCCCCTTTGTAGTTTTTTGTAGACTGAAGTGTTCAAAGATGGGGTGCAAAGGATAATTGCTTTGGCAGGTACTTATTTTATTCCTTAGTCAGCTTTTTTAAACTTTAGTCCCTTTAGGCTGTGGCCACATGAAGTTTTACTTAGAAGAGCTTGTAAAACCTTAAAATATATACCTTACAACCTAGACAATCTGGATTGGAAAAGTGCATGCAGAGATATATCTTGTATATAACTGGGCTCATCTCATTCCCCTTGGGCTGGGGTTTCAGTGAATGGGAGCAAAGGGGAATACACATTTGGTAGGTGTTGTACCCTTGCGAAGACCAGAAGGCATCTGACATACCAAAGAGAACAACATACATCTGCTGGGATGCACCTTCAGGGCTGGCACTGTCCTTGGAGATTGCCTGTGCCTCCAGGCTGATCAGTTCATCTTCTTCCCGGGGCGGGGGGGCGGGGCTTGACAAGTCATTTGTTCACAGAAGACACCTCCAGAGCTAACCTTCAACATTTACAACAGAGGATCCATTCTCTGAAGGAAAGACATGCAGAATATATCTATGCTTATTATAGAGCAAATATTCCGTGCTGAGAGGGCAAGGAGCAGTTTCTTTCCCCTTTTGCTCTCATGCACAAAACTCAGGGGCACCCCTCACCCCACGCTCCCTGTTGCTTCGGGGGGGTATGCAGAGTTATTTACTTTATTACATTATTTATATTTTCAGATTGTTCTTGGGATTAATTGCTATTGAAGCCCAGATTTAATTAGCATAAACTTTAGTAACAGCTTAATATAAATTAAATTACAAGCCATTTCTCTTTGAGAAATATTAGGATTTATTAGTGGTCCCCCAAAACCAATTAGTTTGAACGGATACATTTCAGCATTAAGGGATGGAGGAAGCTTTGTGTGCTATGTTTGTAATTATATCGAGCACATTCCCTCCCTCCCCTCTCCCTTTTTTGTGTCTATTCTGGTGATTAGCCTGGGTGGGAGAAGACTTGTCTTTTTGCCCAAGGCCTTAGGAAAGCAATAATGGTCATCAAGAGAGAAATTGGCTCCGCTGAGAGACAAAGGAGGGGAGGGAGGGGGAACCTGAGAATAAGGAAATCGTCAGGTCACAGTTCAGGACTTAAAAAAAAGTTGATGCAAAAAGAAATGAACATTTTTTAAATCGAAGAAGTATGAAACGACTTTCTCATAAATCTCTAAATGGCTAAAGGAAACTGTAGTTAAGTATTCTTATTTGTGCTGTGGGCTAGAAAAAGACAGTGCATGCTCTGTGCTGTTGCCAAATTAATCTTCTAGAAGAATAGTGTGATCATGTTATTCCCCTGCTCAAGAGCAGACAGTTACCGGAACGGGCCTCGGAGTCAGACAACTTTGAGTCCCAATTTTGCCATTTGTCCAATTTACCTTGGGCAACCCAAGATCAACCGTGTTTCAGTTCTTCCATGTTTCAGTTCTTCCATGTGTAAAAAGGGATAATGATGGAGGCTTCCTCACAAGGTTTTTGTAAGGATTTTATGAATTAATGTAGGTGAGACTCAGCACCATGGCACATAATAAAATCAATCAGTGTTTGTTGTTATTAATAGAGAAGGTACATTTCTCTCGGCATAGCATGTAACATCTTTTATCATCCTATGTCTACCTGTCTTTAAGCAGGATGCCCTGCCACTCTATTCCAGAATGTCTTCCCTATAACTAACCAGTTCCTTGTATTATGATTTGACGAGTGTCTTTCTTTATTACATGGTAGGCCTTTTTGAGTAAGAGATGATGTCTTACCCAGTTTCAGAACTCCCAGTGGCCAGGAGAGTCCCTAGAAAATGCAGATGCGACCCTCCTTATGATGAGATGAGTTTTGTAAACTGTAATTTTAAGTCCAGGTGTTTGTAAATCCACAGTATCTTAAGAAGCTTGCAGAATAGGACACTAGTTTGACCTTGAGTTTTCCCATATGTGAAATGGAGGAGCTGGATGAGATGACTCACCAGTAGGGCTCTCTCCAACCTAAAAATGTGATGATTTTATTTAATCTATTTTAACTTCATTGTTATCATGTTTCCATGGTGCCAAACATCACCCACATCAAGATTGAAATATTAGCCAAAACAGTGATATTTTCAAATACTCAGATGATTCGTATTGTATGGAAAGCATATTTTTTTCTAACATATTTTTCTTTTTCCACAGGATGCTTGACACTAGACTATTCTTTCCTGTGAATTTGGCAAGGCAATGGTGACCAAAATGAAGCAGATGGTTGGAGGATTTAGAAGATGTAGTTAATCCTTACATATTTTTGCCTTACCTGCCTTTGTGAATATTCCTTACAAGAAAGTAGGAAAGGCAGATTTCCAACTTTTACCAATTGTTATCTGTGGAGCTACCCTTTTCTTGTGGAAGACCTTGGGAGAGAGCATTGACACCAGGATCACACTCCCTCTTAAATGAGAGAAGTGTCATTAGTCATGTAGGTGATAGCTTCACAGAGTTGCGGGAAGTATTCCTTTCCAAATCTGTGGCTGACCTCATCTCTAGAGGTGTGCTGATGAATCAGATGAGGCGAGTGTTTTCTGGAAACCAGAGTAAATAACTAATGTTGAGTAAATTACCTAAATTACTAAATGGGACATTGGATTCCTTGAAGAATTAAATTCACCTCATGTGAATGAGTGAGCAATTTCTTTCAGCAGGTAATTTATTTAACAGTAAGCTCAGCCAGCATATGGTAATACAGGTCAAATCCTTTTGAAGGGAAGGAATTTGCATTTTAAGCATCTTTCCCATTTCTTAGCCAGTGGCATGATTCTTTCATACATCTGAATGCCTAAAACTGGTAAACAAGTCTCTGGTCAACTGCTCCGTAAGTGGATGAAATAGTGTTAGTTCCCACACAATTGGTTCATTCTTTTGGTAGAAGTACTGAATGAATTATTTTAGAAAATCTTTTTGTGTGATTCAATGCGATCTTTAATTCAAAATAAAGAATGAGAAAACCAACAGATACAAAATATGGATTACAGAATGAATTTAAAGAAATTGAAGCAAGGCGATTTTATTTTTTTTACATTTTGTGAGCTGGTATATTTGAAATCATAACTGATGTCTCTTATCCTGACATTTTCTGTTGCCCCAGCTCTTCGTGCAATTTGAGCTTTAGTCAGAAGATATAATAAAAGTAGTACCTATTTTTATAGTACTTATTATATGCCAGACCATGTTCTAAGTACTTTACATTTATTAGCCCATGTAATCATTACAAAAGCCTCAACGTTAGGTAAAAGTGTCATCCCCATTTTGCATTTATAATACTATGGAAGGCACAGAGACATTAAGCTTCTTGCCCAGTGTCACACAGCATGTAAGACCCAAGCAGTCTAACTCTAGAAGTTAACGTTGTACCATGTTTGTTGAACTTGAGCATTCATCAGAATCACCTGAAGGGCTCCTTGAATAACAGATTCCTGGGTTCTACCCCAAGAGGTTCTGAGTCAGTAAATCTGGGAGGGAACCCCTGTATATTCTAACAAATTCCTAGGTGATGCTGATGCTACTGGTCTGAAGGTTCACACTTTAAGAACACTGCACTATGCCTGTCTCTAAATACCTACAACCCAGAAAAATGTTATGGCAGAAAACAGTCAAGGCTTTTCCATTTTGAAAGTCCAGATGGTGAGGCCACTGAGGGTATAGGAAATATGTGATCACTCTTATCTGGATCTCTTGGATCCTGAGATTAGAAAACCTTCCCAGGATAGAGGGAATGGAAGAAGCATAGGTGTTGGTGGGTTCTTGAGCCTGTCTCTTCTGGACTGTTTTCCCAGGAAGGATGGGAGGGAAGGAAGGAAAAATAGAAACCCCAGAAAGTGTTGGTAGATCTGAGGGCAGAGAAAGCCTATGTCTTCTGCCAGGTGAAGCCCACGGAAGTTGCAAAATCTTGGTGTTCCCATTGCTCAGCATGTTGGAGAAGCTGAAGTGACTACATGGAATGTCTTGGTATACAGGCTTGAGAGGTAGAGGCAAGAACAAGAGGCAAAAGCATAAATCATATTCAAGAGGCAGGAAAATCATATCCATGAGCATTTAGGAGGACTCAGCTATGGCTTGCAGAGAGCCTCTGACTTGATAAGACCATGGGGTTAGGATGAAGCTGACCAGCAGTGATCTGTACTGACAGATGACCAAACACCAGGGAAGGACAAGGATATCTCCTGGATGCTGAGTGGACAGATGCTCACCCTCTGCCACCTCTTCTACCCTATAGGAACCGATACATCTCCCAAACCTCAGAGGCATCCCTGGGAAAAGGAGGTGGGGTGGCTTGTTTCGAGAGCTCAGCCTTTCTTTCCTTGGGAACCAAGGGTTACTTGGAGTAGTATCAACCCAGACTAACAAGGTAGTGAGAGGTCATTCTTCACTCCAAATAGCATCCATCTTGACCTTTTGTAAAGGGGGGCTTGGGACCTCTGTGGAAAACCTATATTTTGAAAGAATATAGGAAACCCCAATCTTTCAAGCCCTAGAGGGCTAGCCATTAGCATCTGTGAGCTACAGTTTTCTTACCTATAAAATGGAAATACTACTTCCCCAATTCAGTAGTTTGATTTTTATATGACACCAAACATATCACACTTGACGTGTAGCTGCTACTATGTTGCTTCTATATTCTGAAGTTATCAAGAATAATATGTTTGATGTAAAATAAAAGGTAATCATGCTTGGAAGCAAGCATATAAATTATAAGGCAAAAAGTGAAATTTGACATGAAAACTACTTTCAGTTAAATAGAAAATTCTTGATTTTAAAACATGAGCATTCCCAATTTGGCTCATTATCTAGGATGTAAGAATGAAGAAGTTTTATGACTAGAGATATTTTACAGTCTGTTTTTATGGAAGGTGTGTATTACAATGTGTGGGCCCATTATCCTTCTCTTTCTAGGTCACAGAACCCCTGATTTATTAAGGTAGAAATATACCCAAACAGAAATCTATATTTCTCAGACTCCTCTGCAGATAGGTGTGTCCATATGTCTAGGTTTTGGCCAATGAGATGTGAGTAGAAGGGTTATGTGGTACTTATGGATTGCTCCTCAAAAAAGGAGGGTGTGGGAGTTTCAGCTAAGTACACAGTTTAGAGGGAACACTGCACACAAGACTTCCCTCACATCTGACACCAACTACAAGTTCAGGGGGTTCCCAAACCACCCTCAGGTTTGGTAGTTCACTCTAAGGATCACAAAACTCACACACGAAAGGTGTTAATATTTATGGTTACCGTTAACTACCGGGGAAGAGGACAGATGAAAATTAACCAAAGAGGGAGATGCATAAGACAGAATCTAGCTGTAATCCAAATGCAGAACCTCTTGTCATTCCCCCATGGAGGTTATAGATGGCATAAACTCCTCCTAGTCATGATGTGTGACAATACATGTGGAATCTTTCCAACCAGGAAAGCTCACCCAAACCTTGGGTTTGGGTTTTTATTGGGACTCCATCATATACTGCTCATTGGCTGGCCTGAAGTCTCCAGTCCCTCCAAGAGATTGGGCTCATACCTATAGACAGTTCTATCATGTGCAGAATTTCAGGGACCAAAAGATCACCTCCCAGTAGGTGAGGGCAAAAACCAGGCCTCTTTTTGGGTAAGGTTAATTCTCCACTACACAGAGGGTCAAGGTTTTCTTCCACTCTTCCTTCCTTCTGCTGGCTAGAACACCTGTTGAATGGGTGGAGCTCTCTATCAGTCATTGTGAGGAACACACCACATCCTAGAGTTGTTGGCTTGGTGTCTGAGGAGGAACCCAGACCTCTGACAATTCCATGTGCCAAAGTCCCTCACAGCAGGGCCTGCTTAACTCTAAATTCTTTTATACATCTGAGAAATAAAAATTGATCTGACTGAGGCCATTTATTTTTACTTTTCTCCCCCCTTACAATCACTAAATATAATTCTCAAGAAAACTGCATATTCTTGACTTTCCAATTTAGAGAGATAATGCCAACTCTCCTGCTTTAAAAATGTCCTTATTTAAAAAAAAATCTCATTAATTGTCAGGGAAATATGATTCCAATTTCAAATCCTCAAAATATACATTTTTGAGAAGTATTTATATTGCATTTAGGAAGACATTTCTTCATGAAGGCAGACGTTCTCTCCATGTTCAGTATTTGAATGGTTTCAAACTTACATCAGAGGAGTCAATGTTGATTTTTACTGAGGATACATTTGAATGCTTCAGGCAGTCTTAATTTTTACTTTCATACCAAGAATAACATTTCCCGTAGTCTTATTCATTATCTACTTACATCATGGTGGCTCCTCTTTCCTTCTCACTTCTTGTAAGGGGAATATTTCAGTGGCAGGTGGCAATCATTTTCTCTATAGTCACCTTTTGGTGTGCTAGTACATGCTGTCCCCATCTAACTGTGCCTCCCTCACCCCACTATCAGTCATAAAAGAGTTATAATAGCTGTAATTCTCTTGCAATCAGTCAATTGCTGCAGTTAACAAATGGTTTATTAGAGTGTTAACCTCCATTAGCTGAGAGGTTAGGTCATTAACTGCCTCTGATAACCACTTCTCAAGGTTTATGACTTAAATATTCACTGAAATAATGACTTTCATTCTTTCATCTGGATTAAAACAAAGTTTCATAAGAACTTAGAATTTAGGGATAAAATGAGTAATATTGGTTAAGAAATATCTGTAGACTTGGATCTTCCATTTTGTCTTAGGGCCCTGGTATTTGTATTACAACCTCTAAGCAAGGTGAGATACAGACTCTGTAACTGTCAGGCACCGAAGAAGCATTCTCAATGACAATGTGTATCTGTCTTCTGCGGACTGGAGTGTGTAGGTAAATTACATGTTTTCCTTTTACCTTCTAATCTCTTGTCCTGGAATTACCAGCGGTTTTAACATAAATTATGCAGTCTCAATAGTTCTAACATAAACTATCTAGCCTTTTGTGACTTTATTCACTGCTAAGCAGTGGTATGCTACCTACAAGTAGCTTTCTGTTGTAAGAAGGAAACTCTCTTCAGAGTGAGGGGAGCTGTTAGTGCTAATCTCTATTTGGCATCTCTAGTGATTGATGACAAGTCATGATATGAAAAGGACAATGAGATTCACAGGCTTGGTGGTGCCACACCAGTGCTCACAAACCTCACCAGTTGTCAACTGCCCAGGAATAAAGATTGTATAGGTAGAGTAGTTGGAAGGTTTGGGGTGCTAACTCATAGAGTATCAGTTTTCTTATTTCTAAGGTGGGAATGGCAGTGTGAATATTTTCATTCCTAGATATTTTCAGGATGAAATGAAATAGTGCTTGTAAAGCATTTATGAATGGGATGAGAGATTAAAATGCCACTTCTATTTTCATATTGCTAATATGCCTAGAAATGAATGTTTTAGACCACCAAAATGAATATTTTCTCATTGTATTCTCTTGTTCAATAATTTAGATACTTTAAACTATACAAAACTAATAAAGCATTTTTTACTTATAACATGGGCTGTAACCAGTCTTATTTTGGTTAACTTGGCTCTTGTGCAAAAGAAATTATTTATCAAAGGAAGAACATGAACCATTTCTTATTCATCTCTGTAGCTACTCTGCCTGATACCATGACTATCTCACAGTAAGTTTTAAATAAATATTTGTTAAACTTCTTAAATTAAATTGAATTCGCCTGGTAAAAATTAATCTCTCTTTTTGTGGTCCTTCAATGATTGTATCTTCATGAAGGAGTTTTTTTTTTCTTTTACGGTCTTATATTAGTTTTTTACACTTCTGCTTACTCTGCTAACTTGTAGGCTTAGTTAGAACACAGTCTTTTTCTCTTTATATCTCTCATAATGCCTAATACCTTGCCTATAATGTAACATTTCCTGGATTATCTCTCCATCTCAAGATCTTTAATTTAATCACATCTGCAAAGTCCCTTTTGCCAGTGAAATAACATATTCTCAAATTCTGGGGATTAGGATGTGGACTTCTTTGGAGAGCAATTATTCTGTCTAACATAGATATTAATGGGTAATAAGAAGGAATAAAAGGTTCTGTAGTCAGATAAATCTGGGAAATATTTGATATAAGTAGCATTGAACATGTGACTTCAAATGAAGGATTTTTCTCAGCCTTTATGCCCAAAGGAATTCCTTTTCTGGTAATGGTATTTTTTTCCCCCAAAAAGTATTTAATAGACTAGTGTTTATGGTAAAGTCATGGGTGGAAGTGGAAAAGAAATCTGGAAGCTTTGGCTACTTTCTACTACTTATAAGTGGCACATAAAATGAATATTAAAATTTCTAAAAGGACCAGTTTTTTTAGACTTTGGCTGTGTCTGATTTATCAAACTTTAATTTATTCCTTATTAGTTTCCTCACCAACGTATCCTTATCCAAAAAGGATAATTTCTTCTAGTTTCAGCTCTGACATGTAAAGAACTTACAAGTTGTCAATCCCACCAACCACAAACCCAGGAAGCTCAGAGAATACCAAGCAAAATAAATGCCCCAAGCCCCACAACTTGGTGTATCATATTCAAACGACAAAAAATCAAAGATGAAAAGAAAAGCTTCAAAGATGCCAGAGACATAAAATTGCTTTGCCTATAGAGGGGAAAGGATAAAAATTATAGCAGATTTCTTATCAGAAACCATGTAGGAAAGAAGTGCTGTGAAATCTTTAAAGGGTTGAAATAAAAATCCTCACCAACCTAGAATTCTATATTCAACAAAATTACTCTTCACAAGTGAAAGAGACATACTTTCTCAGACAAACAAAAAATTAGAGACTACTTTACCAGCTGACCTGCTCTGCAAGGAATGTTTTAAAAAGTTTTGTAAGCAGGAGAAAAAATGATACAAGTTAAACACATGACTCTGTATAAAGAAAGGAAGAGTCAGAGCAAGAATAAATAAAAGTAAAAAAAAATATATATATATAATATATAATTCTTAGTTAATCTAAAAGATAATGGTTTGTTTAAAACAATAATAGCAGCAATGTATTGGTTGATTATAGCATATGGATCATGAAAATACATGAAAATAAATGACAACAATGTCAGAAAGGATGGGAGAGAGAAATTGGGGATACTCTCCTATGTGATACCCATGCTGTATGTGAGACAGTGTAGTGTTATGGGAAAGCTGACTTCAGTTATTTTAAAATGTGTATTGTAAGCTTTAGACTAGCCAGCAAAACATTTTTAAAAAGAGGTATAAATGTTATTCTAGGAAAGAAGCTATAATGGAATTCTAGAAAATGCTAAATTAAAATTTAATAAGGAAGAAAAAAGAAAAAAGGGGAAAAAGGAATCAAGGAACAAATGTAACAAATAGAAAAGTGATAGAAATGGTAGATATTAATCTGATTATAGCCATCATCACTTTAATTTTTTATTATTTATTTATTTTTTGAGAGAGAGAAAGAGGGAGAGAGAAAGCACAAGCAGGGGCAGGGGCAGAGGGAGAGAGAATCCTAAGTGGCCTCCACCCCCAGCATGGAAGTGGGGCTTGATCTCAGAACATTGAGATCATGACCTGAGCAGAAATGAAGAGTTGGACGTTCATCGGACTGAGCCACCCAGGTGCCCTTCCATCATTACTTTAAATATGAATGGATTAATATACCAGTTAAAGGACTGAGATTCCTGGAGAGAATAAAAAGACAAGATCAAACTACCTGCTGTCTCTGAAAAACCCACTTTAATTATAAAAATTCAGATAAGTTAAAAACAAAGAGATGGAGGAAGATGCAAATGAAAAAATGAAGGATGATGCAAATAAAAAATGATAATTTTAATCTTTGGAATCAAGAAATCTGTTTATGAATTACAGTTCTATCTCTGAATGAACATGGACAAGTTATTTAACCTCTCTATGCCTTGGGTGCCTGGGTGGCTTGGTTGAATGACGGCCTTTGGCTCAGGTCATGGTCCCAGGGTCCTGGGATTGAGTCCCACATTGGGCTCCCCCTGCTCTGTGGGGAGCTTGCTTCTCCCTCTCCCTCTGCTGCTCCCTCTGCTTGTGCACTCTCTCTCTCTCTCTGTCAAATAAATAAATAAAATCTTAAAAAAAAACCCCTCTCTATGCCTTAATTACAAAATGCAGACAAAAACACCTGTTAAGATTGTTCTTAGGTGCATGATCAATGAATGCATGCAGCATGCCCAGCTCCATATCTGATTTATAATAGTTGTGTGGAGTAACACCTATTTTTTCCTCTGGCTTCTCATAGTCTTCCTTTATTGATCTTCATCTTTTTATTTGGTAGAATTTCTGTGTGCCTCTCTTACTATTTTCCTTTAAAAAGGGGTGCCTGGGTGGCTCAGTTGGTTAAACGTCTGCCTTTAGCTCAGGTCACGATCCAAGGATCCTGGGATTGAGCCCCACATCGGGCTCCCTGCTCAGCACGGGGTCTGCTTCTCCTTCTGCCTGCCTCTCTGCCTACTTGTGCTCTCTCTCTCTGTCAAATAAACAAAATCTTTGAAAAATAGAATTATTATTTCCAAATAATACATTATATCCTTCCACCCTGGGCATGACATTATTATACAGAGTGGTAATTTGATGAAATCTAACAGTTTAGACATAGAATTAGCAATAGGAAATGATTGTGGCCATCAATACCGGAGAATTTAACAAATTGGGCAGATGGGTTCAAACAATTCTGCAGAGTTAACCTTTTCTTGCTCCAGATGAAAAAAGAAAAAAAAAGAAATATTTGGAGAGAGTGAGAAGCTAGAAGAGGCTGTGTACTGAGCTCTGTGATTAGCACAGGATAGGAATTGTGTTTGTCACTGCAGTCTGAGAAGAATAGACAGGAAAACTATCCCTTAAAAACTAATGACAAGGATAAAGAGGAATGATACAGTCCACCAGTGAAGTCTGAAGAAATGGGTGGAAATTAATTCCTGGTGACCAACAGTAAAGTAAATAAATTGCTTTTTTCACACTTATGGCTTGGCAAATAAAATTCAAATCCTCAAACTCCCAGTTACCAAAATGAATAACAATAATTATAGGCAGCTTGCTACATAATGGTCATTTTAATTACCATGTTTTTGCTTCTGTGATATAATTAGTTGTTTTTTATTTTTTATTTTTTTGAAAAATTTGAAGGAGAGACTTTTCCAGCTGGTTTTAGGTCTTGTATATTCTAATGAGTATAATTATATATTCCCAGCAACAATGTTCAGAATCCAAGGACATGAGGAGGATTAGACCCTGAACATCTTATATCTCAGAAGAGAATCTGATGACAAGTTTGCTAAAGCCGGTTCCACAGGTCTTTTTCAGCAACTGAGCCATGGAGGACAAAATAAACTCTGTGCTTCTTTTGTCATTGGCAGAGATGACTAGCTGTGCTGAAAGTTTTGCCCACCCCTGTGAGCATTCTACCTTCTCCCCTTTGGTCCAGGTTAAATTCTAATATTGAATTCAATGACACTCTAAGCAGTTATTGAACAGAAGGCTACAGTATCCTCCACCAAGATTACTCATCTTTCATTGGCAGCTAGAGTTTTCAGTTGGTCTCAATATTGTTCTAAATTGTATACATGAAGAGCCACCACTGTCTCAGTCAGATCATTGACAAGACCATGGAGAGCCAATGAAGGGGCTTGCTGTAGTGTAGCTCTAGCCATAAAGAAACAGCTATAGACCACTTTAGTAAGTAAGAGGCCAATTGCACAGTATGCCACCACAGAACGTCCTTTCTGATCACAGTCTGTGAGCAATTAGAATGGGTTGCAAACTCTGGGAGGGGCCATCCACGCCTTTTGTATGAGGCACTGTGACTGCAGTTACTCTTCTGGAGATGCGTCTGGGCTCTGAGGTAATGCCCCATGGTAGCAGTTTCTAGAAGCTAATTAAGTATTGCATAGAAAATGATATCTCTATATCTGCTTTAAATTTGCTGCCTGTTAGTTTGGAGCGGTCCCTGGTTCTGATGTGATGGTATAGTGCAATTAGGAATAATTTATGGCTCATTTCTGTACCGTTTATAGCTTTATGGCTATGGCAGGCTACAGCTTCCAGTTGTTAGTGAGGACCCCTCCTGAAATGAGGGATAACAAGATGATAATGCTTTCCATTTGCACCATGCCTTAGTCATGGCAGAACAAAGGACCTCACTCAGACCCTCTCATTTCCTCATTGTGTAATGGCCACACAGGGGGCACAGGTGAAAGAGTAAGGTTTATCAGTAGTGATTCTACAGCACAGAGGGCAAACTGCCTGACTCTGTGGCCATCGGGACTCATGGTATCTCCACATAGATTGCTACTATATGGCTCTCTCTTCTTTGCTTTTCTACTCTTGTTTTTTTTCCTTTTTTTTTTCCTGGTAGAAAATGTGCAAAGGCAGAAAGGGGGAGGCAGGGAACATCTCCTGGTATGTTCCTCCCTTATTTGAAAAGGAAAAACATTCTCAGAAACCTCTACTAAGTTTTCCTTGGGCTGGAACTAGCTCTCACACTTTCCCCTACCACAGTCACTTCCAAAGAGCTGTGAAATTACTAGGATTGGCTTAACCCATTTGTGGTTCTTCCCCTGGGATTGAGTACACCACCACTGGACAAAACTGGGGTTCTGTTGGCCAGGACAATTTGGAGGAATGAGTGATGACCGGGCACCGAGAAATTGGCAGCCAGAGCTACTTACTAACCACGGTGTCTTCGAAAAGTCTCTAAGCCTCTGTTGTCCTCTAGGTTATCATGGCTTTCTGCCCAGATGTTGAGGCATCAAGACCTTCAGGATAGTAGGCTTTCTTTCAGGTTTCTCTTTGCTGGAGCAAAGTTGTGGTCCCCACAAAAAATAGGGAGAGTGTGGTCTCTTTTTCACAAAGCAGCTTTGTGGTATCCATGCCTAACAAATTTCCTCACATGAAAGAGCTCCTTCTATAGTGCCTGAAGCTCCTCTCTCTACTTAGATCAGAGCCAGCCCTGGAGTTGGAGCTGGGAATAAATAACTGTGCTCCCCCATCCCCCAATGCCACCGACCCTGCCTTTTCCAGCAGAAGATTGTCAACCTCCCTAAATATCATTTTAGGTGCAGTTGTACATCATACTACTTCTAAAATGGGTATTAACAAGCCAAAACTACAGGTGACGCTGTGCATTTTAAGAGATCAAACTTTAGGGTTAACAAGCTAGAGAAACACTCCCAGAATACTTCACTTGAAGAAACAAATGATAAGTTGTATATGTTTTTTTTTTAACTAAAAATCTTTTTTTTTCCAAATTTTTTTATTGTTATGTTAATCACTATATTACATCATTAGTTTTTGATGCAGTGTTCCATGATTGATTGTTTGTTCATAACACCCAGTGCTCCATGCAGAACGTGCCCTCTTTAATACCCATCACCAGGCAAACCCATCCCCCCACCCCCCTACCCTCTAGAACCCTCAGTTTGTTTTTCAGAGTCCATCATCTCTCATGGTTCGTCTCCCCCTCTGACATACTCCCCTTTTCTTCCTCTCCTGTTATCTTCTTCTTTTCCTTTTTTCTTAAAATATGTTGCGTTATTTGTTTCAGAAGTACAGATCTGTGATTCAACAGTCTTGCACAATTCACAGTGCTCACCGTAGCACATACCCTCCCCAAAGTCTATCACCCAGCCATCCCATCCCTCCCACCCCCAACCACTCCAGTAACGCTCAGTTTGTTTCCTGAGATTAAGAATTCCTCATATCAGTGAGGTCATGTGATACATGTCTTTCTCTGATTGACTTATTTCACTCAGCATAACACCCTCCAGTTCCATCCACGTCGTTGCAAATGGCAAGATCTCATTCCTTTTGATGGCTGCATAATATTCCATTGTGTATATATACCACATCTTCTTTATCCATTCATCTGTCGATGGGCATCTTGGCTCTTTCCACAGTTTGGCTATTGTGGACATTGCTGCTATAAACATTGGGGTACACGTACCCCTTCGGGTCCCTACATTTGTATCTTTGTGGTAAATACCCAGTAGTGCAATTGCTGGATCGAACGGTAGCTCTAATTTCAACTGTTTGAGGAACCTCCATACTGTTTTCCAGAGTGGTTGCACCAGCTTGCATTCCCACCAACAGTGTAGGAGGGTTCCCCTTTCTCCACATCCCCGCCAACATCTGTCGTTCCCTGACTTGTTAATTTTAGCCATTCTGACGGGTGTGAGGTGGTATCTCATTGAGGTTTTGATTTGGATTTCCCTGATGCCGAGTGATGTTGAGCACTTTTTCATGTGCCTGTTGGCCATTTGGATGTCTTCTTTGGAGAAATGTCTGTTCATGTCTTCTGCCCATTTCTTGATTGGATTATTTGTTCTTTGGGTGTTGAGTTTGATAAGTTCTTTATAGATTTTGGATACTAGCCCTTTATCTGATATGTCGTTTGCAAATATTTTCTCCCATTCTGTCGGTTGTCTTTTGGTTTTGTGGACTGTTTCTTTTGCTGTGCAAAAGCTTTTTATCTTGATGAAATCCCAATAGTTCATTTTTGCCCTGGCTTCCCGTGCCTTTGGCGATGTTTCTAGGAAGAAGTTGCTGCGGCTAAGGTCGAAAAGGTTGCTACCTGTGTTCTCCTTTAGGATTTGGATGGACTCCTGTCTCACGTTTAGGTCTTTCAACCATTTGGAGTCTATTTTTGTGTGTGGTGTAAGGAAATGGTCCAGTTTCATTCTTCTGCATGTGGCTGTCCAATTTTCCCAACACCATTTGTTGAAGAGACTGTCTTTTTGCCATTGGACATTCTTTCCTGCTTTGTCAAAAATAAGTTGACCATAGAGTTGAGGGTCCATTTCTGGGCTCTCGATTCTGTTCCATTGATCTATG
>NW_027397070.1:52879281-53031838 GCF_003265705.2 Callorhinus ursinus
CTCTGACATACTCCCCTTTTCTTCCTCTCCTGTTATCTTCTTCTTTTCCTTTTTTCTTAAAATATGTTGCGTTATTTGTTTCAGAAGTACAGATCTGTGATTCAACAGTCTTGCACAATTCACAGCGCTCACCGTAGCACATACCCTCCCCAATGTCTATCACCCAGCCATCCCATCCCTCCCACCCCCAACCACTCCAGTAACACTCAGTTTGTTTCCTGAGATTAAGAATTCCTCATATCAGTGAGGTCATGTGATACATGTCTTTCTCTGATTGACTTATTTCACTCAGCATAACACCCTCCAGTTCCATCCACGTCGTTGCAAATGGCAAGATCTCATTCCTTTTGATGGCTGCATAATATTCCATTGTGTATATATACCACATCTTCTTTATCCATTCATCTGTCGATGGGCATCTTGGCTCTTTCCACAGTTTGGCTATTGTGGACATTGCTGCTATAAACATTGGGGTACACGTACCCCTTCGGGTCCCTACATTTGTATCTTTGTGGTAAATACCCAGTAGTGCAATTGCTGGATCGAACGGTAGCTCTAATTTCAACTGTTTGAGGAACCTCCATACTGTTTTCCAGAGGGGTTGCACCAGCTTGCATTCCCACCAACAGTGTAGGAGGGTTCCCCTTTCTCCACATCCCCGCCAACATCTGTCGTTCCCTGACTTGTTAATTTTAGCCATTCTGACGGGTGTGAGGTGGTATCTCATTGAGGTTTTGATTTGGATTTCCCTGATGCCGAGTGATGTTGAGCACTTTTTCATGTGCCTGTTGGCCATTTGGATGTCTTCTTTGGAGAAATGTCTGTTCATGTCTTCTGCCCATTTCTTGATTGGATTATTTGTTCTTTGGGTGTTGAGTTTGATAAGTTCTTTATAGATTTTGGATACTAGCCCTTTATCTGATATGTCGTTTGCAAATATTTTCTCCCATTCTGTCGGTTGTCTTTTGGTTTTGTGGACTGTTTCTTTTGCTGTGCAAAAGCTTTTTATCTTGATGAAATCCCAATAGTTCATTTTTGCCCTGGCTTCCCGTGCCTTTGGCGATGTTTCTAGGAAGAAGTTGCTGCGGCTAAGGTCGAAAAGGTTGCTACCTGTGTTCTCCTTTAGGATTTGGATGGACTCCTGTCTCACGTTTAGGTCTTTCAACCATTTGGAGTCTATTCTTGTGTGTGGTGTAAGGAAATGGTCCAGTTTCATTCTTCTGCATGTGGCTGTCCAATTTTCCCAACACCATTTGTTGAAGAGACTGTCTTTTTGCCATTGGACATTCTTTCCTGCTTTGTCAAAAATAAGTTGACCATAGAGTTGAGGGTCCATTTCTGGGCTCTCGATTCTGTTCCATTGATCTATGCGTCTGTTTTTGTGCCAGTACCATACTGTCTTGATGATGACAGCTTTGTAATAGAGCTGGAAGTCCGGAATTGTGATGCCGCCAGCTTTGCTTTTCTTTTTCAGTATTCCTCTGGCTATTCGGGGTCTCTTCTGGTTCCATACAAATTTTAGGATTATTTGTTCCATTTCTTTGAAAAAAGTGGATGGTATTTTGATGGGGATTGCATTGAATGTGTAGATTGCTCTAGGTAGCATTGACATCTTCACAATGTTGATTCTCCCAATCCATGAGCATGGAACGTTTTTCCATTTCTTTGTGTCTTCTTCAATTTCTTTCATGAGTATTTTATAGTTTTCTGAGTACAGATCCTTTGCCTCTTTGGTTAGATTTATTCCTAGGTATCTAATGGTTTTGGGTGCAATTGTAAATGGGATAGACTCCTTGATTTGTCTCTCTTCTGTCTTGTTGTTGGTGTATAGGAATGCCACTGATTTCTGTGCATTGATTTTATATCCTGCTACTTTACTGAATTCCTGTATGAGTTCTAGCAGTTTTGGGGTGGAGTCTTTTGGGTTTTCCACGTACAGTATCATATCATCTGCAAAGAGTGAGAGTTTGACTTCCTCTTTGCCGATTTGGATGCCTTTGATTTCTTTTTGTTGTCTGATTGCTGTGGCTAGGACTTCTAATACTATGTTGAATAGCAGTGGTGAGAGTGGACATCCCTGCCGCGTTCCTGACCTTAGGGGAAAGGCTCTCAGCCTTTCCCCATTGAGAATGATACTCGCTGTAGGTTTTTCATAGATGGCTTTTATGATATTGAGGTATGTACCCTCTATCCCTATACTCTGAAGAGTTTTGATCAAGAAAGGATGTTGTACTTTGTCAAATGCTTTTTCTGCATCTATTGAGAGGATCATATGATTCTTGTTCTTTCTTTTGTTAATGTATTGTATCACGTTGATTGATTTGCGGATGTTGAACCAGCCTTGCAGCCCAGGAATAAATCCCACTTGGTCATGGTGAATAATCCTTTTACTGTACTGTTGGATCCTATTGGCTAGTATTTTGGTGAGAATTTTTGCATCCATGTTCATCAAGGATATGGGTCTGTAATTCTCTTTTTTGATGGGGTCTTTGTCTGGTTTTTGGATCAAGGTAATGCTGGCCTCATAAAATGAGTTTGGAAGTTTCCCTTCCATTTCTATTTTTTGGAACAGTTTCAGGAGAATAGGTATTAATTCTTCTTTAAATGTCTGATAGAATTCCCCTGGGAAGCCATCTGGCCCTGGGCTTTTGTTTCTTGGGAGATTTTTGATGACTGTTTCAATTTCCTTAGTGGTTATAGGTCTGTTCAGGTTTTCTATTTCTTCCTGGTTCAATTTTGGTAGTTGATACATCTCTAGGAATGCACCCATTTCTTCCAGGTTCTCTAATTTGCTGGCATAGAGTTGCTCATAATATGTTCTTATAATTGTTTGTATTTCTTTGGTGTTGGTTGTGATCTCTCCTCTTTCATTCATGATTTTGTTGATTTGGGTCATTTCTCTTTTCTTTTTGATCAGTCTGGCCAGGGGTTTATCAATCTTGTTAATTCTTTCAAAGAACCAGCTCCTAGTTTCGTTGATCTGTTCTACTGTTCTTTTGGTCTCTAGTTCATTGATTTCTGCTCTGATCTTTATGATTTCTCTTCTCCTGCTGGGTTTAGGCTTTATTTGCTGTTCTTTCTCCAGCTCCTTTAGGTGTAGGGGTAGGTTGTGTATTTGAGACCTTTCTTGTTTCTTGAGAAAGGCTTGTATTGCTATATACTTTCCTCTCAGGACTGCCTTTGCTGTATCCCAAAGATTTTGAACAGTTGTGTTTTCATTTTCATTGGTTTCCATGAATTTTTTTAATTCTTCTTTAATTTCCTGGTTGACCCATTCATTCTTTAGTAGGATGCTCTTTAGCCTCCATGTATTTGAGTTCTTTCCGACTTTCCTTTTGTGGTTGAGTTCTAGTTTCAAAGCATTGTGGTCTGAAAATATGCAGGGAATGATCCCAATCTTTTGGTACCGATTGAGACCTGATTTGTGACCTAGGATGTGATCAATTCTGGAGAATGTTCCATGGGCACTAGAGAAGAATGTGTATTCCGTTGCTTTGGGATGGAATGTTCTGAATATGTCTGTGAAGTCCATTTGGTCCAGTGTGTCATTTAAAGTCTTTATTTCCTTGTTGATCTTTTGCTTAGATGATCTGTCCATTTCAGTCAGGGGGGTGTTAAAGTCCCCCACTATTATTGTATTGTTGTCAATGTGTTTCTTTGCTTTTGTTATTAATTGCCTTATATAATTGGCTGCTCCCATGTTTGGGGCATAGATATTTACAATTGTTAGATCTTCTTGTTGGATAGACCCTTTAAGTAGGATATAGTGTCCTTCCTCATCTCTTATTACAGTCTTTGTTTTAAAATCTAGTTTGTCTGATATAAGGATTGCTACCCCAGCTTTCTTTTGGTGTCCATTAGCATGGTAAATGGTTTTCCACCCCCTCACTTTCAATCTGTGGGTGTCTTTGCGTCTAAAATGAGTCTCTTGCAGACAGCATATTGATGGGTCTTGTTTTTTAATCCAATCTGATAGCCGGTGTCTTTTGATTGGGGCATTGAGCCCATTTACATTCAGGGTAACTATTGAAAGGTATGAATTTAGTGCCATTGTATTACCTGTAAGGTGACTGTTAACTGTCTGTTGTCTGTGTTCGTTTCTGCTCTTTGCTGCTTTTAGGTTCTCTCTTTGCTTAGAGGACCCCTCTCAATATTTCTTGGAGGGCTGGTTTCGTGTTTGCAAATTCCTTTAGTTTTTGTTTGTTCTGGAAGCTTTTTATCTCTCCTTCTATTTTCAGTGATAGCCTAGCTGGATATAGTATTCTTGGCTGCATATTTTTCTCGTTTAGTGCTCTGAAGATATCTTGCCAGTCCTTTCTGGCCTGCCACGTCTCTGTGGATAGGTCTGTTGCCAATCTAATGTTTCTACCATTGTAGGTTACATATCTCTTCTCCCGAGCTGCTTTCAGGATTTTCTCTTTGTCTCTGAGACTCGTAAGTTTTACTATTAGATGTCGGGGTGTTGACCTATTTTTATTGATTTTGAGAGGGGTTCTCTGTGCCTCCTGGATTTTAATGCCTGTTTCCTTCCTCACATTAGGGAAGTTTTCTGCTATAATTTGCTCCAATATACCTTCTGCCCCCCTCTCTCTCTCTTCTTCTTCTTCTGGGATCCCAATTATTCTAATGTTGTTTCGTCTTATCGTATCACTTATCTCTCGAATTCTGCCCTCGTGATCCTGTAGTTGTTTCTCTCTCTTTTTCTCAGCCTCTTTATTTTCCATCATTTGGTCTTCTATATCGCTGATTCTCTCTTCTGCCTCATTTATCCTAGCAGTTAGTGCCCCCATTTTGGATTGCACCTCATCAATAGCCTTTTTGATTTCGATTTGGTTAGATTTTAGTTCTTTTATTTCTCCAGAAAGGGTTTCTCTAATAACTTCCACGCTTTTTTCAAGCCCAGCTAGTATCTTTAAAGTCATGATTCTGAACTCTAGGTCCGACATCATACTAATGTCTGTATTGAGTAGGTCCCTGGCTGATGGTAGTACCTCTTGTTCTTTTTGCTGAGGTGATTTCTTTCGTCTTGTCATTTTGTCCAGAGGAGAATAGATGAATGAGAGAACGAAATGCTAACAGGTTTACAACGTCCCCAGCAAATATACTGTATACAAATCAGAAAAGACCTGAAACCAGGGGAAAAGAAAGGGAAAGAAAGAAAAAAGAAAGAGAAAAAAGAAAAAAAAAAGATAAAAACAAAAACAAAACAATACAAAAAAAGCAGAATATGATCAAATATGATCAGGCTAGTGCATAGATCAGTGCCACACACTAGATTTTGGGCGTATTTTGGTCTGTTAGAAAAAAGTGCCTCCTAAAATTTTGAAGGAAGAAAGACATATATGTACAAAATAAGGGTTGATACAATGAAGGGATGGAAGATGACTGTAAAGATGAAAATTATAAAAGGTTTTATAAAAGGACTTGGTAAGACAAGTTGTTTGAAAAAAGAAAGAAGATTTAAGAAAAGAAAAAAAAAAGGAAAAAGGGAGAGAATGTGATCAGGCAGGAGACTAGAACAAAGCCATACACTAGTGATTTAGGGTATATTTTGATCTGTTAGAAGAAACTGTACCTCAAAATTTTGAAGAGAGAACAACTTATATATATATGCCAAAAATAAGGGTAACTACTATGAAGGGATAAAATATGACTCTAAAAATGAAAAATGAAAAATGTTTTTTTTTTTTAAAAAGGGATTGATAAGATGTTGGTAAAAAAAAAGGGAAAAATAAAAATAAAAAAAAAACAGTCAACAAAAATTAACTTTTATGAAATAATGAATCATGGTAAAAAAAAAAAAAAAAAAAGCCATGAATCTATGTGCAGTATTCCCCTAGCGCTGGAGTTCTCCCGTTCTCCTTGATCGATCAACTTGGTCTTGGCTTGCTGGCTGTTTGTGCTGATCTTCTGGGGGAGGGGCCTGTTGCTGTGGTTTCCAAATGTCTTTGCCGGAGGCGGAATTGCCCCGCCCTTGTCGGTCCGGGCTAAGGAAGCTGCTCCGGTTTGCTCTCAGGAGCTTTTGTTCCCTGCAAGCTCTCCGTACAGCCTTGGAGGACCAGGGCAGAAATGGTGGCCTCCCAATCTCTACCCGGAGGAGCTGAGAACTCGGGGCCCCGCTCCTCAGTGTGCCCCCAGAGAAAAGCAGTCACTTACGTGTCCCCGGTCTCTGGCCGCACTCCGTGCTCACCCGGCCTGTGACCGAGCGTTGCTTTCTCTGGCACCCGACCCCGCGCAGAGTCTCCAAACCCAGCAGATCCCTGCAGTGCGTTCCCGCACCGCTCCTCCCCGGGCAGGAAGGGGAGTCTCCCCGGCTCTGCCGCCTGTTGGGTCCCTGCTGGAGGAGCCGTGCCCCGACTGAGCCGCGGGTCACAGTCTATGGCAACCCCGAGCTGAGAGCCCGCGCCTCGGCTCCGTCTCTGCAGCCGGCTTCCCCGCTCCGATACCTGGGAGCTCTGGCGCACTCAGGCACCCCCGGTCTCTCTGTGACCCCAAGGGTCCTGAGACCACACTGTCCCGGGAGGATTCCACCCCCCGCTTAGCCACTGCAGCGACGTCCCTCCACGGAGCCAACTTCTAAAAGGTCCGATTTTGTGCTCCGCGGCTCTAGCACTTGCCAGAAGCGGCCGGCGGAGGCCCCTCCCCCGCCGTCTATCCTCCCGAATATCGCCTCGGATTCACTTCTCCGCACGTCCTACCTTCCAGAAAGTGGTCACTTTTCTGTTCAGAGAGTTGTTGCTACTCTCTTCTTCGGTCTCCTGTTGAGTTCGTAGGTGTTCAGAATGGTTTGATCCCTATTCAGCTGAATTCCTGAGACCAGACGAAATCTAGCTCTCCTACTCCTCCGCCATCTTGCTCCGCCCCCCTTAACTAAAAATCTTATTTAAGGAGCTTGGGATGTAATTGAGACAAGCTACACCAGAAACATCTGGATCTGGAAACTGGTCAATCTTGCTAGGAATGGGGACTCCTATGACTTAGGTCATGTTTCATGTAATGAGACGAAAATCATGCTGGGCAAATACAGTAGTGATTCTGGCAATAGTATTACCATGTAGAAATAATCAGCATCAGAAATGTCAACCAGTAGGGTGTGGAGATGCCTAGAGGCAGGTGGAAATCAAGGAAACCAAGCATACGGTAAACAACAAATGGTTAACTGCCATTAAGTTTGCCACCAATATGTTCATTGATAACATCGATACATGGATTTAGCCTTGAGTATCAGATAGTCTTGATGGTGGTTAACAGAGCCTAGACCTACTCTCTCCCACTAGAGATTCTCCCAGTGACTTGTGCCACTCTTTCATAGCCCTGCCACCATGGGGATGTTAAATGTGTTTGGGAGAAGGTTTGGTTTCTGTATAGTTCCCTCTGCAGACTAAGCTCAATGGCTGATTTTGCTCATTATAGGTAACCCCAGACCTATTTTAAGGTCTGACTTAATAAAATATTTTAAATAAATAAATACATACTAAATAGATGATGGAATAGATTTTAGGGTAGGCCTTTGTTCCTTGGGGAGAATAGTGAGAGTGGTCAAGAACAGGGATATATCTTAAGCTAAAGCTTTTATTAGGAATTGGATACAAAGCCAGATTGAACCCGGTTCAAAAGAGATTGGAAGCTGAGAACCCCAGCACCGAGGGGGTCTGTGTTGGAGAGTGAAAGTCAAGTGACCCCACCTTAGGGATGGAGATATGGACTCAAGAGAAGGTTTTAGGTGAACATAATTATTTGCAAGCTTGTCTTACTTTTCCTACTTAGAGGTTCTTTAAAGGTGGATGCTTTGTCTGGTTGAGACTTCCATTACCTTCTGTGTCTTGCACACACAGGTAGATGGACCATGATTGCTGAATGTGTAAATCAGTCAATAAATGAGTGAAAAAATTTCCAGTTAAAAACTTTTGGAATATAGTACCTGAAAGTGGGGAATTTACAGATGTACAACCACACAGTACAGAATACATACATCTGATGAATATATATGTATTTTTTGGCTTGACATCAGAAAGTGACAGGAATTTCTCATTAAATTAATAAATTGTAGCCTCAGCTAGTTTCAATATTCAACACAAATAATAGTTTCATTTTTGCCAAATATATCAGTGACAATCTCTAGTTATGTAGAATCTACATGTCCTTGTGAGTGGGAAATAGTGATTGTTACTGAAGGAGTTTTGGATACTTGAGAGGAAACTAGAAGGAAAAAAAAAGAACAGAATTATTAGATGCCACTGGTTTCCTGCCTAATAACCACTTTCTACTTCTACCTTACAAAATTAACTGGATTTCTTGGTTTGCAGTGTACTCGAATAAAAACAAATTCTCAGCCTCTTTTGCAGCTGGCTATGTGGTAGTTCCGAGCTAATGAAACATATGAGGACATTGTTCTCTACCAGGATGAAAATTGGCAATGTGCTTGACTTTGTTCCTCTTTTTATTTTATTATGGTAAAATATATATAATATGAAATTTGCCATTTTAATAATTTTTAAATGTACAATTCAGTGGCATTGATTACATTCACAATGTGCAACCATCACCACTATCTATTTTGGATACTTTTCCATTACCCCCAACAGAATCTGTGTACACATTCAACAATAATTCCCCATCCCCCACATACTTTATATCTCCACAAATTTGCCTAATGTGAATATCTCATATAAGTATATTCATACAGCATTTCCTTTTGTGTCTGACTTATTTCATAAAGCATGATTTCAAGGTTCATCCATGTTGAAGCACGTACAGAACTTCAATATTTTTTATGGTGGAATAACATTCCATTGTATGTATGATATCACATTTTGTTTATCACTTCATCTATTGACAGACATTTGGGTTGTTTTCACCTTTCTTCTATTGTGAATAATGCTGCAATAAACATTGGTGTTTAAATATCTGACTGAGCCTCTGTTTTCAATTCACTGGGTGTATACCTAGGAGTAGAACCACTTGAGTTGTATTGTAATTTTATGTTTAGTGTTTGAGGAACCACCACACTATTTTCTATGGTGCCTGCACCATTTTACATTCCCACTAGCAATCTAAGAGGGTTCCAATATTTGCATCCTCACCAACATCTATTTTCTGTTTGTTTTTTTAATTGAAGCTACCATAGTAAGTGTGAAGTGGTAGCTCATGGTTTTGATTTACATTTCTCCAATGACTAATGATGTTGAACATCTTTTTGAGTGCTTAATGGCCATTTGCAAATCTTCTTTGGAGAAATGTGTATTCAATTCCTTTGTCCATTTTAAATTGGGTTGTCTTTGTTGTTGAGTTGTAGGTGTTCTTTATACTTCCTAGATATTAAACCCCTATATTTTCTCTCATTATGTGGGTTGCCTTTCACTCTGTTAATAGTATCCTTCAATGTACAAAAGTTTTTAGTTTGGATAATGCCCAATATATCTATTTTTTTTCTTTTGATGTTCGTGCTCATGTCATATTTAATGATACATTGCTAGATCCAAGGTCATAAAGATGAAAATGTACTTGACTTTGACAGTAAATATTAACATTATGTGAGTGGTTTTGTTCCTTGGATTATCACCAAAGATTGATTTTCATTTAAATCCTAGGAATCACCGTATAATTAACCTCCCCATCAATTGTCAATACCACCACCACCCACAGAATGGTAAACAATGGGTTGAGGTAGGAACTGGTATCCTGAAAACTTGGTTTCTGTTGCAGTTTCTGACAGCATGGCAAATACTTGTTGACCTTCCTGTTATCCATTTTCCTTCCTTCTGTTAATAGCCTCTGCTATTTGGGACTCTGTTATGCCTCCTGTGCTCTCAGTCCATGTGCTACCTGTGGAGTACCACTCCTACCTTGGAGCTAGGAACATGATTGAGTCACACTCTAGTACTGGCTATAAGCAGGACATTTTGCTTCAAGGAGGATATTGTATTTTCACAAAGACATCAAGACACAATTAATTTTTTGCTATTAAATTATAGTACAGAAGCAGAAGCTCCTTCCCGCTGGATTTTGATCTGAGAATAAGAGAATAAGTTCTGCAACTACAGGCAGACACCTTGCAGTATAAGAAGAGAATCTAAGAATGGAGCCAACTTAGAAGTGGAGAATGAGAAGCTTGGGAGAGAATTAGATCTGATGAGAATTTTTGGGACTTTACATCGTTAGGCTTGAAGCTGGTCTTATTCTTCAACTTGAACAAGTAAACTATTTTTTCCTAAGCCAGTTTGGGATGGGTATGTAGTCGTTAGCTACTGAGGGTCCTCCTAGACACAGCTAGTAACCAGCTATGTCACTTCACATCTTTGGCCTCTGCTTGGAATTTTGACACACAAGTTCTCTTTTGGGAACTGGGAAATAAAGACACTGCAAGGTGATGTAACTATCTTCAAAGTCACATGATACATTCTCAGGAGCACTGAAATCTATAGCTCATTTTGATTGTTTAGTTCTAGTGCAGAAAAATCATTGTTTTTTATTAAGCACAAAGCTGACTGATGATGTCTTCTGCAGACTTGCTCAGACTTGAAAATTCCAATATTACAGAAAGGAATCTGAATCTTTAGGTAAATTACTTCATATGTTCACACTGCTGAGCTGTGGATGGACAGTACAGTACAGAATGTACTAGTAAGAGCACATGCACCCACACTTCTATACTTTGAGATCTGCAAATTGTACTTGACAAAGGAAATTAAACTTGGCTCAAAGAAAGCTTTAGGCAGTTCTGAGATATTGAATGAGCTCTCTCTCTCCTTTTTTTTAACATCTCAAGTTCATGAACTCATTTCCTTTGCCTCATATTTCATCATTTCCCTAACAGATGAGATTATTACCCACATCTTGGCTAGGATAAGAATGTAAGACTGCCACTTTCTCTGGGACAGTTCCCTTTTCCTGCAGCCTACATTCAACTGGCACACACCTGCTTGGTTGAAAAGGCCCTTTCTTATTCTGCAGATGCTTAGGTTTTCTCTTTTCCTTTCTCCTTCCATCCTTCCTCCCATCTTTCCTTTCTCCCATTATTCCTTCCATCCTTCCTTCCATCCTTCCTTCCTTCCATCCTTCCTTTCATTCTTGCTTCTTTCTTTTTCTCTTTATTTCTCTAACTCTTAGAGAAAGGGCTTCATGATCCCTCTCTACTCCCAACTCTTCTTGGCAGGACAGGATTTTATCTTGTCACTGTCTTCTGTATGGTTTATGGTGTCAGTAGTGGTCCTCTCTCCAGGGGTAACTAAGGGAAATTAGTCAAAAAAGCATTTTTTTTTACAAAGCATTTTTTTTACCTGAAATGATGAAAAAAGAGAAATAAATAAACTTGGATTTCTACAGAGGCAGAATTTGCAGAGAGCAGGAACAAATTATGAAAAAAATCTTAAAAATCTAGATCTATCTCTTCATTTTACAAATGATTGAATGAAAACCAGAGTGACAACAGGGGCTGCTCAGAATTGTGCAGGTAATTCCTGCCAGAGTTAATCTAATCCAAACAAAGCTTTACCTGATTCTCTGCCCTGAACAGAGCCAAAGTTCCTTCTTTATAGGGAACTCCTGAGGTTTCTAGGTTTTAAATTAGAAAGAGCCATAGTAATCCAAAGGATGGTGCAGATGGCCAGTTTTATGTGATATATTTAAAACATGTATGACTGTTGAGTTATTTGCATAACCTCTGGCTTATTTAGTTTTTCAATATTCAAATTTATTCTATTTTATCTTAAAATATATTTATATATATACATAGACTTATAATTTTACATAAATGCATAATTGCTGTATCTAATTTATTCTTTTTTTAAAAAGATTTTATTTATTTATTTAAGAGCGAGAATGAGAGAGAGAGAGCCCATGAGAGGGGGGAGGGTCAGAGGGAGAAGCAGACTCCCTGCTGAGCAGGGAACCCGATGCGGGACTACGATCCTGGGACTCCAGGATCATGACCTGAGCCAAGGGCAGTCGTTTAACCAACTGAGCCACCCCGGTGCCCAGTATCTAACCTATTCTTTTTCTGTTTTCTTGCTTCTTTCTTCCCTTTTCTCCCCCCCACCCCGTCACTCCTTACTCCTAACATTTTCAGAAAAGTAATTCCTTCCTTTTATTCTCATGCTTATGTATTATAAAAAATCGTCACTGCACCTACATAGACATTGCACACATACAGACCTCCCTAAAGAGTATTTTTGATGTTATGTTACAAAAATAAGTTGATATTAGACATTCCTTAATACATCTTGCTTTTAGCAACTGGTTTAACTCTATTATTTGGCATAGGTATGATTCCTTTGATTATAAATGGAAGGAAGTCTTGGGTATATAATTGTAGTCATTTTCTAGTCTCTTGCTAGTTGCCTACACCCTCGTCCACATGCTTCCCCTAAGGTTTTTCACATGCCCTTATTTCAGTTAGGGTAGGAATAAAGAAGACATTGCATATTGTAAGCACACAATTAGTAGGTGTCACATTGATGGCAGAATTCAAATTCTAAATGGAGACTGAAATACAGTATCATAAGGAATTGGTGGAGTGAATTGGGTGTGGGATTTGTCAAGGGTTGTAATTCAGGTTCAGTCTGTATTCCCAAGCAAAAAATATTGAAACTGAAAGGCTTGGTTCTACTACTTCAGTGGTTCTCATACTTGGGGAGCATAAGAAAAAACTTGTCAAGAAAAATGACACTCTTAGAGCCTGATTTAATAGGAATAGGTGTGACCCAGGAAATGGACTTTAAGATGTTCTTCAGTTGATGCTGTACGTAGGAGATCCTCAACTAAATTTTGAAAAACTCTTCCTTGGGAGACAAGGAAAGAACGATCTAAAGACTCATGGACTTACCCAAGGACAGCAGTCATATTTATGACAGAAACGGGATTAGAAACTAATTCTTCCTTTAAATGGAGTGTGAGGGACCCTTCATGTGCCTCAAGGTGTCTTATTCTCATAATCTCTGGGAAAGGCTTTAAGAATGGTCCAAGTGACTTTCTTTTCCCAAGTCTTCATTTGCAAGAAAATATTCTATCGAATGAGAGATGAGAACTTTAAAGCTAGAATGGTTCTTGGGAGATGGAGACTGATTTTATTAAATAAGACATCTCAAAATAATGTTACTTTTCAAATAATCAAAGAAAAGAGATTTTGGTAAATGACTTGCTTATCCATCCAGAATATTCTGTCAAAAGAATAATCTTATCCCACTTGCTGCTTGGTTATTCTCACTTAGAATTTCAGGAAAATAACCGTTGATATCTTTGAAACCGACTTTGAATCTTCTCATTTGAACATGGTTTCATGCAGGTGGCAGTAGGAATCATTTGGTGAAATGAAATACGGGTTAGTATTATTAAACTTTTGGGGTTATGTTATGTATTCATGGCTCATTATGAAATATTTTTATATCCCTTTGTGCTTCAGGGGATGAATAATATCATTGATACAAATTTACAAAGCTTTATGTTTAACATAAAATAGTTTAAGACCTCATGGGGCAATCTCGTTTACAATTAAAATGTCGCAGGCAGCGAGTCCCTCATTAAAAATGCAAAGTAAAACTTAACTCACACTATTAAAATACCTCCATTTGTTACTACAAACACGCACCATCTGGGGTTGTTTCGTGCCTCCCAATTTCTTATTAGCAGGGGAGAGATCTGGGTTGACTTCCTCCAGAAATCAGTATGTCTTATATAATGCAAATGCACACTGCTGATTGCAAGTGGTCCTTAATGACTGATGGGAGCCTCTGACCAAGTGCTGGTGCTGGAATGTGTCCTTCACCCATGCTTTAAAAATGACTCATCTTGCAAATTCCTACTGAGGTTTACTTTTCTTCTTAATGATATTGTCTTTTATGACTAGAAAAGATAAAGTGTCATTACTAACATTTAAAAAGAAATACCATTTTTTTTTCTCAGCTCATAATAATGGTAAAAAGAGCTCCTTGTTCCGGGGTCCAAATTCTGTGTATTGACTACCATAGCAGCATGATCTCTCTCGTCCTCTCCACAGCTCTTTCAGTTAGGTATTATTGCCCCCATCTTTCAGAGGGATAAGCAGGCTTACAGAGGTAAACAGCTTGCAAAGGCAAATTGCTAGTGAGTTGCAGCTGTGGGCATGCTGCTTCTCTGGGGGACATTATATCGTAAAGATATTATGAGGCTGCTCTTTTGGGGTAATGGTTATTGGTATATAAAAGATTAATGCATAGTGATTCCACCTGCTTTGAAATACGTAGGTATCTCATATGTTCCAGAAACTTCTGCATTACCCGGGCACTTGTTAAAAATACAGAGTCTTAGGCTCCATCTGAGAACTACATCAGAAGCTGCATTTTAAATAGATCCTCAAATGCTTTGTATGTATCTTGTATGAAGCACTGTACTAGAAGATCTTTAATTTACTTTCTATCAGTAGTACTGTGGTTTATGCAAAGAGGAAGACTCTACGTATCCCTTATGTATCATACATTTACTGAGAATAGCAGCCCTATTTTATACAGTTATGTAGCTCCCACATTTAGCATATGACTTTTCCTAAGTTGCTTAATACATTCTTGATGAATAAATGAATAAACAAATGACTGTCTTCCATATGGAAATGTAATGATTATAAAAGTTTGAATACTAAAGAAATCAACAATGGTTGCCAAAGCCTTTTTAAAATTGAAGTATAACTAATGCAGTAGAGTACTATATTATAATATTATTATTAGATTATAATGGTTTCATGTATACTATATAATATAAAGTATTATAATGTAGTATAGTACAATGTTACATTAGTTTCAGGTATGCAACATTGATTCAGTAATTCTGTACATCACACAATGCTCACCACTATCTGTGTAGTCACTATACAGCATTATTACAATATTATTGACTATATTTCCTATGCTTTGATTTTCATCTCTGTGACTTATTTATTTTGTGACTGGAAGTTTGTACCTCTTATTCCCCTTTAACTATTTTATCCTGTACCCACCCACTTCCCCTACGGCAATCATCAGTTTGTTCTCTATATTTAAGAGTCTGCTTGTTTTGTTTGTTTTGGTTTTTAGATTCCACAAATCAGTGAAATCATATGATATTTGTCTAAACATTTAATTAAAGCCTCTAGATACAGTAGGCTTCTGTTCCATCATTCACAATTTTCCAGCTTTTTCGAGGCAGGATAATTTTACTTAGTATGTAAACCTAAATATAAAATATTAAAGATTGAGGATCCCAGGGAAGGCAAGCATTTTCCACTGAGCCTGTTACTGACTCTCCCCTAACTCAGAGACAAGTTGCAATTCCACTTTCCTCAATATCTTGTCCACATATTGATTATAAGTAGCCTCTATTTCTTTGGTTTTGGTTGTGATCTCTCCTCTTTCATTCATGATTTTATTTATTTGGGTCATTTCTCTTTTCTTTTTGATAAGTCTGGCCAGGGGTTTATCAATCTTATTCTTTCAAAGAACCAGCTCCTAGTTTCATTGATCTGTTCTACTGTTTTTTGGTTTCTATTTCATTGATTTCTGCTCTGATCTTTATTATTTCTCTTCTCCTGCTGGGTTTAGGCTTTATTTGCTGTTCTTTCTTCAGCTCCTTTAGGTGTAGGGTTAGGTTGTGTATTTGAGACCTTTCTTGTTTCTTGAGAAAGGCTTGTATTGCTATATGCTTTCCTCTTAGGACTGCCTTTGCTGTATCCCAAAAATTTTGAACAGTTGTGTTTTCATTTTCATTGGTTTCCATGAATTTTTAAAATTGTTCTTTAATTTCCTGGTTGACCCATTCATTCTTTAGTAGGATGCTCTTTAGCCTCCATGTGTTAGAGTTCTTTCCAACTTTCCTTTTGTGACTGAGTTCTAGTTTCAAAGCACTGTGGTCTGAAAATATGCAGGGAATGATCCCAGTCTTTTGGTACCATTTGAGACCTGATTTGTGACCTAGGATGTGATCTATTCTGGAGAATGTTCCATAGGCACTAAAGAAGAATGTGTATTCTGTTGCTTTGGGGTGGAATGTTGTGAATATATTTGTGAAGTCTATTTTGTCCAGTGTGTCATTTAAAGTCTTTATTTCCTTGTTGATCTTTTGCTTAGATGATCTGTCCATTTCAGTGAGGAGGGTGTTAAAGTCCCCCACTATTATTGTATTGTTGTCAATGTGTTTCTTTGTTTTTGTTATTATAAGAACACATTATGAGCAACTATATGCCAGCAAATTAGATAATCTGGAAGAAATGGATGCATTCCTAGAGATGTATAACTACCAAAACTGAACCAGGAAGAAATAGAAAACCTGAACAGACCAATAACCACTAAGGAAATTGAAGCAGTCATCAAAAATCTACCAACAGACAAGAGCCCAGGGCCAAATGGCTTCTCAGGGAAATTCTACCAAACATTTAAAGAAGAATTAATACCTAGTCTTCTGAAACTGTTCCAAAAAATAGAAATGGAGGGAAAACTTCCAAACTCGTTTTATGAAGCCACCATTACCTTGACCCCAAAACCAGACAAAGACCCTATCAAAGGAGAATTACAGACCAATATACCTGATGAACAAGGATGCAAAAATTCTCACCAAAATACTAGCCAATAGGATCCAACAGTACATTAAAACGCTTATTCACCACAACCAAGTGGGATTTATCCCTGGGCTGCAAGGTTCGTTCAACATCCGCAAATCAAACAATGTGATACAATACCTTAATAAAAGAAAGAACAAGAACCATATGATCCTCTCAATAGGTGCAGAAAAAGCGTTTGACAAAGTACAGCATCCTTTCTTGATCAAACCTCTTCAGAGTGTAGGGATAGAGGGTATATACCTCAATATCATAAAAGCCATCTATGAAAAACCCACAGTGAATATCATTCTCAATGGGGAAAAACTGAGAGCTTTCCCCCTAAGGTCAGGAACACAGCAGGGATGTCCACTATCACCACTGCTATTCAACATAGTACTAGAAGTCCTAGCCACAGCAATCAGACAACAAAAACAAATAAAAGGCATCTGAATCGGCAAAGAAGACGTCAAAATGTCACTCTTTGCAGATGATATGATACTTTATGTGGAAAACCCAAAAGACCCCAAAACTGCTAGAACTCATACAGGAATTCAGTAGAGTGGCAGGATATAAAATCAATGCACGGAAATCAGTGGCATTCCTATAACCAACAACAAGACAGAAGAAAGAGAAATTAAGGAGTCGATCCCATATACAATTGCACCCCAAACCATAAGATACCTAGAAATAAATCTAACCAAAGAGGCAAAGAATCTGTACTCAGAAAACTATAGAATACTCCTGAAAGAAATTGAGGAAGACACAAAGAAATGGAAAAACGTTCCATGCTCATGGATTGGAAGAAGAAATATTGTGAAGATGTCAATGCTACCTAGAGCAATCTACACATTTAAGGCAATCCCTATCAAAATACCATCCACTTTTTTCAGAGAAATGGAACAAAGAATCCTAAAATTTGTATGGAACCAGAAAAGACCCTGAATAGCTAGAGGAATGTTGAAAAAGAAAAGCAAAGCTGGTGGCCTCACAATTCCGGACTTCAAGCTCTATTACAAGGCTGTCATCATCAAGACAGTATGGTACTGGCACAAAAACAGACACATAGATCAATGGAACAGAATAGAGAGCCCAGAAATGGACCCTCAACTCTATGGTCAACTCATCTTCAACAAAGCAGGAAAGAATGTCCAATGGCAAAAAGACAGTCTCTTCAACAAATGGTGTTGGGAAAATTGGACAGCCACATGCAGAAAAAAGAAACTGGACCATTTCTTTACACCACACACAAAAATAGACTCAAAATGGATGAAAGACCTAACTGTGAGACAGGAGTCCATCAAAATCCTAAAGGAGAACACAGGCAGCAAATTCTTCGACCTCAGCCACAGCAACCTCTTCCTAGAAACATCGCCAAAGGCAAGGGAAGCATGGGCAAAAATGAACTATTGGGACTTCATCAAGATAAAAAGCTTTTGCACAGCAAAGGAACAGTCAACAAAACCAAAAGACAACCGACAGAATGGGAGAAGGTATTTGCAAATGACATATCAGATAAAGGGCTAGTATCCAAAATCTATCAAGAACTTACCAAACTCAACACCCAAAGAACAAATAATCCAATCAAGAAATGGGCAGAAGACATGAACAGACATTTTTCCAAAGAAGACATCCAAATGGCCAACAGACATATGAAAAAGTGCTCAACATTGCTCAGCATCAGGGAAATCCAAATCAAAACCTTAATGAGATACCACCTCACAGCAGTCAGAATGGCTAAAAGTAACAAGTCAGGAAATGACAGATGTTGGTGAGGACGCGGAGAAAGGGGAACCCACCTCCACTGTTGGTGGGAATGCAAGCTGGTGCAACCACTCTGGAAAACAGTATGGAGGTTGCTCAAAAAGTTGAAAATAGAGCTACCATATGACCCAGCAATTGCACTACTGGGTATTTACCCCAAAGATACAAATGTAGTGATCCAGAGGGGTACGTGCACCCCAATGTTTATAGCAGCAATGTCCACAATAGCCAGACTATGGAAAGAACCAAGATGTCCATCGACAGATGAATGGATACAGAAGATGTGGTATATATACAATGGAATATTATGCAGCCATCAAAAGGAATGAAATCTTGTCATTTGCAACAACGTGGATGGAACTGGAGGGTATTATGCTGAGCGAAATAAATCAATCAGAGAAAGATATGTATCATATGATCTCACTGATATGAGGAATTCTTTATCTGAGGAAACAAACTGAGGGTTGCTGGAGTGGTGGGTTGTGGGAGGGATGGGGTGGTTGGGTGATAGACATTGGGGAGGGTATGTGCTATGGTGAGTGCTGTGAATTGTGTAAGACTGTTGAATCACAGACCTGTACCTCTGAAACAAATAATACATTATATGTTAAAAAAAAAAAGAAGATAGTAGGAAGGGAAATATGAAGGGGGGAAATCAGAGGGGGAGATGAACCATGAAAGACTATGGACTCTGAGAAACAAACTGAGGGTTCTAGAGGGGAGGGTGTTGGGGGGATGGGTTAGCCTGGTGGTGGCTATTAAAGAGGGCATGTACTGAATGGAAAAAAATATAAGTAGCCTCTAATTTGTATCAGTCCTATCACTCTGTCTTTTGACTAATTTCTAAGAACTATAGGTAAATGGTCTGGGTTTCCTGGCCAATCCCTTACCCTCATATTTACTGTGGAATGGATCCATAAACAAAGTAGATGCAGATAGAATTGATAGAGTTCTCCCACCTGAACACCTGCTCCATCCAGAATAGAATTGGAACTTTCAATGAAGGCACAAACAAAATCATCTTTTGAATCCATTAAAAATGCAGGACCTGACATCTGGATGAAGGAATAGGTCTCCTGCAGGAACATTACTAAGACATGTGTCCTGAGAACATCTAGAGGGTGCAGTACAGAGAAAGCAGAAGGAAGAGTGCAAGAGAGTAGGGTCTTTGCATGGGTTTCCCTGAACCTGAAGTGGGTGACTGGTCACCGGTCTGTTCAGCTGTAGAGGTCAGCCTTGGCATAAATATCACTTGATGCCTGAGGTTTGAAACTCCTATAGCTTGTAGTTGGCAGCTGGGAGCAGGGTTAGAGGAGGCAAAAGATAAGTTGAAAATGTGGAATGGGGAAGGAATAGGATGACTAAAGCTGATGTGATTTTTCATTTTAATTTTACTTCATTGCCATAGGGTAAGGATTGTTGAAATTGGCATGGTAATTTATGTACAGTAGATATAAATTCCTGTTTGGTGTTAATGAGTGTTATTTTTAATAAGCCTGAAAACCAAAATGCACCAAGGTGGAAGATTTTACATATATATATATATATATATATATATATATATATATATATATATATGTTTTTTTACTGCTCTTTATTGCCAGTGACCTGAGAAATAAGGTTGGGGGAGGGGAACAGGTGTGTAGCATTTCACCCTCAGCTTTAGGAAAGCCTCAGCTCCTGCACTTTATGCTTTGGAAAACCACATTCCCCTGACTCAACTCTTTCCTCCTCATTTCTTTCTACTTTTATTCTTATGCTCAGAAAGAAGATAAAGGAAAGTTAGGAAAGAACTCTTTATTAAATCACACGAAGAAAATCACTGATTCTTCTCTTTGACTTTTCCTTTCCCTTTATTTTAAAGGTTATCAAAAAGATCATTCCAGCTCATATTCCAGAAATTGGGCTGGATAATCGCTTGAATTTATCTGGCCTCTAAGTTGGCCTCAGGAATTTTCTAAATGATGTCCTGGTTGGCAGAATAGGGCTCCTTAAGAGTGTGGACTTTGGGGGCCTGACAGCCTAGGGTCATACATCATCTCTGCACGTCCTAGCTGTGAAGCTTAGAAAAGTGATAAAACTTCCTCATGCCCAGATTTCTTCATTAATAAAATAGTATTAGCAGCATCTAGCTCCTTGGATTAAAGAAGATTAAATGAAAGTACTTAGCATAATGCTTGGTACATGGCAAAGAAACATTAGCCACTGTTATGATATTCACGTCATCTACCATTCAGATATTCATAGAACCAAGGATATTAGAGAAAGGAGGACCTCGGAAGTCAAGTCATCTATCAGCTGTGGTCTGGGGGCACCTCTAAGTAACTGCACAACTGCCCATATGTAAAGGATGCTGAAAATAGGAGGGTAAAGATCTAGATCTATGTGAAAGAAGACTGAAGACATCTCATCTAAGTCTTTTCCAGTTCCCGATCTATAATGAGAGACTTGAGGTGGTTCAGTGATTATTTTTCTTTGACTCCAATCATCCAAATTCAGTGTTGACCACAATGACAGCATTTCTCCTTTGGCTATATTTTATCAGGAGCTCAGAATAAGCCAACCCTGAGATGTGGTTTTCCAGAGTGATTATATCTGAGCTTCGGTGGAGGAGATGGAGCCATGCTTTTATTGTATTGTTAGCCACACATAGGTAACTATCAATTATGTACCAAACAGCTTACACATTTTGGGAATTTTACCTCTAAGCTTTGGATAACTGGAAGGTGATGTTTATTCCAAACTATCAAAGGCTACAGGATTTAGCAGATCTGAAGGGAGTTAGAATTACAAAGTATAAATTGTCTGTGGAAATAACCCTATGTCTAGTTTTCGGCTGTTAGAATTTAATAGAATTACCTTGGGTTAGCTTATAAATCTGTTCATAAGCATCATAGAAAAGGGGTGAATTTTCAGGATCTGACTTAAATATTCTACAAATATTATGTGCATAGTTTGTGTCAGGAGATCTATAATATATTTCTCTTTACCAATCTTTTCTTCCCCATTCATCACATAGTTCTTAAGAGATGAAGTTCTTATTTCTCAGATAAAAAGCTCCTGAAGATCAGGGTTATTCAGTGAGCAAATGACGCAAGTGGGACTGGAACTTAGGTCTACCATCAGATCCTCTAATTTTTTCTCATTGTTTCATCCTCCCACAGGACAGCGATATGGGAACTTGGCTTTGGTTAATTGAGGGCAGCTTCTTCCAATAAGTAATGAAACCGTATCTGTTAAAGTTGCTAATAAGTTTTCTACCCTGTTGGTTGATTAGACAAAAAGGATGAGATCAGGGGCTCAGAAGTTAGTTTTTGGCTCAGTAAAATTGCCCTGAGACAACATCAAGTGACATCACATGCATTTCTAAGAGAGTTTTGTTGCTAATAACAGAAATAATTTCCTAGAATTCATTTAACAAATATCTAATGAGTTCCTATTATGTGTTATACATTGTTCTAAGCAAAAAAATACAGTAATAAACAAAATTTAAAACCATCTCTGCCTTTAGAATGCTTTTCATGTATTTTTTTTTTCACATCATCAAATGCTATTGCTTATAGATGACTATTTGAAAACCATTTTCACTAGTTACAGCTTCTTGATACTTTTAGTGCCTGCTATAAGGAAACTTTTATTAGGGAACTTTAAATCTCACTTGTTTACCACTTACTAATTATTGAATCAAAAACTACCAGACAGTAAGAGCTTTAGGCATTAAAGCAAGGGTAAACAGAATTTTATTTTGTGAGAGTGTTAGGAGAAATAGTTCTTCTTCTTCCTCTTTTTAAATATATGCCATTATAAAATGAACATCTCAAATCTTATCTGTGGAGGTTTGTAAAGGCTGCTTTTTTTTTTGCATTTAAGCCGGAGCTGTCACTTTGCTAACTTTTCCTCCTGTCACTGTTCTCCAGTTTAATCTTCAGATGATTTGTGTTCGTACAAGTTAAAATACTTACTGATCTCATTAAAAGTTTCTTACCATGGTCTAGTACTCAAAGTAAAGACATTCAGGTTTAGTCCCAGATTCATTGTTTACTAGTCAAATAACCTGGGATAAGCCACTTAAACTTTCTGGGGTCCGTTTTTTCCTGTGTGTGTGTGTGTGTGTGTGTGTGTGTGTGTGTGTGTGCGTTTTCTTGGAAAAGTTAAGAAGGAAAAGTTAACAAAGGATTTTTTTTCCAGATGTCTCCCCTCCCAACATGGCATATTAATACCAGTTCAATTACTTTTATTTAGATTTTTTTTGGAAGTATGAATTCTTCCAAACTAGATGATCACATCTTTGATCTCATAAATATTGTCATACACTTTTTTTAATCACCTAATGCTTTTAATATGGTATGTTTGGCAGTATTTTGACTGGCTTAGGGCAAAAGAGAGTAGACATAATGTAAGGAATAAAATCACTCACTTTAGCTATTTACACTCATGGATACACATGGGTACTTACTTTTCTGTGTAGGAGAGCAAGGGGGAATTTTGGTTAAGAGCAAGAGTAGGAGCAGGGTGTGTGAGAAGTAAAATGAGAAATGGCTCTCTCTTGGTAACTTGACTAGTTTCCAGCTTCTGTGGAGAGAGTGTTTGGAGACTGGTCTTTGGGAATAAAGGGAATTTTGTGGGGATCCAAATGCCAAAGCAAGGCATTGTTAAGGGAAAAGCTATTCTTACTTTGTAGGGAGCTCAACAGTACTCAAAGGTGCTAATGGAGCTTTGGGACATACCGAGGTCACACTTTAATAATGGACATTGGCCCTCTCATAATAGTTTTAGAAATGGTGAAGATTCTGTGAGCAACTTCTAGGGCCAATGCACAAGGACAAGTGTGAGAGTATGAGTTGTTTGTTTGACAACCGGGGGGTCCTCATGGTGACTCCATCTGACAGACGTGTTTGAGGGCACAATGACATAGCTTTTCAGGACTTTAAGGCATAATATGAAAGGCTAATTTTTTGCTAAAAATTATTGGGGGATAAATAAAAATATTGGGGGATTATGCTTTCACAAAAGGACATCACAAAACGAGTGTGAAATGGAACTTCTGCTCAGGGAAGATGGAATAGACATACTTTTTTTTCTCTTTTCCCCCATTAGGTACAACTAAATCTTAGGACAAATATCAAAGAACTCTTAAAGGTGGAGAGAAGGGGAGGGACCTCAAGTCTTAAGGAACAACATGGTGATGAATTCCTTGGGTTTTGACTGGGAGCTAAAGAAGCCAGCAACCTAGAGTGACGATGGTGTAGACCCCTCCCTTCCCTTCCCCCTGCTGACAATATTCTGGTCTCTCTAGACACAAAACCAGGAAAGTGAAGTCGAAGAAAGCAGAAAATTTGTGGATTCTATTCCTGCCAAACACCACAGAAAAATATATGTCCCACCCATACCACCATATTTACCAGTACCAGTCTAGACTTCAAGAACTCACCAGGCTGAAATGAGGAGCCCCCCAACCCCACCCATGCACACCACTGGGGTAATATCAGAGAAGGCCAAGTAGATCGCTGGGACTTTTATCAGCACTCAACAATCATGAGGCCACCCCTCCACACCATGGTGTCAGCAGAGAACATGTGGGGTACAATAATGTGATACTCTTACTTCTTCTAGCCAATAAGAAGATATCAGTGGAAGCTTGATGGGAGCTAGAACCTCCACCTGCACTTAGCAAGAGTGGCTTCAGGAGAAAGCTTTCTAGACCAGAAGAAAGTTCAAATGAGTTTCAGAGTGTCATGACAAATAATACCCAAATGTCCAGGTTTCTGCTGAAGGTTACTCTTCATAGCAAGATTGAGGAAGATTTCACACTGAATGATAATAAACAATTGGTAGATTCTAATATTGAGATATTAGAGATCTTAAAATATCTGACAAGGAATTTAAAGCAGTCATCATAAAATCTCTTCCTATGTGATAGCCCACCAACTGTTTGAATGTAATCATGTGATGTTTAAATGTTCCTTATTCGAAGCTCATGTAATTCAGCTAAATGTATTTTAAAATTCCACCATTTTTAATTAATCTTAACAATTACATAGCAAATATTATAAGCATCCATATTACAGAAGACAGGACCCTGGAGAAACCATCAAGCTGAAAACAGAATCTATTATGCTTCAGGAGGCTTGGAAATGCTTCCAGAGCTGTCAGTCTCCCAGTTGATTTTTCTCTGATTTTCAAAGTAAAACTTTTTCATCATCCTAGGTATTTTTATAAAATATATGCTGTGCAATTAAAAAGATGATGTAATGGATGTCTGTCATGATTCTCAGACACCTGGTGGAATTCTAGAACTAGTGTCTATTTAGGCAAACTTGACTTAGTTTGGTTTCGCCTCTATCTGCCCTTTTCTAATGATTATGAATTTGTGCCATATGGTCTAAGGGTTAAGATTCTAGGCTACACTTAAAAAAGTATCCCCTAGCCCTCATGCAGTGTCAGCAGATTCATTCTAGATAATGTTATAAAGGCTTATTTACTTATTTTTAGAGTTTAGAGAAGACATTAGAAGAAATTGTTCTGACGGCAGCAAGAATGGTCTGAAAACTTTCTAGCAGTGTGGGGAAAAAAACACAAGAAAGTTGCTTGTACTACTTCAGTCTCCTTCAAGTCTTACTTGTTAGTAGATCTTAGGCAAGGTGTTTTTTTAACAGTTTTCTCTAAGTCAGCTCCTTAGCTTTTTGTGTCAAATGGCAGAACCTCAGGTGTGCCTGGGTGGCTCAGTTGGTTGAGCATCTGCCTTCGGCTGAGGTCATGATCCTAGAGTCCTGGGATCAAGCCCCACATCAGGCTCCCTGCTTAGTGGTTGGCCTGCTTCTCCCTGTGCCCCTCCCTGCAGCTTGGGCTTTGTCTCACGAGCTTTCTCTCTTTCTCTCAAATAAATAAATAAAATCTTTTTTAAAAATGGCAGAACCTCAGACACCCTTTTTTCTCTGTTTTTTTTTTTTTTTTTTTATGTGGGGATTAGCCATCTTTGAAATCAACTACCTTCACTTCTTGGTTTCTCTGCTCCAAGTACTTCTCTTGACTCTACTTTCAGCCAGTGTGAGCTGCTGCTCTATTAGCCCACATTGACGCTGCCTGCTGTCACCTTCTGAGCTACCAACTACCATTAGATAATCAGTCTCCCTGTCCATGGGCTGCTGACCATGCTGCAACCCTCAGTGTTCTATAGCCATGACATTCTATAAGGTAAGAGATGTGAGTAAATCCACTGTAATGAGGAGAATTCCTAGGGCTGAGGAAAAAGCGCTACAAAACTTGATTTTTCTGTTGTTGACTGGGGGCAAGTCTCATTTCAAATATCACAGTACAAAAACTTCTCCAAACAAAATATTGATTGATCTCATGAAAATAAGAGAACCATAAAATAACCAGATACTATTGAAGTGTGTCATCTAATCCCATTTGCTATTATATATGGGCCACAGGTGTGACATAGCCAGGACCTTTGGATATATATTTTTAAGGATAAAATCTCAAATACCATAAAAGCCTGAGACCCCTTGTGAAATAGTCTTATTCACCTTAAATTTTCTTGCAGGCGTCACAATATTACTACATAATGCTATTAATACTGTTACATAAATATGATGAAAAAATATCAACAAGTATTTAAATTGGTTGAAATTTCTTTTACAGTCACAATGGTAGATAATATTTTCTAGGATAAATTCTAATTAAACTGAGTTGACCCTAATACATGCACACCAATGTTTATAGCAGCATTATTAACAGTAGCTAAATTATGGAAAGAGCCTAAATGCCCAATTACTGATGAATGGATAGAGAAGATGTGGTATGTGTGTATATATATATATTTTATATATATTTTATATATAAATATATATATATAGATTTATATAAACATAATGGAATATTACTCAGCCACAAAAAACGAATGAAATTTTGCCATTTGCAATGATGTGGATGGAGCTAGAGTATTATGCTAAGTGAAATAAGTCAGTCAGAGAAAGACAAATACTATATGGTCTCACTCATATGTGGAATTTAAGAAACAAAACAAATGAACATAGGGGAAAGAAAACAGGCAAACCAGAAAACAGACTCTCAACTATAGAGAACAAACTGAGGGTTACTGGAGGGGAGGTAGCAGCGGAATGGGTTAAATGGGTGATAGATTTTAAGGAGGGCACTTGTGATGAACGTTGGGTGTTGTATGTAAGTGATGAATCACTAAATTCTATACCTGAAACTAATATTACACTGTATGTTAACTAACTAGAATTTAAATAAAAACTTGAAAAAAAAATGAGTTGACCCTAATAGTATAAACTTCAAGTCTCTGAAAATTTGCACGGGAAATTCCCATTCTCTGATGCTGATACATAGAAATGAGATACCGTTGAAAATAGTGCTATTAAGATAAAGGAGATATAAATACTTGAAATTATAATACTCTTAATAATATTTATTGTGAGTTTACAAAGTATCAGCCTCAGTGGGAGGTCTATTACATACATCATTACAAATATAACAATTTATAGAGTGATGAGTTAACTGAGGGCCAGAATGGTGGAGGGATTTACCAATGGTACCACTGAGGAAAAAGAATTTGAATCGGTTTTGTCTGACTCCAAAATCTTATCTTTTTTTTTTCTCCTTCACAACACTGTAATACTAGGCTCCTCTTGCCTAGCTGCTAAAATCTGAGACTTATGAGATGATTAGAATGATTACGATAGGCTATATCCCCTCTTTCTTTCTATGGAAGGAAAAAACAAGTGTGGCAAACAGGTGAGAAAAGTAGAGAGATTTTTGTTCATTAAAGCCCTGGAGACTGACAGTTTCACTTTTGGGAAACTTTGTGTTCTGCCCTGAGGCAAAGTATTTTCCTGTTGCTATAAAATTTGTCTTCAAAAAGTGTCATTGTGTTATGCCATTGACAACCATGTACAAGCTAGACCTATGGACTAAGTGAACATTTTCAAATGTTTGGTCAATATTGTCCTACATTTGATCTTAGCCAAAAGGCCGATATTGTCCTTATCTCCCCTTTGCCTTAGGGGAACTGAAAGATGCAGGAAAGATGTGACAGTCAACCCCACCCCTCCTACCTACAAGAACACGAAGTGGTGTGCCCAGAGTAGAGTGGTTGTGTGATGGAAGGACCTCCAACCTGGCCAAGCAGAAGGAACTGGAGATCACTAGCCGAGGAACAGAGGATGGTGACATCCTTTCATTTGTCTTCCAGTAATGAGAAATTGTCATTTGAAAAGGCTTAGGCCTTCTTTCCGTGCTCTGAGAGGACACAACTAGAGTGGAGGTTAGAAGAAGGCAGATTTCGGGCGCCTGGGTGGCTCAGTCGTTAAGCGTCTGCCTTCGGCTCAGGTCATGGCTCAGGTCATGATCCCAGGGTCTTGGGATCGAGCCCCACATCGGGCTCCCCGCTCTGCGGGAAGCCTGCTTCGCTTCTCCCTCTCCCACTCCTCCTGCTCGTGTTCCCTCTCTCACTGTGTCTCTCTCTGTCAAATAAATAAATAAAATATAAAAAAAAAAGAAGAAGGCAGATTTCTTCTCTTGTAAGAATGAGCTTAGTAATAATTCAGCCATATAAAATTTTCGTGGGTTAACTTATAAGGTAGTGAGTTCCTCACCACTGAGGTATTTGTTACTTATATATGGGATTGTTATTCCTGAGGGACTGTAGATCAGTGGCTTCAAGGTAGATTTTTTTTTTGTGTGTGTGTGTAAGTGTAACTCTTGATTCCCCTGACCCCAAATAAAATCTTTCCTGGAATTCAAATATCTAAATCAGGCACACATGGTACTTCTTAGTACTGGGGCTGAAGTACCACTGAGGAACCTTAGGGTTCCATGGAATACTGCTTGAAAAAAAGCTTTGGGTGGGGACTAGGTAGCTCCAAGATCCTTTCCTTTTTGAGAATTTGTTTTAAAGATTTTATTTATTTATTTGAGAGAGAGAGAGTGAAAGAGAGAGAGAGAGCATGAGCAGTGGGGAGGGGCAGAGGGAGAGGGAGAAGCAAACTCCAGGGAGCAGGATGTGGAGCTTGATCCCAGGACTCCAGGATCATGACTGAGCCAAAGGTGGATGCTTAACTGACTGAGCCACCCAGGTGCCCTCCCTTCTGAGAATTTATGAACTAATTAAAACTTTACACATAGTGATTATTGAGTCACCCTCTGAACATCGCATCTGAATTTGAACAAGACAAACAACCTTAAAAGTTCAGTCTGTATCTTTCCTTCTCCTTTTCCTATGTCTTAATGGAGCTGAAGGTAGCCAATGAGGCAATAATCAATCATGTGGTTTTTATTGAACCCCACTTCTCTTGCCATTTGCCAGCCTCTCACTCCCTTCTTACCAGGAGAAGGAACAAGTGTGGCCAACAGGTGAGGAGTGAATGAGGACCTGTTTGACCATTAAAGCACTACAGCCTGGCTTCCATACTTCTTCAGAATTTTATTCCATGATCTGAAGTGTGTTTGCTATTGCCACAAATTTTATCTTGAAAAAGTATTATTTTGCATTACCTTTACCATGGAATTTTGAAAGGTTTCCTACTATGTCTTAAAGATTGAGGCTGAGTAAGGACTTTGTGCTCAAAGTGGCGGAAACCAACTCTTTTAAAACTTATTTTACCTAATGACAGTCCTACAACTATATTTCATTAAATTGGCTTCCCTAACGCCTTTATTTACTTCCAAATGTCATCTCTAAATTATATATGTTCAAAGATTCTCATCAGCTTACCTTCACTAAAGCTCCATGGTATCTGTTAAGTTGAACTATAATAAAAAAGATGACAGACTGGAGTTGGAATTTTATTTTCAGTTTGGATTAATTCAGAGTTCTCCTTCTGAGAACATGAGAGTAGGTGAAATTGAAACCTCAGTATCTGCCAGTTGCTTTGTCAAGTTAAGGTTTAATTCTCCAGAGTGTGAACTGCTTCCTGTTTTTCCCCAAAGTGAAGCCAGTCTACAAGTTAAGTTTTTGAAATCCTGGGAGACCAATTCGTATCTGTATGAATCTTTAAGCATTTCTGGACACATACAGCCATACTCTATGTTGTTTTACTAAAAGAAACCATACTCTTGTCCTGGCAAACAAAAATTTTCCAAGTGGGAAATAATAAGAAACTGATCTGTATTTATTGATTAACAAATATTTATTTATATTTATTGAGTATGTTGATATTGTACAGGACATTGGGATATATCGCCTACCTAATGATGATTAATTTCATAAATTATTATTTTATTAAAATTGGGGAATAAATATGTAGATATATACATATTTTTAACATGTACCTTAGGTTTCTCTTGACATTGACTTTAGTCAACCAAAAAAGGATTTATTCACAAACCAGATAGAAGCTGATAAATGGGATTTCCAGGCCCTTTAAGAAATAATTTTTCTTCTCCCTATATATCAGGTGTGTTGACTTGCATTCATTCACACACTTAGGATGATTCAGTGGATTCTCATCCAGTGGAGATTAATCCCATAACCTCGGCGCTAATGTCATTAGCACAATCACCATTTAGGGAATGTCTATATGTGATTATTTGCATGCATTATCTAATTTAACTCTCACAATAATTATAGTGAATCTTATCATTTATCCCTATTTTACAGATGAGTAAGTAGAGGTTCAAGGGTCATAGTCTTACCCGAAGTCAGAAAACCAACAGTGTCAGAGTTAGCTCTACTTGGTTCCAAAGCCCACATTCTTTCCACTGTGCTGTTCTGTTCACACTGCCATTCCCATGCCTTGGTGATTGTCAAGACCTCATAACCAAGCAAGTGTGAGTGTTACTCAATTAGTGGCTCTGCTACTGGAAGGCAAAATTCAGGAGGGATTTTACAACTTCCCAGTTAGGTCAGAAATCAGCCCAGGTTCAGAGTATTCCAGAAAGAAATCCTATGTTGCCTCGTGACCTACAGAATCATCTGCTCTGTATGTTTTCTAGTGGTGGTAAAAAAGCCAGTAACTACTCTATTCCTAGAGTGTTCTTGGGAGAATCTGCTGAACATGCTTTGCTGGAGTTGGTTTACCCCTAAGGGAGAACCCAGAGCCTAGGATGTAGCATCGTCTTCCAGTCAAAGGACAGCATGATTTCCAGATTGCTCATAGAAGGCTGCTGGACACAACTACTTGTGAGGGCTAGTGTTTAATGTGTGGGAAGGAATGTCACAAAGTAGACTTGTTGGCACCTGCTGGTGAAATTCTACATTTCAAAACACTGGAAAATATTTCCATATTGACATAACAAGGATTTTGTCTGAATCCTGTAGAATTTATCAGTTTAAATTAGTACAATTAGTCCAAATTATTCCTTATGGATGGGCCTTAGTTCATGAATTATTTGGTTTGTAATGAGCTTTCTTTAAGTAATCAGAGAGATGGATGTTGCTTTGTGCGAATTTGCATCTTTGCCGGTCAATATAGCAAATTGCCCCCATCATTCACTATGGCTCCAAGTAGGCAGGGAATAGAAGAGCGGAAACAGATTGGAGAGGAAAAATATATGGAGGAGTAGGGTTTTCCAGGTTCTGATGTTGAAAGTGGGCTTTCCACTAGGACTGAAGCCTTGGAGCCAATTAAAACTATGCATGATTGAACTGAATTTCCCCTGCCCCCATCCTCAAATTAGAGGGGATTTACATCTTCGCTATAATTAAAATTCCATCTGAAAAAAAGAAAGGAAAACACTAAGAACTCCATCTGAGATTTCAGGATACTGTTGCTGTGGTTCTTCTTTCTTAACTTTTACTGGATTTCCCCTCTGGATTAAATTTATTTTTGATATTCCTCCTGTCATGCTACCACAGAGGTGCTATCATGGGGATGTATTCAAGAAAGGGGCAATTGAAATGTAGTTTATGTAACACCACTGGCTTTACTAATTATTAGTAATTATTAGGTTTGTTCAAAATCAGTTAACTCGGGGATAAAATGTTGTGTAAATGCCTCCTTATAACTTTTAAGTTCTTAAGTATTTGACCTCCAAAGATCCTTTCAGAATTAACTTTTTTTTAAAAAATATAAACTACCCCCCATATTCATTTCCACTTTAGCTCAATTGCAATGGAATACCCACTATTATTTAAGTCATGCCTTGTTTGTATGCTCATGGCACCACTTACATAATTCTTCTCATCCTTAAGTGCTAAAGTGCTCCTTTCTCTGAGAGGCCTCCTTTGATAGTCAGTCAAAATTAAACACTTTCTTATTTGTATTCTTCCATCAGATTAAGTGTACATTATGTCACCCTCCTGTATGTGGGCTAGTTATGTTATATGTTGGTCTTCCTTACAGATCATAAACTCCTTGAAGGCCAGTCATCTCTCATCTGACTGTAGGCTCCCAATACATTTCCACTAGTTTTAAATGAGACAGAAAGACAAAGGCAAAATGCAGAATAATTGAGTAGAAAGTGAGACCTGTATTTTTTGACTTAGGTATGAAAGGAATAAAGAACTTTGTAGAAGCAATACATACAGTGTTGCTTTTTTCTATTTCCTTGAAACTCAAGATTTCCTCTTCTCCATTTGCTTTCTGAAAATAAATGTTGAGAAGCTTTTTCTTTGTGAATAAAATTTAATTATATCCTGGTAATTTGTTGGAAGAGGCAAGAGTTTACTGGGTCTCCTGATACTGCCTAGTATTTGGGTCCCTTGTGCAATCACACACAGGGCCCCAGTGTGAACACCATTGTGCTCCTAGATAATTGGATCCATGTTCAGAGTTTGATATACTTGCCCAGGGAGGATTAGCTTAAAGTGAGAGGCAAAGTTTAAAATAGTAAAAATGGAAGGAGTAAATTAGGAGGACAACTTTTTTTTAAGTTGTTAATTGAATCATTAAAAATGCCCTTTTGAAACAGGGCAGGTAGTGTGTATTAACTGCAAGCATTAAAAGAGCAATAAATGTTACAGCACCTCTTTTAGTCATGAGTGTTGAGAGCTGTTAACAGAATTTCACAAGTGGGAGAGTCCACCCACATGTATTCAGTGATCATTTGCATGCTTGCTTTGTGTCTGATACTGTCTCAGGCTTGAAGAAACCTGATCCTAAAAAAGCTTGAGATCTGTTGTGGGAGACAAATCAAACAGGTAAGGGGTGTACCTAGAACTCTGGAAGGACAGAAGGAGCAAAATAACTCTCCCTAAAGAAATCTGGGAAGGCTTCCCTTGGGAGGTGATATCTAATGTTTATATTGAAGAATGAATTTACCTGGAAAAAAAAAGTAGAGCAGAGCATTTCATGCAGTGGGTGCAGATGATGCACGGACATGGAGCTGCCAAAGGGCATGCGTGCATTCAGGAACAGTGAATGATCCAGTGCAGTTGGATGCAGGGGTAGGTGGCGGCATTTCCTGAAAAGGGAAACTGGGAATGTACATTAGGGAGTAGTGGTGAAGGGTTTTCTGTGCCATGACAAGAAGTCTGAACATGATTACAGGAGTAATCTGACCATATGCCTTCATACCTTATAAGGACTTTTTATTATTTTAGTTATTTTTATTATTTTAGTCACTGGGGACTCAATTCACAAGCATGAAAGCAGCCATCTAGATCAAAAGGAAGTATCAATGCTTGAAGGCTAGAGTAACCATCAACTAAATAACTAGCAGAATTGTTGAGGGTGGAATCATTCAAATCCTGTCCCTGAGTGGGTTTGCCATTCTCTTCCACATTCCCCCAGGATTCCAAATTACAAACTTTCGGGGAAATGATTTCTGCAATTAAAAAGAAGAGAGTTGGCTAGTGCTAAATTATTTAAACCTGAATAATTGCTTGATCACTCGTAATTGTGGACTTTGGGAATTTTTACTGAGTTAAACTTAAGGACTCTCAAAGGTCATGAAGATTCCCTGAAGTTTTTCCCACTTTCGAGACTTTCAGGTCTTTACAGCTGCAAGTCCTAAAGTGGGTGAAGAGCGATGACTGCTATTTGGAAGCTGACGAGAATACATCTAGGATGTAATAATGGAAGCTGTGTGAGGGTCTTAATTTCCCCTCTTCCTCTGGAAACAGGCTGCATCTCCTACCACAGTGAACTGACGGGCTGGGAATGAACAGCTCAATTAACAACTCCAGCCTCCATTGGGAGATCAGTAACTTTTCAAAGAATCTTTGTTCAATGTCTTTTTCCCCCCAGCCCTTCGGCTAAACAGACAAAAACTAAAATTCATTTCCCCCTTCCCTCTGTGTCTGTCTTCACAGGTCTTTTCTTTTTGTATGTCATCTATTGCTCATAACACGGACTATTATCTTGAGATTCTATTCAGAAGAACAGGAGGATTTGGGGCAGGGTTAGAAGTTGTCTCTCCTGACTTCTCCATTTCAGCTTTACTTGAGAAATCATAGATGCAGGTGCAGAGCTGAGAAACAAAATTAGGAGTTTACCTTTAGCCTGCCTTTCCCTTTGGTCCTCCTTTCTGTACCAGAGGAGATGAGAAAGTATGAATTTTGAGACTTTTTCCAGCCCAATCCCCTACATAATTGGTCCAGAGATGAAATTATGGTAAAAAACAAAACAAAACACAACTCTGATGATAAAACTATATTTTTTGAATGTAAGACACTTAAATAAAAAAAAAATTAACTCATTAGGTGCAAAACTGATGGGGAAAGCATTCCTAAAAATATACCATAAAGACTGTAGGGCATGTACATGACAAGTAACTAATCCCAAAACATTCCCTGTCTCTCCCTGTCTCTCTCTCTTTTTTAACCTTGTTAAGAGCTCAAAATAGGTGGGGAATTTAAGCTTTTTCTATGTGTCAGTCTATTCTTTCAAAGAAGCCATAAGAACATTCCTTCTCTCTCCACAGGCTGAGTTAGATAGAGTAGGGAGGCTGAGGAAAAAGCAACAGACTGGCCCTGGAGGGTGAGCTCCTCATTTTTCTACAACCTGTGGGGGGTTGTATTATTTTTGTTAGGTCTGTTTGCTGCAGTTCCTGGGTTATAGGGCTTAAGTTTTACTTAAATGGTATTGTCTTGACCAGTAAATATTACTTTTGTGGTGATTACATCTTTTAGTGGGTTTGTAAAAATGATTATCATAAGTCTCATCGTACTGCCAAGATTAAATTTACAACCAACACCCTGATCTATTCAATTCAGCAAACATTTATTGAGGAACTCCTCTTTATTGGTGCTGCATTTAGACCAGTGAATAAGAGAAAGGCCTCACCTGTAAGGAGGTCGAGTCGGCTCAGGGAAGAATTATCCAAAAGAGCTAAACTAAGCGCTATTAACTCTATAGGTGTTTTGGGAACATAGATCCTAGAAGGCATTTTTGGTTTTCTTTTGAGGCTGGTGATAATTTTTTTTTTTTTTTTTTTTTTTTTTTTTTTGTGGTGAGGAGGCAAACCTAACTATTAGATGACATGTGTGGAGTGACAGCTATAAGCTAATTTTAAAACTAGGTTAATATTAGGTCTAAAAGACAACCGTGACTTTCAAATATAGAAATTGGGTTATCCTTGTGTAATAAAACTTTTCCTCTAACTCTCTTAAGTTTAGTGACTGGGACATGCAAATTAAACTGATTAACAACAGGATAACAGGAGAAAAGTTTATTTGTGTGCATATGGAAGCTTACAAAAGAAGTAACTCTTTAAATAGTTAAAGTTAAAGGCTGAGTAGGGGGAATTTAGTAGGGAAAAGTGGGGGGAGAAAAGTCTTCTATGGGAAGAACAAATAGATTTCTTTAGGAAAGACAAATGGGTTTTTAGGAGAACAACTAGGAGATAAGAAACGTTGTGATGATGTTTGTCTATCCAGATATGAGTGGTCTTTCCATCTTCTTCAGGGCTATAAAGCTTCCCAGAGTGAGGGATTTATGGTAGGTTTAGTCTCCTTCTTCCTACTGGGAGTAGACCCACCCTGAAAAGATAATTTATGGCAGCCTCATTTCCCAGAAGTTGCTGCTTTTAGTCAGATAAGGGAAGTTCCGAGAAATCTTCTTTCTGCATCTGTTGAATCTCAAATGTCTTCAGTTTTAAATAATCTTCATATTAACTATGGAGTTCCAAGTGAGTCCCCACAATAGGAAGAAAAGATTTTCTTTTGTTGTTGTGTTTTGTTTGTTGGCAACTGAGGGTGGGATTCTTTCCAAGGAGAGGCCTGATTTGATTTTGAGATGTAACGTAGTGGGCATGTTTGATTTTGAAGATTAGTCCCTTCGAACATAGTCTGAACTTGCTATGAGTTGGGTAAATAGCTCTTCACTAGATTAATGGTAATTATGAGTGTTTGGAATGAATGGGCCCCAGGAGGAGAATGAGGATTTCAACAGAGAGGAGCTAGAGGCTCAAAAATGTGCAGAAATGAGACTCAAGTGAAGGAGAGGATGGCAAGAAAAATCGTTCTGGAAATGGGAATAGCTGGGGGACCTTGAGATCACTGATATCTGATATTGATGTCACTTATTTAGATTTAAATTGTTGGCCAGCCTATTCTTGTGGAGAAGTGACATAAATTGCCCACCCAACTTCCCAACTGATTACCTTCTATGTATAAGACTGATTTGGTGGATTATCAATATGTACATTCTGAGAGAGAAAGAGAGAGAGAGAAAGAGAAGGTTATTAATATATTTTGAATTTGCCAATATGAAAATTTGTAGAAAATTTTGTAGACATATAGGGAAACTGGAGAACTCCTAATGATAAAAAGAGGTTACTGTAGAAGTCCCAGGCGAGGTGGACTCTGGGGGTAAGAGAGGTGGAAAGACATGGGCAGATTCTAGCAATGTTTCAGTGCTTCCATTGGTGCAGTCTGCTGGCGGGATAGGTTAAGGGCATGAGGGGAAGTGGGGCTCTGACGACTGTGCAGCTGGCCCAGTGATTGGGGGTGCATTTACTAACAAAGATAAGATCTCTTTCATCCTTGGGACCTGGCACCCTCCCTGAAAATACGGGAAGGAAGGAAAGGTAACTGGCCTTTCACACTGTTGTTCCTCAGGCCCAGCTGACCTATTTCTGCCCACAAAGCTCCCATACCAGCCTTTCATAGTGAAAGGCAGTGAAAAGGGCAGGAGGTTCGGCCTCCAGACAGTTGTGTGGGGGAGCCATGGGGTTAAAAGGAGGAAAAGTGTTTGTTTGTTTGTTTTTTTCCCCCAGAAAGCTGTCAGTGTGACTTGGAGAGAGCCTGAAGCCAATGCCTTAAGTGAAAAGATGACATTTCTGCTCAGGCTCTTTTCTGAGATAGCAGACAATTTTAGTCAAATTCCCACCTGGCTTTTCCTGTCACTTTATCCTCAGGCACAATCTTAATCTCGCATTGTTCAAGCCAGTCAGTCACTGTCACTTCTCCTTGTTTTGGCAAGGTATTTTTTGCAGGGCTTTCTGGTTTTCTTCAAAATCTTATCAAGGACAATGTGCTGCTATAAGTGTGGCTGAAGGAAGTAAATGCTGGATTCTGAGGCCACAGCTTGTCTTGGGCTTTCTTTCTCTCTCTCTCTCTCTTTTTTTTACAGTTCTGTGGACATGTGGGTTGTCCCTTACAGGACACCTTGGGATAAAAAAAAGAGCCAATCATCTTGTAAAAACCTATAAATAATGTTTTCTGCTTTCTAATGCTATGCCTTCCCATATTCCTCCTTATCCCTGAGTAAGTCCTTGGTCTCCTTCAGAGGGTCTGGGGATTGCTCTCCAGGTTCATGACTTATCCTTGTTGATGTTGACCTTGGCAACTGACTGAGGTGGTTTCTTTATCCACTGTACAGTTACTTTTCTTGTTTTTCCCTTTCCATACTCTGTTCTTTTGAAGTAAGTCACCAGGTGCACCCACACTCAAGGAAAGTAGGCAAGAGTATTCCTGGAGGGGAGAGTATTCTGGGGGGGTCAAAATATGTCACCCCAAAATACTGCACTTTGGCAGATGGACTATTTTGAGGTAAAGGCATTTGAGATTCACCAGATACAGAAAGTTTTCCTAGGTCTTCCCTTACATCTGACTAAAAGAAGAAACTTCTAAGGAATGAGGACTGCCATAAATTCCCTCTTCTGGGCAAGTTTTATGGCCATGAAGAAGACAGGAAGTTGGTGCCAAGATGAACCTGCAAAAGCAGCCCTTATCTTCCACTGGTTTCCCCCACTGGTTTACCTTACCACGGTTTGCCACCCTTGGAAACCTAAAACCCTTTTCCTTTGTCTTGCCACTTCTCTACAAATGTATTGTTCTTTGCTAATATGCTATATAAACCCAAATTCTAACCACCCCTGGAGTTACTCATCACTGAGTTTTTCTGCTGTGCATGCTTGTTCCATGTGTTAATAAACTTCTCTTCCTTTTTCTCTTGTTTACCTGTTTTTGTTTTTGTTGTTTTTTTTGTTTTTGTTTTTTTCATTCTAATTTGTGGGGACTCTGTAAAGAGCTTGGGAGGGCAGAGGAGTTTTTCCACCCCTACAGCTTCTACAAAAATTATTTGGAATTCTTCTGTTAGAAAGGTTTGTCTCTTCTACATTTATTTATTCAATTTTTTATTTAAATCACTGGACTTGATCTTCATTCCCCTGCCTAGCCTCCCTTGTTAGGCTGGACTTTTTTTTTTGTTCAGCCCACATCTTGATTCCCAAGCCTGCTTTCCTTTGGGTACTATCTCTGTCATCAATTCTGTGTTGTGTCCAGAATTTACCGTGCTTCTTTTGGGGGAGGGAGGTAGAGGGCAGAGAGGGGTCAATAAACAAGAAAGGGAAGTGTCACATTGTGGGGGGAAAGGTATGGAGAGAAGAGACTATGGCTGGACTTAAGTGAGCTGATGGAAGATGCAGTGGGTGCAGGAAATTAGAGCAAGAGGTGACTATTAGAATATACGTTTCCAGAGAACTGGAAGGAAATGTTGAAAGAACACCAGAATTTCCACACTTTAAGGTCAAAGGTGATTCCGGGAGCATTCTGTAGGCATTCAGGTGGCAAACATCTAGGTTACATTTAAGGATAAGGAAATAGAATCATTGAGGCCTTAGAGATCAACCCATCAAGTTCCTAAAGATGAAGAAGCCGTGGACCTGAGAGTTTTAATGGATTGCTGAAGGTCAAAGTTGTCCTCAGAAGAGCTCGAATTAGAAGTGAGCCTTCCTGATTCCCCAACTAATTCTCATTCCAGGATGCTGCAGCTGTTGCCTTGGAAGCTGATTCAGATACTAATAGAGTGAGGCTTTCCATCCCCTTGGGAAGTTTGAGGCTATAACGAGAAATGGCCTCAACGGGATATGAACAACTCAGAGAGGCCAAATTCCCTTTTTGGTGATTTAAATGTTAATACCTTGGCACCTCTCCAGGCAAGTGGGAGATTAGGAGGCAGTTAAGGATCTATGCCTATTCTAGGAACCCCCGGTCCCTGTTGGTTAAGTGACTCTTTACAGTCCTTGAAGACAGGATTAGAGGCTTATAAGAGATTCCTAATGGAACCCAGCCATCCTTTCATCTTGTGTCAATGACAATATTTCTCTCCTTCTCTGTAGGCCAGTAGAGGCATTCAGTAAGCTACTTTACCCGACATGCTTCTATGAAAAATCTGGACCTTTCTTTGGAAGCAGTTAGTTTACTCTAGCACAATGCAAGGTTAACTTTGGTCTGTGTGTTTCTCTGCCAGAGCTTCCTCTGCTCTGCTTTCTAGGCAATCTTAGCTGCTGTGGTTTAAACACCCAGCTACTTCTAGCCAAAACTCCAAGGGGAAAACAAAACTAAGCAGTTAAAGGTTTGGTGACTTAGTTTACTTTCCTGCAAACATCTGGGGAGTTGGAACATCTGGATTGTTTGGTTTAAAGCCTTCAGTTTTCATCTGGTTTGGTGTTATGTCTACTTATTATGCCTTATCTATTGGGGGGCGTTTGCCAAGCCCTGGTCCTGGCTGAGAGTAAGCCACCAATCAACCAAATGCGGCAATAAACTTTTGCAAAAGAACACTTGGAAAGTACTAAAGAATAAAAGGAAGGAAGTAAAAACTCCTCATTTTTCCATTGTCAAACATAGTAACTGTTCTTACACTTTAGTGATATTTTCATCTTGTCATCTTTTCTCCATATAGGTCTTGTTCTTACAAACACGTTATATATCTCATGTTTGTATTTTGTTTCCTTACATGACAAATCAGCATTTTACATGCCAATAAAATGCTAAAATATTATTTTAATTATTGTATTAATTATAGGGTGATATCATAATCTACTTAATCTATTCTCTACCATTGTTTATTATTTCAATGGTTTCTAATGGCATTTTACCTTAAGCTTTTTTTCTGAATTTGGAATTTTTTATTTGAATAATAATTCAGAATTAAAATTAGCTATTGACTTTTTGAAAGGTTTTGGTTCACCACATCTTAAAGAGATTTTTATCTTTTAGATCTTCCCCATGAGGCCAAAATTAATACCCAGTTATGATGGTGATTTGCAAACACTTAGCACCAGGAATTTAAAAAAATACTTATATTTTATCTTTTAAACCACTTTTGTCTGCCCCAAAGAAAATTACCATGTTAAGAAGCGATTTTCATTTATTTGCCATCGAGAGTGTGTATCATGAAGTACATCTTCATCCTCTGTGTTTTCACAAATAAGCAAGATGAGTCAAAAAACTCAAAGTCAGGGTTTGGGTACATCAGCTTGAGCTGTACACTTTCTTGGTTCTATTAGAGTGGAAAGAAATCCAGACGGAGTGGGAAGTATGGGAAGTATACTTCCCCTATAGGGGGACGAAATTCTTTAGGAACAACCAAAGTTTAAGGTAGCAGAACCAGGTATGTTGTCAGGTCAAAAGGGCGAGAAGACAATGATGGCTCCACGATATCTCTACCAAAGATAATTAAACCAGGAGGACATTTTGTATTTCATTTAAAAAGTTCAGAGACAGGACAGTTTCAGGGTTGTACAATGGATCAGTGATGTCACATAGGATCCAAATTCTTTCTTAATACTCTACGATAACCAGCATTTTAGCCTTGTCTTTATGCTTATCTACTCATGGTCACAAGATGTCATCACATCTTTGTCCAAAGGAGTCCAAAGGGGTCCCAAAGCTTTCAAAGACATCCCCAGGAAGGAAGAAAGAAAAAAGTTCTTATCAGATGTCTCTCTCTCACTCTTTTGTAAATCACAGAGTGAAATATTTTCTAGAAGCTCCTAGCTGACTTGTGCTCAGGTGTCACTGGACAGAAATGGATCCTGTATATACATATGAGCCAACACTGGCTTGGTAGTCTTAGACCAATCAGATTTCAGTCCCTGGGGAAGGGAAAGTGGCACATCTTTTCTGAGCACTTTGCTGCCCACTAGAACGAAAGCAAGGTTCTTTCAGCAAGGAAGGAGGGTGGATTTGCTAGGGATATAGAGAAAAATGTCTGCTACAGTCAGCATTCTGGTTTGAGGAGACCAGGTGATTTCCTTTTATCGTTTTTGCATAAAAAATTCATTCTTGAATTTTGAATTTCTTCTCTTTTGGAGTAATTTGTGTGTGGGGGAGGGGAAAAAGGTGGTTAAAATGATGAAAGCTAAAGTTCTTCCAAAACCATTCTTCGCTCCTCTACAGAAAGATGGGGAAATATGCCCAACACTCAAAAGTATTTTTTTAAAGATTTTATTTATTTATTTATTCATGAGAATAAATATTCTCACACTATTCATGAGAGACAGAGACATAGAGGCAGAGGGAGAAGCAGGCTCCCAAGGAGCAGGGAGCCTGATGTGGGACTCGATCCCAGGACTCTGGGATCATGACCTGAGCCGAAGGCAGATGCTTAACCATCTGAGCCATGCAGGCGCCCCACTTAAAAGTAGTTTAAGTGAAGTGGGAAAGGAATAGACTTTGAAGCAAAATAGGGAAGTTGGAGGTATTTCCTATCAACTATGTTGGGTATACCTGACTTATAAGGGTTATCTTCTGAAGTATGCTGTCTCAGACTGATAAAGAAAATTCAGAGTCAGAGCAGCCAGTAAACAACCAACAAGAGTGAAAAAGAGCCGTTTGATTTCTTCTAGGTTGTTTGAAATATTGGAGCTAGTTAATAGAGCCATGGGAATGTGAGATGCTGGGATGGAAATCATGAAAACCAGAGGCTTCCAATTCTCTTGCCTGTTTCACATCCCACTACATTCCACAGGAAGGCTGTAATGTTACACAACAGCTTAAGAAATTGGGTTTACTATAAGGGACACTCTTGTTTGTTCTTCCAAGATTAGACAGTATCTCCTCTGGCAGGCGTGTCTTGATTTTCAAGGTGGTGATTGTTTTTCTTTCTGTGGGACCTCTTGGCCACCTTCCTTATCACCCATGTTTCTTTTTTTTTTTTAAAGATTTTTATTTATTTATTGAGAGAGAGACAGATTGGTAGAGAGAGAGCATGAGAGGGAAGAAGGTCAGAGGGAGAAGCAGACTCCCTGCTGAGCAGGGAGCCCAATGTGGGACTCGATCCCGGGACTCCAGGATCATGACCTGAGCCGAAGGCAGTTGCTTAACCAACTGAGCCACCCAGGCACCCATCACCCATATTTCTATAGCCTGTGGTTTAATGCAAGGACCACATGGTAGTTACTATATGAATAATGGAGATTGAATTAACAAGTGCATGAAATTAAATAAATGAAATAATGAAATAAATGCTAGTATGAAAAAAAGAAATCCCCTTTGTTCTTTTGGAAGAGTCAGGGTAATCAGCGTAGATTTAAAAAATATATGTATACAATAGCTTTTCTTGAACATTCTTTTTTCATCTCTTGTAATCCTATTTAAACAAATCCTTTATTTCTAATGCAGTAGAACGTCATCCAGCCTTGAAATTAACAGCTAAGTATTCAAAAAAAAATAAAAAAATAAAAGGGACAGATTGTGTTATCAGATTTGTGCCCTGAAACCAACCATCCTCTGCTTCTTCTGTACAGTTATAAAGACCTAAATATGTTGGTAAAAAGCCTGTTTACTCAATCTGTATGCTAATAAAGACGGAAGTCTGGAATTTGACCTTTCTTGTTTAAATAATTTTATTGGAATATGTTTGCCTTTTTAATCTCAGTAATGAATAAGATAAGTTTTGAATGTGAATTGCTAAAAAAAAAGCCTCAGAAACCTCAAATCAGATTGTATTTCATATGTTAGATACTCCCAGTATCCTAGCACATGGTGATATTTATTAATAGCATTGTACAACTAATGTCTCTATAGTTCATATAGTAACATGGTTATGCCAAGTATGGAATCAGATGGTTATAAAAGATATGAAAATGGCCAGTGTTGCAGGTTTTATTCTTGGTAAGTTTTGCATAAAATAAATATTATTATAGTTATGTAAAGGATCTTTTAACATAGGACAATCATCTGGGAAAGAGCACTGGCCAAGGAGTCATGATAGTCAAGATTAGGTCCTGGCTGTACATCAGATCATTCACTAATTCCTTCTGAACCTCAGTTTCTTTCTCAAGAAACTAAAGATAATTCTATAGGTCTTCCCTATTATTAGTAGTTTTTGAGATAAAATGAAGAGATTTTTAAAAATTCTTTTAAGATTTTATTTATATATTTGAGAGAGAGAGAGAGAGCAGGAGAGAGAGTGAGAGCTGGAACGAGAGAGAGCGAGAGAGAGAGAAAGAGAGAACAAGCAGGGGGAGGTGGAGGGGAAGGAGGAGGGGGAGAAGTAGACACCCCGCTAAACAGGGAGCCCGACCAGACCACAGGGCTTGATCCCAGGACTCTGGGATCATGACCTGAGCTGAAGACAGATGCTTAACCAACTGAGTCACCCAGGTGCCTTTAAAATGAAGTGATTTTATCAAAGGACTCTGAAATCTGTAAAAGTTACAAAATTACCAAGTATTGTAATTATTGTCACGAGAGCCCTAGGCACAGTGATTGAAAGGGGATATATCTATTCATTATCAAGAGGAAAAAAAAAAACAATAGGTCAGTGGAATCATATCCATGTACGAGGATGGTGCTTACATTTTTTATAAGGAAAAATCATTGATTAAGTGTGACATATTTGTCATCTTGTCATATCTTAGATGTTATTTCCATTGTGACTTGATCAGAGAAGATGTGAAGTTAAGCAGTCATCTAGGAAGAAAGGATCCAAAGTTTGCTACATACTTAAGAGCTAGTGAGGAAAAATAAAACCTAGAGATATAAAAAGAAAGTGGAAGGCTGGGAAGGCAAGAAATCTATTTTCTATTAAATAGTGCACATAATCTCTTCGAAGTGTGTAGGTCTGGCGGGAGGGGAGAGGAAGCCAAAGGTAATCGAATAAGAGCACACTTGGCTTTTGATCGCTAAGGATGAAGTAGAGCTATTTAATCTCCAGATTGCCCTCACACTGTGTGCATCTCTTCTGCTGTGGTTGAACTCTAAGAGGCAGTACTGTTGTGCCTGTTAATTTCAGCACAGTGTGAATTCCCCCCCTTACTTAAAGGGAATGCTTAGTTCAATTGATGCACATTTCACTGAATCCACAAATCAATAAACCACTTGGAAAAAAAGTAAAGTGTGACTCTTCCTGCATGGTCTCCTGATAGGAGAGACAAAGAATGGCAATAAGATCTGAAATCCCCAACTGGGAGCTAAGCCTGCTTTCACTTGCCTGGTTTAGCAGATGACGTCAATTGGCAACGACTTATCAATGTTATCTCTATAACCCTCTTTCTGGTGGGCCTCTCACTCTCCCAGCTGAGTGTCTGAGGCCTGGGGTATAATTTCATGTCATATCTTGAGAATCAGTGGAGCATGGTTTTTAACTTACAGTGGAACTGGGCAGTGGGACAGGAGCTGGTGGAACCGATCCAACTGTAGGTTCTGAAATGTGAAGTAGTCTGCTGGGGAAAGCACACAATCATGGAGTATGGCAATCTTTGGGCATTGTCCAAACCACGGACAAAAACCAGTCTGCATGTAGGCACAGGGCACATAACTGGGCTGGGGTTAAAAGGCAGGATTCCAGGAAAGGGAGCCAAGGCAGTAGTCCATTTTATCAGCCAGAGCTCTTGATTGAAAGCAGCAGAAACTTATGCTGGCTACCTAAAGCAAGAACAGGATTTATTAGAGGGTGATCAGGGACTTACAAAATTGATTGGAGGTTGGAGACCTGACTTGGAAAAAAAGGCGGGGGTATTTACAAAAAATCAATTCCTGGTGGCTTTGAAGACTTAAATGTGAAAGGTAAAATTATAAAGCATTTTAGAAGAGAGTGCAGGAAAATATCTTCATGAAGTCAGGATTGGGAAGAATTTTCTTACAAGACACAAAAAATACTATCCATAAAGGAAAAGATCACTTTTTCTACTACATTAAAATTAAGGACTCTACCCATCAAAACAAACAAACAAACAAAAAACAAAACAAAACAAAAAACCACTTTATAAAGAGTGAAAAGACAAACCACAGAGTAGGAGATGATATTTGTGACATTTAACTACGAAATGCCTAGATCTAAAATATACAGAGATCCTACAAATAGGCAATAGGAAAAAAACATAGGATGCAATGGAAATTCGTACATAGAACTTGAACAGACCTTTAACAAAAGAGGAAATTAAAATGGTTAATAAGTACATGAAATGGCTTGCAGCCTCATTAGAAGTAAAGAGAATGCAAAAGAAAACCACAATGAGACGTGGTTACACACTCACCAGATTGACAAACATTGAAAAGTCAAATAATACCAAGTGGAGGTGAGGATGTAGAACAGGAGGACTTTCATCCACAGCAGAACATCAATAGGTGCAAACAACTATGGAAAACTCATTCCCATTATCTCCTCAAGTCTGAGCACACGTGCACCCAGTCACCCAGCAATCCCACTTGGAGATGTTCATCTATCATTGAATGGACCTATAAATAACTTTACAGAATAGAATGCATCTATGCACAGCAACACAGACAAATCTCACATACTATATAAAGTTTCAAGATAGGCAAAGAGACAAAACTAAACTGAATTATTTGGGAATGAACTTTTAGGTGGTAGAGTTAAAAGAAAACCAAGAAAATAATGGTCACCAAAGACAGGGCTATGATTATTTCTAGGAGAGAGGAAGGGGATTGTGATTGGGGAAGAGTCCATGGGAGTGGGGAGGAGGGACTGGTAATGTTTGCATCATACCAATGAGGACAAGTCAGCACATGCCATACCTGCTGAAGATGAGTGCATTGGGGTAACTCATGCTGTGAATATCAGTGGCAGAGGTGGAGGTGTCTGGGCAGCACACAAATATCTAGCAGAGCCAGAAAAAAGACTCTTGCAAACCTTGGGCTTTGGAGCTTTTTAAACCACAATGATAGAACCTTGGCCTCAGTCCTTCCCCACCAGCTTAGTCCTTGTGTTGGAGGTAGCCCCATGCCTTCAAACCCAGGGGCTGGTCTAAGCCTGGTAGTCATGGCTCTGTGACATGGCAAGTGAGTGAGAGGACTTGTCAAACCAACATTCATCCTATCCTGGGATATTCAAAAAGACTGTGGATCCAAGTCTTACAGTTGACCAAGATCAATTGCCTTAAACACCAGGCTGTAGGGCATTTCCACGGAACATTGCAAGAAACTATTTTTCTTCTAAGAGGCCAACTTATAGGAGAAATAGTTTTGGGCAAATTTAACTCTTACATCTGGCTTTAATTTTCCTACCTGTTGATGAGGTTCCATGGTTGGTTGTATTATAATTATTTGCCAAATTTTACACATCCTTTATATACTTTTGTTTTGTACGCCTTATTCTATAATTAAAACAAATATTGGAATCAGGAGGACCTAGGAGCTGTGTGGCAGGCATGACAACCGAGATTCCAGTGCAAGCACAGCCTGGTCCTCGGGCGGCCATGACACACCCTTGTGTCACTCACTATTGACTCAGAGGCCCAGGACAGAGAATTACCTGGCGGTAATAGCCTCCAAATGTACTACCAGGCAGGCTACCCCAGAAGTCATAGGACAGAAAACCTTACAGACCAAATTAAGATGCTCAAATGACATGCTATATTAAATTGAATTAAAATACACAGTGAGAAGCAAGGGGAAAGGGCTGAACCCACTTAGGATAGGTGCACGTGGAATGGGAGGGCCACAGAATTCGAACCTTAGAATATGCAATGTTCATACGTCCCATCTGTCTATCCCACATGAGTCCTCTCCACCAAAAGTGTGCTTATGGGACCAAAACTGAGGTTTGAGCAAACGGACCCATAGATGGATGATGCGTTGAGCCAATGACACACACTTGCTCTCTTGGATGCACACAGGGACAAGTGCAACTAGCCACAGCTGGAGAATGCTTTAGTCTGAAGAGCAGCCATGGGTACTATTTGTGTTTTGTGGGCAGAAAATTCATGAAGCCAGAATGGGTATCACCACTGGGTGATGAATTACAGCATCATATATATTAAGTGCTCATATACAGTGTATCCTGAGTATTTAGTTCCTCTTGTGTATTTCATTGTATGTGTGCTTAGCACCTAATAGTCTATAAGCATCTGCTGGTCCTTTCATTCTTCTCTATGTGGGACACACATGCTCTATTTGCTAGCTTCTTGTCTTATGCTTATCATATGCTGTAAGATCTGCCTACATCCAACAAACTTTTTGCTTACTAGCTCTTTACCTATACTGAAACACCTTACAAGGTTTTGCTTATTTTTATAAACTACATATTTACTTATTTGATAGAATTGAATATCCTCAAAAGCAAATGCATGTGACACATCTGATTGGCTGATACTAAGTCATACACCCATCTCACTGGTTATTCTAGGACAAAGAGAAAATAATGTAGCTCCTTTGGGTTGTGAGGTAGGAAGTGAGATCTTCTTCTTACCAAAAATCCTCATAAAGAAGAATTTCCCCATAAAGGAGCTCAGAGTGCAAATAGGAAGGAGGAAATTGGATACTAGATGGCCCTAGTGAACAAATGCCCACTACATATAAAAGGGATATTGACAAGGGAGTGGGCTTTGGGAATAAAGTTAAAGCCTAGCTGACGGAAATGTGACATTGCATACATGTTGGCTAAGTAGCAGGAATGGTTTGAGTCTGAATGCCAGCATAATGAACTGGGATGTTTAAGAAGCTCTTTTTTAGGTCAGAAAAGCTGCATAATTGCTACTGTGAATGTTGGGCTGAGCGATTAGATGTCTCCAAGTGTGGAGAATAGAAGGAATGAAGTAGCTATGATTAGCCTGGGCCTGAGAGTATCTCTCAGATTTCCTGGAGTCCTGGCCAGCCATGAATTTCTGCATTTCTGGCAATTGTTACAGAAACCCATTGATGAGAAGTAGAACAGTTTCCACCCATCATGCTTCTGGAATGCTGCTTAGATAATGGAGGATCTATCTTCTCTCTCTCTTTCTCTCTCTCTCATATCCTTCCAAAAGGAAGCTATACTAGAATTATCTCTAAACAGAAGGTGGCCAGTAACTACCTTTAAATGATACCTGAGGATCTTGACAATTTAGTCTAGAGGAGGCTTGGGTCCCTCAGCAACCTAGTTTTTTCGTTATTCTCTAAGAGTTGTCTTGGAAAATTGCTTAAAGTTCTATCCCAAGCTTGAGTGCCACCTAAGATTTGAAAAATCTTTGAGGAAGTTGTCCACAGCCCTTTGCTATTCTGATTGATTAAGGTACATCCCTTGATTAACCCCATCCACAAACACCCTCCAAAGTGACCATTCTCTTTACCTGCCCCCCCCATACAAATTACAGAATTGTGCTCTATCTGTAGAGCTATTGCTGTACCTAGTCTTAAGTAGTGTCTGAACAATGATGCATAAGACTTAGCAAACATGACTCCATCTTCCCACATTTCTCCCACAGGGCACAGTAGAATTAAGGCCCTGGAAACAGCTCTTTAGAAAAAGGTAAAATAATGACAACTGTGCAGATTTAAAAAATGAACATGAATTAATGATTTTATTTTACTCATATACGTGGTGAAGGGGATCCAAATATGCCACCCCTAAATATGCCACTTTGGTACAAGGATTATTTTGAATTGAAGGCAAATGAGAACCAAGAGATGCAGGAAGAGTTCTCTGCCTTTCCCTTATCTGCCTAAAGCAGGGCATAAGTTTCCCTTTGTGGAGGTATCCGTACCCTTCTACCTTCCACCTTCTCCACCCTGGAAGACAAGAGCATTCTTATCACTGGAGACAGAATCCATACTGCAATGACTTTGTGCAACAGAACTTACTAAAATAAGACTTTACCCTCCACTACTTCCTCCATTTTTCCCCCTGGTAACTTCCCTGTGACTTATCAGCTCTTGAAGCACAACCTTCTTTTCTTTGTTAAAATGGTATATAACCCCCCCGAGTTTAACCTCTTCTTGCATTTCACTTCTTTTCTGTGAACTCCAGTACACATAAACATTAATAAAAATTGTGTGTCTTTTCTCTTACTGGTCTGTCTTTTATTAGTTTAATTCTCAGGTTTCCTGGTACTATACCAGGAAAGAAAGGCAGGGGGATCCAGGCAGATACTATAACTGGTTCAAAGGAAAAGTCAAAATACTGCAAACTTATTTGGCAAGCAAAAGAATGCTGAAATGAATTTCCACTGGAGGCAAAAAATTATTTTTTCCCCCGGGGATAAGGAGGATCAATTAAATCTCTATCAGACTGGACAGAATTTACATGTTTATCAGTTATTTACAATGCAGAAGGATTACAACATAGCTCAAAAATAATAAAAAGTTAGTACCTGATAAACTGGAAGGATGTGCTATATGTAGACAATGCATAGTTTTACCTGAAACACATTTTTTAAAATAAAAGGCAAAAGAGTTAATTCTCTTTTTGTTTGTTTTGTTGACTTCTCAACTTGACTCAACCCTTTCTTTAAAAGGCTTATAATATGTTACATCAGGATTTCATCCCAGACACTTTTAATATTCTCAAGGTTAATGTGCTGGAGGTTTGAGAATTTTTGGAGAAGCCCTTAGGGTTGCTTGAGATTGGATTTTAGGTGCTTAGTTTTAGAAAACTGGGAAATTGATTACTATGCCAGCTTCCTGGATGTCAAGAATGGCCACTGTTTCACAGTCCCTGCCAGGTAATAAAGCAGTCAACATTTTCCCCATTCACAAATTGTTCATACCAACTGTTCAACTTGACCTTCTCCTTAAAGAATTCACAGTATTTGTGAATTCTCGTGATACTCGTGCCCGAGTTCTTTACAATTAAAAATGTTTATATTATATATTCTAGTAATGCTGATCTGTTAGTGTTATCCACACGGTGTTATTTGTTGCTTATGCAGCTTCCGGGGGAAAATAGGTACAGTCAATCCTCATTACTCCCGGATTTTGTATTTGCAAATGTCTACTTGCTAAAAGTGATTTGTAACCCCCAAATCAATACTTAAGGTGCTTTTCTAGGCATTCTTAGACATGAGCATGGGCAAGATGGTGAAAATTGGAGTCACCTGATGCATGCTCCCAGCTGAGGTGGAACAGGGCGATCTTCTGTCTTCCCCTTTCAGGTCTCACACTGTAAGCAAGTGTCCTTTCCACGGTTTATTTAGTGTCAACTTTTACATATTTTTTGGGCTTTTTGTGGGCAATTTCTCTGTTTAAAATGTCCCTCAAGTGTCCAGCTGAACTGCTGTTTAGTTTTTCTAGGTGTAAGAGGGCTGTACAGTGCCTTATGGAGAAAACATGTGTGGTAGACAAGTTTCATTCATGAATGAGTTATAGTGTTGTGGGCCATAAGTTCAATGTTAATGAATCAACACTATGTATTTTAAAAGATATCTTTAAACAGAAACACACATAAAACAGGTTATGTATTGATCAGTTGACAAAAATGCTCTCAGGATTCTACCCTTGGATTTCCCCTTGGAGCAATGATTTAGTATTCACTAGTTCAGTGTTTTGCTGTGACTTTATATAACATAATTATCAAGAACAACAAGAATCAATTTTTTCTATCTCAGAGGATGTTGGCATGGACAGTGATGAGTTTTCCTCTTGGTCACCATGCAGTCCTCTTCTTGATTTTCCTTTTGTGGCTGGAATTTACATCATTTCGTTTGTTTGAAGAGATTGGCTCGCGTTACACCTTTGTCAAGAGTTGGTTAAGGTAAGAGGGCAGTGTTCTGGAAAGTGTTTTCTCCTCTTTTTGGAAGGGATGGAAATAAAATCCAAACTCTATGTCCCTCTGGTTCCAGGTTGTGCTGAGTTCCTAGTGAATTAATTGCCTGAATACTTCATCCTTAGCAGTTCGTAGAATTTCAAGTGGAATCCCATTTATAAGGTTTTCATTGCCCTTCTAAATTCTGATTAACCTTTCCATTGACACCTTGGCCAGTTTACTTCTTTGTGGATTTTGAAAAATTATAATGAATACATGAGTGCTCGGCAGACCTCATTTATTTTATAGTTCCATGCACTTTTCTCTTTGAAGAGAAGCCATGTGGGCTGCCCTGCACACACACACATACACACACAACACACACACACAAACACTAATTGGGGTCATATGGGAGCAGAGAGCTGGAGATGGGGAAGGAGGGAGAGATGACAATATTCCAAAAGGAAACTTGTTAAATACCACTTCATAGAATAGCTTTAGATAGAACAATTGCTCCTGCCATTTTCAACCAGGCCCTAAGGGGCTAATACAAGCTAATAAGAGCTTACTGTTGTAAATGCAAACCAGATTGGAGGTGGTGAGGCAGAGAGAAAAGTGTAGGTAAATTGAGTTAGGGACCTGACTGCCCTCAGGCAACCCCGCTTTTGTTTTGTGCCAGCCTCCCTTTGAACCTTCACTCCCTTTTCTCTCCAGGTGCAAATAAATGGCTGGGCCTCTTTTTCTACTCAGCAAACGAACGGAGTCTGTTCTCTGTCATTAACACCTTCCCACAAACTGAACTTTTTATTTTTTTCTCTCAGATATTTTTCGTTTTTACCTTATCATTGCAACATGAAAGAATAGTCCCTTCCTAAAGAAATTCCAAGTTTGAGTGTATAAATGGAGGCAGAAAGAGTGCTACTTTACAAACACCAGAATTATGCCATAGAGGAGTTGATCTGGTTTGGGACAAATAAAAGCTTGGGAGCCTTGACCTCTGAAGAAAAAAGGAAGGAGGCTTAAGGGTCTGGACTACACCACTCGTTAACTGTGAATTTGGGTAATTTTCATAACTTTTCAAAGCCTATTTTCTAATCTATTACATGGTTCAGCAAACCTTTTCCGTAAAAGGATAGATAATAAATATTATAGGCTTGGTGGGCTATGTAGTCTCTGGTGCAAGTATTTAGCTCTGCTGTTGTAGGGCAAAAATAGTCATAGATAATACATAAGCTAATGGGCATGCCATGTTCCAGTAAAATCTTATTGACAAGCACAGGCTAAATTTGGCAGGCCAGATTTGGCCCACTGGGCTGTTGTTCATCAACTCTTGTTTTATAAAATGGTGATAATAATAGTACCTATTTCCAGTGGGTTGGGAAGATGATATGGATGTACTCCATATGAAAGATTTCGTACAATGTCTGGTTTATAATAAGCATCTCCGGTAAAAAGAAGATAATTTAAAAAGATAAAACCATTATTTTTTCACAGAGATATAAAGTGAACATGTGTTAAAGACTTTACTTAACTCATTATTAATGATGGGATCAGGCAGATATTATATCTCATTCAAAAGAGATGTTAAAAATAACCCAGAGATTTATAGATCAAAAATAATGAAATTAATTTGCAAATTGACACAAAACTAGCTTGGACGAGGGAAGTTTGACCAGACAATTCATTTACACGTTCATAGTCAAGAGTCATTTTCATTGCATTTTAGTTTTCTACAACTTGCAGAGTTGAAAAATAGCTCAAAGGTGATGAGAAGACAGAAATCAGATGATCCTGAGTGATGTGCTCTAAAACAATACATAATTTGCCACCAGAGAAATCTAGTAATCTTATCTGCTGATTCGAAGTTTCTTTATACACTCAAATCTTGCCACTATCATTGTTGCTTACATATCAACTACCGTTACCCTGTTCTTTGAGACCAAAATGGAATTGGCTTAAATCTCATTTGTGTGTGCTCTAGGGTCTTCTTCAAATCAAGCCTGATTTGAAGTTCCTGATTTTATTGCTTGAGTTCGGTGGGTGATTGCCTCAGTGAAATGTGTGGTGTTGTTCACTTTTGGTGTGATGTCCCCCTGTGTGAGGTGAGTTCCCAGTGACTCCATGCCCCTGAGATGTCACTAGCCTGAGGGTCTATGAAGGCAAGGGGCAGTCAAACATATACATCCCAACAACGCAAACAGTTTAAAAATTACCACAGCTTCCATTGGCTTCACTGTCATTGGCAATTTCCTACTGGCTGACATTTGTTAGACTCCAAGCCAAATGGTTTCTCAGCTCCTTTTCTTCTACTCCTCCCCTAACCCACCTTCCTTTCTCTAACAGACTTACTTTCTTATTCATTTCTTATGTTAAACAGCTTAACTATCTCTTTGTTTTACAGTCACCTTAGAAAGTATGAATCTATAGTCTATCATTCACACCCGAAATAGCTTATCAAATTAATGAGTTAGGGGAAAGGCCAAGGACACTGCAGAACCTACTGTGATCTGGTGTGGTTTTAGATATTTTTTTCTTTCTTGTATATTACTGTTATTATCATTATCATTAGGAGGAGATAAGTCAGAGGTACAAATGGGATTGTTTGAATAAGCAGTTATTTCTGCAGGGTGCTATTTGGCTTTCTATGTTTCTTGCTCAGTTACCTTTTCCCTACTCTCACTCTTTTAATGTTCCTCCTACACAAATTAGGATATATTTTTAAACTGTGATTAACATCTTCTTCCTCCACAGGGAAACCACAAGACACACAGAGGCAATATCGTCTCAGCAAGGCTGCTAAAGTGTTGGGATACCTTCAAGGGTTCCTTAGGCATTCTCACTGCCAGAAGCCAAGTGGGCCTGCCTAAAATGGTACTTAAACAACTATGCAGAGAAAGGAAACGAGATTGACAACTCATTTTTCTTTTAGGAAATCAGTGGTAGACTTTTGTCAGCCTGTGGAAGTTTGGATTTGGCTCTACAGGTTAGAAGATAGACAGTCCCCTTGGGTTTAGTGGTCTAAACTAGCAACCTGGGTTTAACTATTGGTTATGGTTGGTGTAAGGAAAATTTGTGAATGATTTCTGAATTTTAGTGGTTGTCCCCACTAGTCCATTCCTCTCTGCCTTTGTCTTTGACTAGGCTATCTGACAATAATATAAATTGTAGAAAACTGAAAATAGTGCAAATAATTTCCACTCATAGAAATGCAAATTGTGTTTAATGTGTGTTCAGGCTGCACTCTAAAGTAGACTGGTGTTAACGAAAAAAATTATTCTGACACTTGTTAAAATGGTAAAGAAGACTTTATTCAAGACTATTGCATAGGGATATTGTAATAGGGGAGAAAGATTAGGCACAACTCCAAATATAGCAAAGACAGTTGGGAACTTATAGCCAAGAAGCAGAGTGAGGGAATTTGTGGATGGAAAATTACTAAGAAGGAACATCAAGGATGAAGATATTCTTGCTAAATTGGCCTAACAAGATTCTTGTTCAAGGTAGACCAAGGACTTATTCATCAACATTGGGGTATGAGAAACTTGACTAGATATCAAGGGAGATCAGATACCAAGGATGAAATAAGCTAACTTAGCAGGATTCTTGCTAGTACTGTGTTGGGCAGGCCAAAGACTGGAAGAGGTCCAGGGTTGAAGCCTAGTCAAGAAAAGAGCTCAAAATCATTAAATTTGGCTAAAGACAGAGTCTTTGTCACTGGTCAGGGTAAGTCTTTTTGAAGAAGGTAGGTTTTGAGCAAAGGCTTGAAGGACATAAGATAGTTGGCCTGGCCAATATCTGGATGAAATGCATTCCAGGTGGAGGAAACAACAAAGGTCCTAAGACAGAAGTTAGCCTACAGGGTAAAGGAATACTAAGAAGGCTAGTGTGATTGGCCACCACAGTATATCTATCTCACATACACTCTTGCAATGTGATATTAATATTCCTTCCATTTTTCTGGCCAGACTTTTTTTTTAAGATTTTATTTATTTATTCATAAGAGACAGAGAGAAAGACAGGCAGAGGGAGAAGCAGGCTTCCTGCTGAGCAGGGAGCCTGATGCAGGACTCAATCCCAGGACTCTGGGATCATGACCTGAGCCAAAGGCAGACGCTTAACGACTGAGCCACCCAAGCACCCTCTGGCCAGACTTTGTGAGCATATTACATGAATGCTGTTTTATACCACAAAGATTTGGGGTGGTTTGTTATGCAACAATAATAACTAGAATATCTACAATGATTGAGGTTGAGTGAATAAGGGAGAAAGTAGATTGAGATGAATTCAGAATGGCATTAACAAGGAGGCAGAAAATGCAGGACATTATGGGCCAAAGTAAAAACAGACTTTTATTATAAGTGAAAAGAATAAATGAACGAATGAATAAGTATTTTTTAATTATTAGGAAAGATGAACTCAAAAGAGAATAATTATTGTGTCCATTAATCAACAGGCTCTATAGTGAAGTGAAAAAACCATGTATTTGAATCTCAGTACTACCACTTATGATTTTAGTCATGGAAGGATTATTTAAATATTTTGAGCTTTATTTTATGTAAAGTTATGCTATGAGAATTAAATGTTACAATACTTACAGTAAGCACCCAATGTTTGTTAGTTTTCTTATCTGCTCCTTTTACTATTTTGAGTATGTTTGCATGCCCATCACAGTGAAAGGGATTGAATTTAATCTGCCTTGCCATTTCTAAGAATTAGGTGCAGTAGAATGGAAAAGACAGAGGCATATTTTAGCTCTGGACAAGGGTTAATAGCATATTATTGAGTATAGTTACCTGACTCTGAATCTGACTATATTTACTAGCTTTGTGACCTTAGACAAGTTACTTAAATATTCTAATACTCATTTTCCTTATTGGTAAAATTCTCCTATAGGACCTTGTTTCATGACTTTATATTAAAGTATGGTAATTCATCTAAAATGCTTACCATGATGTTTGACACTCAATATTTATCAACAGTTTACCCCCAGTTGGAACAAGGAATGCCTAATTACGATTAACTTCCCTTACTGGAAATGTTAAGGAAAATATTGCATGCTATCTAAAAAAGAAGTTTCTTCATTGACCAGTTCCAGTTCTAAATTCCATCTTTCTCAGTTCCTCTTATGAGATCTTGGTTTTCTTTGATCTATAAGTATATGGACTAGGTTTTCTATATTCATCTTGTGCATGTGGTCCTAAATTATGAGATTGTATTGGTTGGGATGAGCTAAATTTTACTGTAATAACAATTCCCAAATCTTACTGGCTTAATCCAACAAAAATTTATTTCCCATTCAGGTTAATATTTCCATTGTGGGGTCACTAAGCTGAAGGTAGGGATAGGATGGGTGTTCCACTCATTAGTTGCTCTTGGATTCAAGTTAGTAGAATGATCATCACCTTGAACATTGTCATTCATAGTGCCAGAAGAAAATGAAAGTTCTAAGCAGTACTTTTTTTAAACTATCTGTGGTGGAAGACCAATTTTTATTTATTTATTTCTAATCTGTTATGGGCCAATACTTTTATAAAATATGATAAAGATCGATCATTGATCACATGTTTGGATGTTGCAACAATAGTAAATTATGATTAAAGTTTCTAAATGTTTATTTTCATCTTCTACTTATCTTTTCATGGACTGGGAAAAAGTAGTTTATGGACCAGTGTGCAGCCCACACTAGGAATAGAACTGATCTGGAGGGTCTCATGCTGGTAAGTACTCTGACCTAGAAATAAAATGTCATTTCCTTTCAAGATTCACTAACACTAGTCATATGTTCCCTCTCCCAACAGTGAGAGTCAAGTTCAATCCTGTTGAGTACCCTCAAGATGGAGGGAGGAATGAAAGGAAATATTATAGTTCTTATGATTATCACACTAATAACAAGAGCCTTTTTATAAAATATAGAATTCTATATATAAGCTTGGGAAACTTTGATTCAGTAGATGGAGGAGGAGTAATTGGAATCAGTACTTTTAAAAAAATCTTCCCATTGATTTAATTATTCATAGACCTATTGTCCTAGGTGAAATTCATTTAATCATTTCATACATCATGAAGGAAACATGGTACCATCTTGTATTAGTCCAGGTCCTCTGAGAAGCAGGTACAAAGACAGGACTAAACATGCATGGATTTTATTTGGGGAAATGTTTGTGTGAAAGGAAATGGAAAGAGAGTAAAAAAACCGGAAGATCCATCAGACCATAATGGAAGTCTAATCCCAAGTGACGGAGAGAAGTTTAGGTCAACATGTTGTAGACAGCCATGCACTCTTAGAATGAAGCCGCAAAGCTGTTGGGGATACTAAGCCAAAGCTGGATGACAACAGAATACTATGTCTTCCAGGAATCTGAGTCTGGCTTTGCAACAACCCCCTCCCCCTCAACTGCCCTCATACTCACTCATTGTCTGAGAGCAGGCTTCGCACAAACCAATCAATGAATTTCAAAGCACAGCAGCTGAGGCCCTTGGTCAAGTACACTCTCCATGTAGAAGGTTTGCAAGGCAAATGCTCATGGCTGCTACATGCCCTCTCTAGTTTCTTGTCTTCAAGAATTTTAAATATTTACTCTCATTATATGAATTAATTACTGAGGTCAAGGGCACTTAGTGGATTAAGGTACTGGCATAAGGTCCAGAGCTATTAAATTTGGAAACAGAAACCAGAACCACTTAGATACAATGCTTTCCCTAGTGATACACTTATGGCTTCCCTAACTGAAAATATTTTTAGTGGATATTAAATTATTTTTAATTTTTTTTTAATTTTATTATGGGGGCACCTGGGTGGCTCAGTTGTTAAGTGTCTGCCTTCGGCTCAGGTCATGATCCCAGGGTCCTGGGATTGAGCCCTGCATCAGGCTCCCTGCTACACAGGAAGCCTGCTTCTCCCTCTCCACTCCCCCTGCTTGTGTTCCCTCTCTCGCTGTCGCTATCTCTGTGTCAAATAAATAAAATCTTAAATAAATAAATAAATAAATAAATAAATAAATAAATAAATAAATAAAATAAAATTTTATTGTGTTATGTTAATCACCATACATTACATCATTAGTTTTTGATGTAGAGTTCCATGACTCATTGTTTGCATATAACACCCAGTGCTCCATTCAATATGTGCCCTCTTTAATACCCATCACCAGGCTAACCCATCCTCCCACCCTCCTCCCCTCTAGAACCCTCAGTTTATTTCTCAGAGTCCATAGTCTCTTATGGTTCGTCTCCCCATCTGATTCCACCCCCTTCATTTTACCCTTCCTACTATCTTCTTCTTTATTTTTAACATATAATGTATTATTTGTTTCAGAGGCACAGGTCTCTGATTCAACAGTCTTATACAATTCACGGCACTCACCATAGCACACACCCTTCCCAACATTTATCACCCATCCACCCCATCCCTACCACCCCCCACTGCTCCAGCAACCCTCAGTTTGTTTCCTGAGGTTAAGAATCCCTCATATCAGTGAGATCATATGATACATGTCTTTCTCTGATTGACTTATTTTGCTCAGCGTAATACTTTCCAGTTCTATCCACATCATTGCAAATGACAAGATTTCATTCCTTTTCATGGCTGCTTAATATTCCATTGTATATATATGCCATATCCCTTTATCCATTCATCTGTCGATGGACATCTTGGCTCTTCCCATAGTTTCACTATTGTGGATATTGCTGCTATAAACATCAGGGTGCACGTACCCCTTCGGATCACTACATTTGTATCTTTGGGGTAAATACCCAGTAGTGCAATTGCTGGGTCATGTGGTAGCTCTATTTTCAACTTTTTGAGCAACCTCCATACTGTTTTCCAGAGTGGCTGCACCAGCTTGCATTCCCACCAACAGTGTAGGTGGGTTCCCCTTTCTCTGCATCCTTGCCAACATCTGTCGTTTCCTGACTTGTTAATTTTAGCCATTCTGACTGCTGTGAGGTGGTATCTCATTAAGGTTTTGATTTGGATTTCCCTGGTGCTGAGCGATGTTGAGCACTTTTTCATATGTCTGTTGGCCATTTGGATGTCTTCTTTGGAAAAATGTCTGTTCATGTCTTCTGCCCATTTCTTGATTGGATTATTTATTCTTTGGATGTTGAGTTTGATAAGTTCTTGATAGATTTTGGATACTAGCCCTTTCTCTGATATATCATTTGCAAATATCTTCTCCCATTCTGTCGGTTGTCTTTTGGTTTTGTTGACTGTTTCCTTTGTTGTGCAAAAGCTTTATATCTTAATGAAGTCCCAAGAGTTCAATTTTGCCCTTCCTTCCCTTGCCTTTGGCAATGTTTCTAGGAAGAAATTGCTGCAGCTGAGGTCGAAGAATTTGCTGGCTGTGTCCTCTTTTAGGATTTTGATAGACTCCTGTCTCACATTTAGGTCTTTCATTCATTTTGAGTCTTTTTTTGTGTGTGGTGTAAGGAAATGGTCCAGTTTCATTCTTCTGCATATGGCTGTCCAATTTTCCCAACACCATTTGTTGAAGAGACTGTCTTTTTTCCATTGGACATTCTTTCCTGCTTTGTCGAAGATGAGTTGACCGTAGAGTTGAGGGTCCATTTCTGGGCTCTCTATTCTGTTCCATTGATCTATGTGTCTGTTTATGTGACAGTACCATACTGTCTTGATGATGACAGCTTTGTAATAGAGCTTAAAGTCTGGAATTGTGAGGCCACCAGCTTTGCTTTTCTTTTTCAACATTCCTCTGGCTATTCGGGGTCTTATCTGGTTCCATACAAATCTTAGGATTCTTTGTTCCATTTCTTTGAAAAAAGTGGTTGGTATTTTGATAGGGATTGCCTTAAATGTGTAGATTGCTCTAGGTAGCATTGACGTCTTCACAATATTTCTTCTTCCAATCCATGAGCACGGAACGTTTTTCCATTTCTTTGTGTCTTCCTCAATTTCTTTCAGGAGTATTCTATAGTTTTCTGAGTACAGATTCTTTGCCTCTTTGGTTAGATTTATTCCTAGGTATCTTATGGTTTTGGATGCAATTGTAAATGGGATCGACTCCTTAATTTCTCTTTCTTCTGTCTTGTTGTTGGTTATAGGAATGCCACTGATTTCCGTGCATTGATTTTATATCCTGCCACTCTACTGAATTCCTGTATGAGTTCTAGCAGTTTTGGGGTGGAGTCTTTTGGATTTTTCACATAAAGTATCATATCATCTGCAAAGAGTGAGACTTTGACTTCTTCTTTGCCGATTCAGATGCCTTTTATTTGTTTTTGTTGTCTGATTGCTGTGGCTAGGACTTTTAGTACTATGTTGAATAGCAGTGGTGATAGTGGACATCCCTGCTGTGTTCCTGACCTTAGGGGGTAAAGCTCCAGTTTTTCCCCATTGAGAATGATATTCACTGTGGATTTTTCATAGATAGATTTTATGGTATTGACGTATATACCCTCTATCCCTACACTCTGAAGAGTTTTGATCAAGAAAGGATGCTGTACTTTGTCAAACGCTTTTTCTGCACCTATTGAGAGGACCATATGTTTCTTGTTCTTTCTTTTATTAAGGTATTGTATCACATTGATTGATTTGCAGATGTTGAATCAAACTTGCAGCCCAGGAATAAGTCCCACTTGGTCGTGGTGAATAATCCTTTTAATGTACTGTTGGATCCATTGGCTAGTATTTTGGTGAGAATTTTTGCATCCATGTTTATCAGGTATATTGGTCTGTAATTCTCCTTTTTGATGGGGTCTTTGGTTTTGGGATCAAGGTAATGGTGGCCTCATAAAATGAGTTTGGAAGTTTTCCTTCCATTTCTATTTTTTGGAACAGTTTCAGAAGAATAGGTATTATTTCTTCTTTAAATGTTTGGTAGAATTTCCCTGAGAAGCCATTTGGTCCTGGGCTTTTGTTTGTTGGGAGATTATTGATTAGTGCTTCAATTTCCTTAGTGGTTATAGGTCTGTTCAGGTTTTCTATTTCTTCCTGGTTCAGTTTTGGTAGTTATACATCTCTAGGAATGCATCCATTTCTTCCAGATTATCTAATTTGCTGGCATATAGTTGCTCATAATATATTCTTATAATTGTTTATATTTCCTTGGTGTTGGTTGTGATCTCTCCTTTTTCATTCATGATTTTATTTATTTGGGTCATTTCTCTTTTCTTTTTGATAAGTCTGGCCAGTTTATCAATCTTATTAATTCTTTCAAAGAAAAAGTTCCTAGTTTTGTTGATCTGTTCTACTGTTCTCTTGGTTTCTATTTCATTGATTTCTGCTCTGATCTTTATTATTTCTCTTCTCCTGCTGGGTTTAGGCTTTCTTTGCTGTTTTTCCTCTAGCTCCTAGGGTGTAGGGTTAGGTTGTGTATTTGAAACCTTTCTTGTTTCTTGAGAAAGGCTTGTATTGCTATATACTTTCCTCTTAGGACTGCCTTTGCTGCATCCCAAAGATTTTGAACAGTTGTGTTTTCATTTTCATTTGTTTCCATGAATTTTTTAATTTCTTGGTTGACCCATTCATTCTTTAGTAGGATGCTCTTTAGCCTCCATGTATTTGAGTTCTTTCCGACTTTCCTCTTGTGATTGAGTTCTAGTTTCACAGCACTGTGGTCTGAAAATATGCACGGAATGATCCCAATCTTTTGGTACTGGTTGAGACCTGATTTGTGTCCTAGGATGTGATCTATTCTGGAGAATGTTCCATGGGCACTAGAGAAGAATGTGTATTCTGTTGCTTTGGGATGGAATGTTCTGAATATATGTGTGAAGTCCATTTGGTCCAGTGTGTCATTTAAAGTCTTTATTTCCTTGTTGATCTTTTGCTTAGATGATCTGTCCATTTCAGTGAGGAGGGTGTTAAAGTCCCCCACTATTATTGTATTGTTGTCGATGTGTTTCTTTCCTTTTGTTATTGTCTTATATAATTGGCTGCTCCCATATTAGGGGCATAGATATTTATAATTGTTAGATCTTCTTGTTGGATAGACCCTTAAGTATGATATACAGTCCTTCCTCATCATTTGTCTGATATAAGGATTGCCACCCCAGCTTTCTTTTGGTGTCCATTAGCATGGTAAATGGTTTTCCACCCACTCACTTTCAATCTGGAGGTGTCTTTGGGTCTAAAATAAGTCTCTTGCAGACAGCATATCAATGGGTCTTGTTTTTTTATCCAATCTGATAGCCTGTGTCTTTTGATTGGGGCATTTAGCCCATTTACATTCAGGGTAATTATTGAAAGATATGAAATTAGTGCCATTGTATTGCCTGTAAGGTGACTGTTAGTCTATATTGTCTGTGTTCCTTTGTGGTCTGTGTTACTTTTAGGCTATTTGCTTAGAAGACCCCTTTAAATATTTCTTGTAGGGTTGGTTTCATGTTTGCAAATTCCTTTAGTTTTTGTTTGTCCTGGAAGCTTTTTATCTCTCCTTCTATTTTCAATGACAGCCTGGCTGGATATAGTATTCTTGGCTGCATATTTTTCTCATTTAGTGCTCTCAATATATCATGCCAGTCCTTTCTGGCCTGCCAGGTCTCTCTGGATAGGTCTGTTGCCAATCTAATGTTTCTACCATTGTAGGTTACAGATCTCTTGTCCCGAGCTGCTTTCAGGATTTTCTCTTTGTCTCTGAGACTCGTAAGTTTTACTATTAGATGTCAGGTGTTGACTTATTTTTATTGATTTTGAGGGGGGTTCTCTCTGCCTCCTGGATTTTGATGCCTGTTTCCTTCCCTAAATTGTGAAGTTCTCTGCTATAATTTGCTCCAATATACCTTCTGCCTCTCTCTCTCTTTCTTCTTCTTCTGGGGTTCCAATTATTCTAATATTGTTTCATCTTATGGTATCATTTATCTCTCGAATTCTGCCCTCATGATCCAGTAGTTGTTTATCTCTCTTTTTCTCAGCTTCTTTATTTTCCATCATTTGGTCTTCTATATCCCTATTTCTCTCTTCTGCCTCATTTATCCTAGCAGTTAGAGCCTCCATTTTTTATTGGACCTCATTAATAGCCTGTTTGATTTCGACTTGGTTAGATTTTAGTTCTTTTATTTCTCCAGAAAGGGTTTCTCTATTATCTTCCATGCTTTTTTCAAGCCCAGCTAGTATCTTTATAATCGTCATTCTGAACTCTAGTTCTGACAACTTACTAATGTCCGTATTGATTAGGTCCCTGGCAGATGGTACTGCCTCTTGTTCTTTTTTTTGAGGTGATTTTTTCTGACTTGTCATTTTGTTCAGAGGTGAATAAATGAATGAGAGAATAAAATGCTAACAGGGTAACAATGACCCCAGAAAAACATACACTATACAAATCAGAAGAGCCCTGAAACCAGGGGAAAAGGTAGATATTCCAAAAACATGCTATTTCTTACTTGGGGTTTTTTTCTCCCTAAGAGAATTCTGGCTTTGGCAGGTAGTGGCGCATAATGAAGACTTGCTTACTTTTCTCCCTAGTGAGACTGTTAGGATGTGATTAGATGTGATAAACCTAATCATAACTTTATTTATTTTTAAAGATTTTATTTATTTATTTGATAGAGAGAGACACAGCAAAAGAGGGAACACAAGCAGGGGGAGTGGGAGAGGGAGAAGCAGGCTTCCTGCTGAACAGAGAGCCCAATGTGGGGCTCAATCCCAGGACCCTGGGATCATGACCCGAGCCAAAGGCAGACCTTAATGACTGAGCACCCCGGCACCCCTAATCATAACTTTAATAAGAAACTGCTTTCACCTTATTATTTGCCCAAGCTGTGTGTGGGGTTTTATTGGCCATAAACTGTGTTTACTAATTCTTCAGGTTCATGAACAAAGAGACGTGGCCTTTTTGGAAAGCTTTCTGGCCAAGTAGTTTCTGGTAAGATCAACTATTATATGTTCAAATGCTCCAAGGAATCAAAAGGAGGGACAAAATTAAGAGGGGCTTCCTGGCACAAAATTAAGAGAGTCTTCCTGGCAAAACAAAAATTTGTTGTTGCTCGTCAAAGTCAGCCTTATTAATTGTGCCCTAATAATTTTTCCTCCTACTCCCTGCCCGCAATTTATTATAGTGGATTTCTTTATTGCCTTTGAAGAGTACTAGTAGAGAGACTTCTAGATAGAGTGACTTAGCCAAGGTCTTTTTTTTTTTAAGATTTTTTATTTATTTGACAGAGAGAGAGACAGCGAGAGAGGCAACGCAAGCAGGGGGAGTGGGAGAGGGAGAAGCAGGCTCCCCGCGAAGCAGGGAACCTGATGCGGGGCTCGATCCTAGGTCCTTGGGATCATGACCTGAGCTGAAGGCAGACGCTTAATGACTGAGCCAGCCAGGCACCCCACCAAGGTCTTAATAGCAAGAGGGGGTAATTGAAGACAGCTTAGGAAGGGGATTTTTTTGCATAGGTATAGGCAATGGTGATATATATATATAGGACACTGCAGCAATAAACAGCCCTCACATTTGTAACCATGAAAGGTCTAGTGGAGGGAGCCATTATTGACACTTGGGGAGAGAGGAGTAGCTGTAGAGGAGGGCCACATAGCAGAAGTGGTGACTTGTGATGGGGGAATACGGCTATTCTAAAGCCTGTCACTGTTGAGGCAGGGGAATAAACACCCTGAGCTTCCTCTCCTATTGCCCTTTGATCTTTTGCAGGTGATTCTCATTGGCTGAACTCAACAGCAAACCAAAAGTCAAGTAGCTTATTGATATAATCAATAAAGGTCAGCTGAAGGGGTACAGGTGAAGGTAAAGAGTGGATGTTTGGAGGAGTCTTACCATTACAAGACTGCCCAAGAAGAAAAGATCTCCATATTCCTAAGATTTAGGCTTGCGTTTTTGCTGAGCATCCCAAATTTCTCTCTTTCTCTTTTCAAAGAGGGGCTGGCTGCCCAGCTTGAGGGAGTACAACCATCAGATAACCTCAAGGTGTCAGCTGCATTAGGGTTTGTCTCAGCTGCCAAGAGCTGTCCTGCCTGAGGTCAAATTGTCTTTTCTGGGGGTAGGCTTAAGTTCAATTAAATTAAATAGTTCAAAACCTTTCTTTTTACATATCTATTACAAAGTGTGCCCTATTAAATATTGTCTTAACCTTCATCACTTTCATTACAGAAAACCTGTTCCAGGAATGACATTAAGGCTTTCTTTTGAATATTTTTACTGGAGCAAGTCTTTCCTCATTTCAATGGCTATAATAAAATGAATTTTTCATATGCTAGAATTATCTTTTTCCCTATTTCAGTCAGTGATATTTTTCAAATTCCATATATTCTAGATGTTATTTCTTTAGTTTTCTTGAGTTGGAAGACATATGTCAATGTTTATCTTTGGTGGGTTTTTTTGTTTTTGTTTTTGTTTTGCTTTTTAAGTTTTTATTTTAATTCCAGGTAGTTAACACACAGTGTTATATTAGTTTCAGGCGTACAATATAATAATTCAACAATTCCACATGACACCCAGTGCTCATCACAACAAGTGCACTCCTTAATCCCCACTACATATTTAACCCATCTCCCAAACCCCTTCCCTCTGATAACCATGTCAGTGTTTATCTTGGTGAGAAATTGTAGTGAACAAATTTGTGTATTTCCAAGATTGAAATGGACTGAAACTCTACATCATTCATTCTGTAATGCCTCATGCCCCTATTCATGGAAAATCCCATTTGATCATGGTTTAGTCTGGTTACTGAATATTTCTTAGCATCACTTTATGATCTGTACTGGACACCATTACCTTGTGACATGAAAGCTCTGAGATAATGAGGACCATTTTGTATTATCTATTCTTCCATCAGTTTTCAATCACACTGATGATCACTTTTTCATCTTCCTTAGGGAATTTATGAATTTTGTAATTGATAAATTTTAAAAGGAGCTTCCTGAATGCTTTAATTTCACATCTTTCTCCAGGTCTTATCATGTACTGATATTTAATCTAAATTTCTCTCATAGTGTTTTACTTTCTTTAAATGTATTCCTTAGTTTTCAATTTTTATTTTCTAGCCTATGTTTTAGTTTATGACTGAAGTTGGGAAATAAATATGGAAATACCTGGAAAGATTTAGAATCACTAAATATATAAAACAATATAATATTTTGGGGCAAAAGATACATTGATTATGTAAAAGAAAATTTTGCTGTGTTATTTGAAATAAGATGAGGAGTCAATGAAAATGAGTTAGTAAGAAGAGTTTTATATAGGATTCAAGCAACAAAAGCAAGCACATTGTAATACCACTAAGATAAAGCTTTTAAAAGTACGAAAGTGCTCTATGTTGTTTAGTACATAAACATACAGTACATATATGCACACTTGAAGTGAATGTATAGAGACGTACTTGAGTTATGATACATATTAAATTGAAAATTGTTTTAGGATGGGGAGGTAATGGAATTATGAATGGATTCACACAGACCTTCAGTTGTTTTTGTAATTTTCATCTCTGTCAAGCTTCAACTTGGCTATTTTCTTTCTATATATCTTCTAGTTTACTAATCCTTTCTGTAGCTGTGTCTAATTTGCTATTGAACCTGTTTATTGAGTTCTCAGTTTTGGTTACTATATTTCCAGTTCTAAGATTTCCATTTTATAATAGTTTCTAGCTTTCTGCTGAATTTCTCCAATTGTTTAATTTCTAACTGAGAAAGGGTCTCTAACTGAGAAGAGTCTGAGATTTTTATCTCATTTATAAGGTAACAAGTTAGCATGCCACAGTTTCATGGATCTTGACAGGAGATACAGGGCTCCTTGAGTCAGAGAAATGTGACACTATTATCTACAGCACCACAAGATGTCTGTGCCTCATGGTTGCATTGATTCCCTTTGTTCCTAAAGTCCAATGTGAGGAGCAGTTTAGCTCGGTGCTGCAGTGGGTTTGTGTCAATAGCCAAACATCTCCAAATTGGGAAATATAACTCTTTTATAATGAACTGCAAACAAGTCTTCCATTTTTCCTGGAGGGAGACATTACTTGTATTATACTATATAGAAAGCATATATTCCTGCTGCTTTAAAGGGAGAAATTATCACTCTCTTCCAAGGCTGCTTGCTATATTAGTATATTTTAAAAGATAGTCCAGAGCAAAAGTTGTCAGTACTTTCCTTGTAAGATGGGCAGAAACTCAGAAGACCCATAAATAATTGTATTCCAACAATTCTTGAACTAAATCATATATTTAAAAAACTGTTTTGAATATCTGCATCTTCCATACCTCTCTTCTTCTTATCTGCTATTTGCCCTTAGTTTTTAGTCCTTAGCCAATCTGCAGTAGTCATAGAGAGTGATTAGGAAGTAATTTTTTGATGTTTTATATCATTGAGGTTGTAGGGTTGTTTGTTACTGTGACATACCTTGGCCTATCTTATTAGAATGTTATTTTTATTGTAGTTACTGCTACTATTGGCAGATGTTCAATGAGTTCTTGCAGAAACAAAACGGAAGTGTGGAAAACTTAAATTCAGACAGCAAAGGGTCCACATGCTTCCATGAGAAATACTTCTAGCCCTACTTTCCACCTTTTACTTACTCCTTCTCCAGGAAGGAGGGCGTATTTGATTGGTGACATAGCGTAAAGCTTTTACAAACTTTCATCTGGAGGACCCTTCTCTCTTTTCAGAACATCCTGAGTGAACCTTTTGCCATAAGGTGAAGAAATGCTGCTTGGTGAGCAACTATTCCACACAAATTGAAGAGGGCAGAATGCTCTGAAAACTAACAAGAAGTGTTCTGCTACATATATCCCATGAATTGTTCTCAATCTCGTTAACTCAAATCCTCCTCTTTTCTTGGATAAGACTGAGTGAGGGGACAAGGAGGAAAGCACAAACTAGAAAAGAACTTCCTAATATTTCAAAGAGAATAGAAAGTTCTATTTCATAAGGATAGCAAAACCACCCTGTAAGGCAGAAAACATGCATGTTTTTCTTCTCTTACTGCTGTAAGTTGCTGGGAGCAAAGACCTATTTTTTTGTTTAGTGCTCTGCTATGACTAGATAGGCGTGTTTAATTCTAGGAGGAAAATAGTGGGAAGACTAAATGTGACAGTAGGCCAAACTGCATTCTCCAATCCAGTTTACTAGAAACCAAACATATTTTGATACTTCATCTGCTTATACCTTCTGTTTTCAATTGGTTACACATGGTAGCAGAAAGGGTGTAATTGTCTATCCTAGGTCCAACATGTAGGTCCATGAAAGCCCAGATTTATGAATCCACCATTTGCTTCTGGTTCTTCCCCATTTGGGGGGCCATCTTGCATATTACTTCATAGAAATTAATGCAAACCAACGGAGGAGTAGACAATAGTGAAGTCACATTGAGAAGTAGTTCCTGAGTTCAATCATTAACTAACTCATTTCAGCAAACTTCCTACCCAGCTTTATTTACGCTGGGGTTTCAGCAAAATGACAACCACAAGTCAAAGGCCTTCAGAAGTTGCTTGTAAATGATCAACAACACAAATGCGTAATCTACAAATGCCAAGGGTCAACTGTGTGAGTGTACTAGTGTGTGAGACCAGTGCAGAAATAACACAGGCATTGTAATCCCCTTAACCCACTAATGGAAAGTGAGAGGAATTCAGACCAGCACATGGGGTTTACTCTTTTTACCAGAGGGCCTTTCTCTTCAGAGTTTTTCTTTTTTAAGAACCATAGACATTTATTTTATTGCCACTCTCTTCTGCTGCACGGTTTTTCCCTGGGCTAAGAATGGAATTACTAACATTGCTTGTTCCATACTCTGAAAATTGCTGTCAGGTGTGAATTAAATGTTTTATTTGAAGATTTGAGCTCCTTCTCATCAGTCACAAAGGGTATTTTATGGAATAATACTCTTTGGCACTAATATAATTCTTTTCATCTTAGACTCTCTAAGTGCTTTGTAAACCTTCTCTCTCTGCGATCTACATTTCAATGAGTCTTATCACCCCTCCATCTAGCATCACTGACAGAAGCTTTATACTAACTCCCTCAACTCTTCCAGAGCTGCTTTCAGTTCCATGTAAGTGGCAAACATTTGAATAATTGTTTCTGGGTACTTATAGAAAGGAATAAGACAACTTTGATGATCTTCTGGCATATTGTGAATTCAGAATTTAGGAGGGGTGCTAAGAGTAAAATGTGTCCCTTGAGCTGACAGGGTGGAGAGAAAAAAGAATGTTAACAGCAGTTTAAGAATAAGCAAGCAGCCAATTACCTTCCCCCTCCTTGCCCCTTGTCCCACCAAACCCACCAAAACTTTTCTTGATCTTATAAAGATCACAACTAGGGACTTTAAGTTATTCCACATTCCCACTAAGGTGTTCAAATCATAACTGTTTTCTAGTCACTTATGTCATAACACGTTTGAGTTGGAAGGAATGGTAAATACTACTCATAATCATTAACGATCCAGCCAAATCATTCCATAGTTGAGGCACTGACATTCAGAGACATCTACTCTTTTATTCAAGATCAAGGACAAAGTTAATTAGTGCAAAGCTAGGTTGCCAGATATTTTACTGCTCTTCACTCCCACAACCTCATACCAACTATATTCTATACCCTTTCCTTTCCTTTCTTTTTCCCTCCTCCTCCTCCTCCTTCTTAGTCTTCGTCTTCATTTTCTTCTTCATGTTATAGCTAGATCTTTATCACATGAACAAGAATGGTTTACAAGAATGAGAAAAAAATAAATACTAATTAAAATGCGACCAATATCTAGAAGAAAAACGGACTAGACTCTCTTCCTTGTCATTGAGGATGGCTTTTACTTGTACATTCTGTGTCATTTAAAACTTATTATGTCATAGGGCTTCATCCCACTAAGGGTTCTGCAAAACAGTTTGTCATGTGAGGATAAAGCCTGAAATGTGTCATATATCTTGAAATAAGAATGTTAGGAAAGATGATTTCAGAGTATGATATAAAAATAACCACAGAGACCAGATTCTTTAATGAATGGTCATCTTGCATTTTATTCACCAGTAGTTTTTACCTTCTTAGCTTCAAGTCCTCTTTTAGAGTTTGGATCATTTAAAAATGTTTTTATTTTTAAAATCCTGTGGAGGAAGTAATATTAGATGTTGACAGCTAAGAAGGCAATATGCCAAGAAAATTAACCTGTTGGCTAACATTTTGAAGGAAAGCTGAGATGTATGCTTCTAACTGCCTTTCCTGAGTGGTTCCTTCTTACTCCTGTGTTATTTATATAACCCTCAATTACTGGGTAGCACCTGTAAAACAGGATCATACAATGTTAGTGCTGGCAAGGGACTAAGAGATCCAAAAACCTTCATTTCACTGATGAGATTCAGAAGGGTGAAATGACATATCCAAGGTCACCTTGTAATTCCTCTCTTAAATTTGATTTACCTTGGATATAAAGGTAGATTGTTCTTTACATTCTGGAAAGATGGAATTTCAATATAAGAGAGATCTTTATGACAATTTGGCCCCAGAGAATTTACATCGAGCAGGAAATTTCAAATTATGATTCCCACAACAGTTTTAACTTGCCAACAGTCAGCATGCTCATTAAGGCAGTCTGGGATTACTACATTAGCATGTTTTCTTTTCTTTTTCAGCTTTAAAAATTTTTTAAATTGAATTTTAGGTTTTGTGTATACTTGATAGCTGCATTCATTTGGGGAAGACATTTCTTGTCAACCAAACACACTGCCTTAGGAAAAGGGAAAAAGTAACTCCAGGGAGTTAGGCCTGTCTAAACAAAGCCATCTCCGGATGTGGGATACACAGAGCTGAGGCCAGGCAGAGCACCACCGAGCTGCTTTGCCAAGCTCATTAAACTCTCTCTCGCCTGCCACAAACACCAATAAGTTAAGAGGGTGTTTTGTCATCCTCATCTCTCTTAGGCATCAGAGTTTTAGGAATTCTCCTCTCCTGAAGTGACAGTATTGTCTGTTGTGCTGCAGTTTGCCTTTCTTTTGATGGTTATATAGCACTTCTCAGAGATTACTGCAAATCATTCTAGGAGTTTGGCAGGAGTTAGAATTTAAAAAGTCTTTATAAAATCAACTTGAATGTGGTTAAATGAAAATATACTGCATCCCACAACAAAATAAAAGTTCAGATAGATTTTTAACTCCTTTTCCTAAAATCATGTAAGAGTTCCCTTATGAATCATTTCTTCCCACCCCCACAATTTACACAAGTGGAACCAGGGGTATGGAGGTGGTAGGAGTCTTGGCCAAAATCAAGAGGGGCAAAGAAAACACTAGAAGCCTAAAATCTAGCATCTAGCTAGCACAGGACTTGAAAATATGTTGTAGAATGAATCAGTTCCCAGTATTACTTTTCTTATTGCACTGTAGTTACTTGATTACTTGCCCATCAGGTCACTCATCCCCATCCCTCATGTCCTCACTTGCGGATGACCCCTCTGAAGTCGACTCTGGCTGACCAGCATTCAAGTTGAGAATTTGAGTTTTGATGCACCAAATCAGTCCCAGGTTCTGCATATTTCCACATGGCTTGAATAGGCACTTCAATCAGTGACTTAATTTGGGATGGCTGAGAGCACAGCTCCCTATCTACTTGTTTCTCTTAACATGGACATTTTTAATCAGGTGCCTAATTTGGTCCTGGGGGATCTCACTCTGCTTTAATAATACATGTGACAAAATTTACCTCTTTGCTTTCAAAGTTGCTAATTATGGAGTGCATTTCAAATGAGCTATTGCAGCCAAGAAATCATCCCTTTTGGATGCTTACATACTTTAATGCTGAGAAGGAGCAATAAACATGGAAGGGTTATGAAACACCTCTCCATATGGACAGTGGTGCTTTGCAGGGGACCAAACAGGGTACTCATGAAGACTTTTTTGGTGATGTGTTCATATTAAGTTTTATTTCAGGTTATGCTACAGACTGCATAACCCAGAGGGCTTAACCTGTTTTCAAAGCAAAGAAGAGCAGACAAAGGCAAGCTTTAAGTGGGCTAGGTCATTGATCTCTTTAAGGAGGTAGACTCCATTTCTTCAGGGGAAGACAGGTTTTTTTGTTTGTTTTTTTGTTTTTTTATGCCTTCTGTGAGGATAGCCAATTGCAGATTGCTTCAGGCTTCCAGTGATCTTTGGGGTGTGTTGTCAGACTCACATGTGTTATGAATCCTTATGGTCACTAAAGCTAGTCTTAATAAATTGAGTAGGTTTCTGTGAAATTTGTTATAGGTCCTTTGGTCTTCAGACATACAAATGCTGTTTAAATACTGATGCAGACAAAAAGATTTAAACAATCACCTAAATCACTGTGCCTTAAAAGCAACAAAACTCAGCCAACCCATCTGCACATATTCACCCCGAAAGATGGCTTTTAATGGCTTTGTTCCAGAGCTTCCTCTATTGTTTTCTCATTACCTGAAATGATTGCCGGGCTTTGTAAATGACTTTGGGTGCCATACAAAATATTTAACCCTCTAGGGGACATTGTCCTAGAAAATAGGATTGTTAGGATTTGGAGTATGGAATAGGTCTTCATGAGGTGGCCATTTTATGTCTTCTACTCAGAGGCATGCTTAGTCTTATTCTGGGAGCAAGATAGAAGACAGAACTAAGAAAAGCTTTCCACTTTGTTTTATGAGAAAAGCCAGGGATTTTGTTACTTATAAACCTCAGGTTGAGCCCAGATTTACTAGGCATTACAAAGGCTTTTGGGATATAGTCTGGGTGGACCAGTGCAATGTGATCATATCTTTGTACTCATCAGCAACCAAAGAAGTAGAAAGTAGATTAACTTTTTGAACACATGGGTAATAGTAATTCTCCTTCTGAGGGAACTGACCTAATATGAGAAATTTTGCCAGTAGAAACTAGGTATTTTGCAGAGTAATAAAACTATGATATAAAAGGGTAAAATCTGATTACTATTTGGCTGGACAAGAAACTGGAGAACCATCTCTCTTGGGCTATGTAAGGAGAAACTATGGTGACTATAAATGGCTGCTTGTGTGGGGGACTCAATGTCTTGGCCTTTGCTTTCCTATTTCTCAAGTGAGACCTTTGGAGAAGACAGTGACAAAGGGCCCTTCTATCTTGATTATTTTTATGGTCCAGATGGTAAGATGCAAGTGTAGAATAACAGAGAGAAAGCTGCTCAGGGCTTCAAAAAGCCTGGTGGTAATTGCTAAATACTAAATTATTGGTACTCCTTCTGGTCATGTAGAACATTTCTAGTTTTTCACAATGCCGTACTAAATATTCTTGTATCTGAATCTTTTTCTTTGGAATAAATTCCCAAAGCTATATCAAAAGTAGTCATCTATAAGACTTTTTTTTTATAAGACTTTTATTATATTACCAGAACAAAACCAGCAAATTAAACTCTCACCAGATATGTGATTTTGCCCATTTTATTACAAATTCCCCTCAATGGATATTATAACAGAAATTAATCAAGATCAATATGAGAATTTTGAAAATGAATTAACAACAAAAGATATGAATATATATTTTTATACATGTAGTATTCCCCCTTTCTCTTTCTCTGACACACAATTTCCTGCCTTAATTTAAATAACTTCACTTATAAGAGCTTTCAGCTTTTGGTAGCCCCTTTTTAATACATCAATGCAGACCTCAATCAAGGTTGAGTGTAACCATTAACTGTCCCCAAGACTCTGGCAGGGGACAGAATCCCATTTTATAACAAGTATTCCCAAATCCCAATCTAATCTCTCTATTGTGCAGAGGATATATAGAAAGGATCTGGACTATCATGTAAACTAAGTCCATTATTAGAATTGAAACCAGAGAGGCCTAATGGCTTGCCCATCATTGCACAGCTCTTTAAAAATGAACGTAGATCATTCTGGATTGAAGAATGTTCATGAAGAGTTGTCAGGGTAGCAAATAAAAAGAAGTAATATATGTGGCATCGAAGGAAGTAAGATACTGAGTCATTTTTCTTTTTAATCTTTTTATTTTATTTAAATTTTTTAATTTTAAAAGATTTTATTTATTTATTTGACAGAGAGAGAGAGAAAGAGAAAGAGTGAGCATGCACAAGCAGGGGGAGCGGCAGGCAGAGGCAGAGGGAGAAGCAGGCTCCCCACAGAGCAAGGAGCCCGATATGGGGCTTGATCCCAGGACCCTGGCATCATGACCTGAGCTGAAGGCAGACGCTTAATGACTGAGCCACCCAGGCGCCCCTTCTTCTTCTTTTTAAAATACATATTAGACTTTTAAAGTCCAGGCCTATTGTTTAGGAGACTTATGGTAACTTTGTGCAAGTTAATTTATCTCTCAAGGTCTCAATTTTCTCAAATTATAAAATAAGATAAAAGAAAACCTCTTAGATTGAGTCAAACCTCAACTTTCTTCTAAAGTTAACATTTAAGCATTTTCTCTAGGTCATACCAGTGGCCTGTTTTTAAGGAAAGAGTTATTTTGAGTCCCGGAAACACTAAGATTTTCATTGTTGTGCATTTTTAAAAATTGCCAACAGCCAAAAGATGGCAGAACAAAGGCCTAAGCTTTATTTTCCAAGTCATATAACCAGGCCAGAATTTAAATGCAATGTTGAAGAATAAAATATCAACCTACTCTGTTGAATTTGGACTTCGGTCCTACAGTAGAAATTATTATACTGTGTGGGGCAGAGAGTGAGTAGGGTTTATTATCAGACATATGTTGGGATTTCCTCAGCCAAAGTGAAATTTACAGATTTTCACAGTTTCTGAAGGGCCTGTGGTAGAGTGTGAGTGCTTTAGACCAATCACTAAGAAGTCTTATTTTCTTTCTTAGATTTATTCTACAAAAATGTGTAAGACATGGCACCTGGGTGGCTCAACTGGTCAGGCAGATGACTCTTGGTTTCAGCTTGGGTAATGTTCTTAGGGTTCTAGGATCCAGTCCTGCAATGGGCTCTGTACTCAGTGGGGAGTCTCCTTTGGGATTCTCTCTCTCTCTCCCTCTGCCCCTCTTCCCCCTCCCTCTTTCTCTCTCTTAAGTAAATAACTAAATCTTTTAAAAAAATGTGTAAGACACTGACTCTGATCTCAAGGAGCAGGGTAGTGCAAGAGGCAAATATAATCCATAGTAATTATAAAACAATTTAATAGGCAAGGTAATAGAGATAAGATTAAGATACAAAGGAATAAATGGGTCCCATCTATCCCAGCTTTGGGAGGGGAAGAGTAATCAGAGAAGATTTCTAGGGGAGATAAACTCTAGAGACACTAGGTGATTTGCCAAAGACCACACTGCTAATTAGTTGCAGAGCAAGCACAGGAATCTATATTCAGTCTCTTTCCTGAGTGTCTAAGTTCTTTTTTTTTTATATTTATTTATTTGAAAGAGAGAGAGAGAGAGAATGCCCATACACGCACCAGTGGGGGGAGAGACAGAGGGAGAGAATCTTCAAGCAGACTCCCAGCCAAGTGGGGAGCCCCATATGGGGCTCCACTGGGTGGTCCACACAGGGTTTGACATGGGGTTAGATCTCACAACCCTAAGATTATGACCTGAGCTGAAACCAAGAATCAGATGCTTAACTGACTGAGCCACCCAGGCGCCCCACTGAGTGTCTAAGTTCTAGTTCACTTTAAGGAGATGGAAATGGAAGAATCTTAGATAATGCAGTGTTCTTCCCTCTACCCTGTACAACTTCCTCAAGTACGCTTAACATTTGTCTGCTTATAGTAAAAGAAATTCAAGTATCTCCAGGGCAGTATCTGCCCTGTTCTCTTATTGTCAAAACTTTTCTCTTTCATCAAACGGTTGCCTATTATTGACTGGGTGTTATCCAGGTGTCTTCTTCTTTTGAAGAGCACCACAGTGTCCTACTTTTAAGGAATGCATTATATTCCATTGTTTTCTCACACTTAATGTATCAGGTGTGACAGTCTGAGGGGATGTGTGTAAAAGGCACTGGGTAATTATTTGCTGCTAACAATAATCAGTGTATGTTAGCTCACTTTATTATTAGTTCTTGCAGAACCATACTGAGGAAGGTAAATCCATTATTTTATAAGGGCATTAAAAGTCAAAGAACCAAATTTTTCCTTTTTCACTGTCTAGTCTAAACTATTCTTTATCTCTCAGCATAGATAATTCATCAGCTCCTCAAGGGCAAAGATAATTCTTTATTCATTTTTTTTTTTATCTCTCCAGAGTACCTGGCACATGAAAGAGATGAATCCCAGGTAGCTACTACCCTTTCAGGCTGGTATACAGAGTGAGATACACAGAGCATGCCTTATCCTAACCTGGGGCCCAGTTCAGCTGATCCCCAATGGATTCAGAAACTTGTGAGTGAGTAACGTAAATATTTGTTGTTGTATGACATTATGGTTGTGTGTTTATTTGTTACTGAAGCATTATTATAGCAATAGCTAACAGATATGAACATATAATTGATGGCCCAGTGTACTGAACATTTCTGCAAGTTAAACCTACCAGTTGCTCCCACTGCTTGAGTTATACACTTACCAAGAATCAGTTGTCTTTGTTTTCATACTTGTGTGTCAGCTGTACCCATTATTCGAATTACATCATTTACTTTATGTTATAGTAGTTGATGAATCATGTTAGAGAAAAAACTTGTTTCTACAAAACTAAGTTGAATGCTTTTTAAAGACTTAGTGAAAATGAATTGTTAAAACATTTTAAGTCAAATGAAGTGTTGGTGAGAGCTTTTAAAAAGACTGGAGAGGGTCACCTGGCTGGCTCAGTTGGTGGAGCATGCGACTCTTGATCTCAGAATTGTGAGTTTGAGCCCCACACTGGGTGTAGATATTACTTAAAAATAAAGTCTAAAAATAAATGTTAAAAAAATGGAGAAAAATATCTAGAAGGATTTTAATTCAGATTGTTCTTTACTGGCTTAAGTTCTCCTTTTCTCTTTAAAGAAATTAAAACTGGGTGTTTTAGATAATGCTACATATGGTTTTATAAAAGAAAGGTGAGTTAAATTTCAGTTATTGGAGATAGCCTCATGGAAAAGGCCTTGACCCTTAATGAAAGATTGCTGAGCACATGCTTATATATGTATTTAAGGTAAAATAAAATGCTTAATCTCTATTTGTATACATTTTTATGATTTCTTTTTTTAACTAATTTTTCTGCTTAAGTGAACAAAAATCATCTTAATTCCTTTATTAAGAATGTCACAATTTCCGAGTTTTGACTTTTTCATAGTAGTTGACTGAGTTTTAGGAATGCTGGGAGTTCCTGCCTATTTGAACATTTTGTTGTTGTTGTCCCTACAAAATAATACCCCAGAATTATCTGGATTTGAACAAATCCATGAATGGAAAAGAAAAGACAGCCACAGCTCTCATGTTTTCACCTGGTTTTTTGGTTGCCACCAAATGAAACCACCATTTATGTTATTTACCTAAAAACCTAAGTCTTTGCAAAGTATGCGTGAAACAGAGCCAATTATAAGGAAAAAAAATCACTAACATTTTCCATGCATCTGGACTTGGCTTGAGGTTTGGGAAAACTTGGATTCATTTCAGAGTTTTAAAGAAAATATTGCATATATTGATTGATGAACCATGCTGTTGGTAGTGGTTTCTGAGATGCTGATGGTCACCTCCTGGGAACCATTCTGAGATGAATGCTCTGTGACATTTTAGGATCAAAAATCAATCTATAGGTGATGACATTCAATCACCACTGACTAAGGTTGGAATTGAAAAGAGAGTTCCAATTGGAAAAGCAAGCTTCACACCACATTACCCATAAGTCAATGGCTTGGAGAGTAGGGACTAACTACACAAAGAAATCCAAGAGCCACTCGTCACCAGCTCACCAACAGCTTGGGACACATGTGAATAATTTGCAAAGAAAGGGAGTTCTGGCTCAGACATTTGGGCTATTCTAGTTTCAAGAGTGTCAGTTCTCACCTGGACAGAAAAGGTAGACAGGGGGCTTGGCTTTAATAAAGTATACAGACTCTAGACAGTTTCTAATACAATGAGATTAACATAGGCCCATAAAACAACATATTCAAAGACACTGAGCTATGGCTAGAGAAAGTCAGGTGGTAGTTCTCAAGGACATTCTTCCACTCCAGGATATTACTTTGCATTAGGATTTTTTTTTTTTAATTTTAAGAGAATGGGGGAATTGAACTATTTGTTCCAGGCAGATATGAAGAAATTCTTGGGTTAGAGGCATAAAAAATGATGTGAAAAAAAGTGACTGTGGGTATGATGTGTTGGCATTTACAAGCATGCACCAACCAATTCAAAACAACTAAGGTTATTGTTGTTCTCATTCAATTAATAAACTAACACCAGAAAGTGTGTCAGGGAGATTATTTTAATTTTCCTTATATAAACTATGCCAAAGTAGGGGATGAAATGTTTTCTTTTTCCTCTACGTATTTTGGGTTCATTAGCTGGGCCCATGCAAAGTAGACTGACAGAAGGCAGATTAATAAGAGAAAGAAAAAAAAAACATTTTATAAATGTGTGCGGCACACATCACATGGGAGAAAACTCTGTGATGAATAACTCAAAGAGGTGGTTAGAACTTGGGCTTAAAGAGCATCTTAACAAGAACAATAAATTTGTAGAGAATTGGCAAGACAAAGGAAAAGGATTTTAGGCTTCCAAAGGCAGCAAACTGTGGTAAGGGAAATATATGGGGGTAACTAATGGAAATTAAGGGCTAGTTAGTAAAGTTGTTATGCAGATCCCTCCAGTCCACTCTTTGGGCTGATGAGGATCTAGACTTGTCTTCTGTGATTAACTTCTGTCCTTCCTCATAGAGAGAGGAGAGGGGGACAGCGTTACAGATTTATGTCCTGTTTTAGGCAAATAGGAGGACAGAGAGTTTTTCTTTTATCTCAGTTGCCTTCAGCTCAAAATCATCCTTATGCCAAAGTAAAAGATTTTGAGGTGGCATATTCTGCCACTGTCCTTCAAGCATAATTGTGCTTGAAAATATCCATGTAACAATAAAAAATAACTGAAATGAGGGATCTATGATACAGTGAAGAAATTGCTAGAATGGTAATAAAAAGAGCCACATGAGTGTAGCCTGTACTACTTCCTAGTCTTACGACCTTTGAGAAAATTTTGGGGGCACCATGTTGTTATCCGAAAACCATCAATACAATACAAAGGATTAATACAACTGTTATCCAGTTGTCGAGAACATGTCACAATATAGTACACGAGAGCAATCTGTTTCCTAATACCACCTTACATTTGATTAACACTTTACAATCAATTGAATGACACAAATATTGACTTATTTGGATATTCACCTAGTACAGCTATTTGGTGGAATTATTTGCTTTTAGTAACAGGTATTTGGTGTCTTCTGGATAACACTTGAAACTGTGACACTGATATTTGCGGAGGGGGAGGGGTGTAAAGGAACTCCATCGCCGACTCTGCACAGGGTTCAGTGGCCTGCAGCCCCTGTAGTTGATAAGTATTCTTGAAAGAAATGGCTTTATTAAGCACCCTCTGTTGACAGGCTGCCCTTATGATCTGAGCAGATGGCAGTCACTGGTCTCTTTGCTTCTTTCCTCCCACAAGCCCAACAGTCTTTATACCTAGAGAAATCAAAGTGAATAATATATAGCTATTGGTAATGGAAAAAACACAAACTCTAGGCTTTTTCTATTTTAATTGGACCCTCAAGCAGGGAAACAGGAAGACAGTGGCAGCTACAACACTCAGCTTCAGATGCTTTGTCTTCTGCATATGGAAACAAAGAGTCCTTTATTCTGTTCTCAGCATGGTTATTTTTCACACAGGAAGGGATGGGGCAGTTGATACAGATAGATTTCATCCTTGTCTGATTTCATTCCATCACATCTCCATTATTCCTTTTCTTTCACATTAATTCTCCCCTTACTGTTTGTATCTTAGAAATATTTGTGGATGCTTTTTATTGCTATACTCTCTTAACTGATAATGAGTCAAACTCTACATGTTTGTTTTTATTTTTCCCCTTTTAACAAATTTAGATTAGTGGTGAAGTGAAGCAAATGGGCTTTGGAATCAGATCTGATTACAGTTTTCCTCATTTACTTTGAAACATACTACTTAACACTGGGATATACCTCTCAAAACTCAGATGCCTCACTTGAGAAAATGGGGAAGTCTCAGGACCTTTCTCAGAGGATCCTGGGATCATTACATGAGATAATTTCTTTGACATGATTACTCAGTCCCAGATTATATGCTAAAATTTCAATAAAAGTTTTACGAAAAATATTTCTATCTCATAACTGAAATACTTAAAATTTCCCAACTTCAGGCAGATTCTTGGGTTCAGTAATTCATACATGGTAGTAAATAGAAGGAGACTTTGACATTCATGCTGGTTGGTTTCATTAAAGTGAATGGTCGCTCAGTCCAAGAGATTGAGACAGCAGCTTTTTTTCACCCCTAGGGAAAATAGCAGCTTCTAAATTATAAGGCCTAACTATCATACAAGAGAGCTGTGTGTGGAGTCTTCTTTTAAGGGTCATCTTAAACACACACACACACACACACACACACACACACACACACACACACACACAAAACATGGAGTCAGGGAACTTTGCAGCTCTTCATTAATTTCACAGCTTGAGAAAGTTATGTTAATGTGCACTAGACATGGTAATGTTTTAGGATAATCTATCTGCTGAAACATTCCTGTGTCATCCATTAAATTTGTTACTCAGTGGGATATCTATACAACTGATGAAAGAACCAGCGATCTCACTGATTTTCATTTGAAGTGAACTACATTTTCTTAGTAAATTTCAGCATTAAAATTTTATTTTCTTTAAATAAAGTTGGATTGAAACAGAGAAGGGAAAGGATGATGCAAAAAAACAAAGTGAAAACATGTAGTACTGTTTTTTGCTTGTCATGTCTGCTCTTTGGGACTAATTATAAATGTAAATTTCTGTTATGAAGAAAGTTTCCCTTTGCCTTGCCATTTTCCCCTTTCTTTTATGCTCCACCTGCCAGGATGAACCTGGCAGGAACCCAGAGGGTTATAGAAGAATGAGCTGTATTCATTTCTGAGTTTTTGGCATCTCATATTCCACAATCCAAATTGGTCTTTAAATGTGGCAGAATACCTGGTGGGCCTTGGTGTTCATGGGTGGAGAATGAGAGGGTTGGAGGCATATCTCTTTCAACTTTGTTTAATTCAAAGGTCAGCATGACTTTTGAAATTAGTACATTTCATTAGTTGTGAAGCTCTGATTGAGAAAAATTGAGGAAGTAGCTGGGAACGGGAGTGAGAGAGGGAAGTGGGGTCATTTCACTGTTGTGGCAAAACCCACGTCAAACTGGTTCTTTACCCCTTCTGTCTGGGATGGACCTTCACATATGATTGAGGAACACAGTGTCCCTCCTCAAGGTTTTTTTTTTTTTTTAATGTACTGTGATTGAAAAAGGAAAAAAAAAAAGATGGCCATTTGAGCAGTTTTATAAGCTAAGGCTATGAAAGCTGTAATTTGAAAAACTACGTGGGTGGCAATGTTGTTTAAGAGGGAAAAGAAAAGATAATTATGGGAAAAAAAAAACCCAGACACACAAATCAGGAGATGCTAATTACATAAGATGGTTAATTTAGGAAATACAGCTGAATTAGAGTCAAATTTCATATCACTCAGATCTTAAAGAAGCAGCAAAATAACCGAGAGCTTGGGGCAGTCTGGCATACATTTTGGAGGGATAAAATCAATATCAGTAATAGCTAATGTTTGTTGAATGCTTACTATGTGCTAGGTACTGTGCTTTTTAATATTTTATTCTATTTATTTCTTAAAACAAACTCCTAAAGTAGTATCATTTTCCCCCATTTGTCCGATAAGACAACAGAGGCACAAAGTAGTTATACTATCCAAGAGGCAGGACAGGAACCTAAGTGTTTCTGACCACAAATCTTCTTATTTACCAAGAGCTCCTTCTCAGAGAATCTTATATAATTCTGCAAATCAGAGGGTTTCTTCTGGGAGCCAAATCCAAGATCCTGAGTTCAAAAGAACAAGGAAGCTGGAAGGAACCTGTATGTCACTTGCCTCTGTATATTATCTTTAATTTTGTTCTTAACAACCTAGAGCTTGCTGTTAATATTAACCAACTTACTAACACCAAAAGGTATTCTTTAAAACATTATTTAAAAAGCAATAGGGTGTTATTTCTTAACAAACACTTAATGCAATACCTTTAGTAGCTAGATGAAATCAAAATAAAGTCTATCTTTGGGATGTTTAATTTGAAGAGGAGTCCAAATGAGCGATATGGAAGAAATTTGCTCCAGGGAGAGGGGAAAGACGCCAATGTCTTATATCTCTTTTGGACTCTAACTGTGGTCTCATTCATATCTATTTTTCTTCTTTCCCCTTTTCCAAAGAAGTTTGGAACCATAATGACAGATGTGGAAAGCCCCATCTCTATGGGATAGTGTCTCTCCTCATGTTAAGACCAAACTCATTTCATCTCTTCAACAATGTATTCACTGGTTTCAGCACAATGACTTCACATTTTTTTAGCACCTCAAATATTTATACCAATTTGTCAGCAGCAAGTATCAGTGACAAGCGGAGATAAAGTATTATTTATGCTGAGATATCCATTTTTACTTGTTTAACTGCTTTCTTGAAAGCTGATGCTTTGGAAAATAAAATGCAACATTTATCATTGGTTGACTATGGGAGGTGGAGCTTACTCTCTTCACTGTGACCCAGTTAGTTCACAGAACTGAGCCTTCACAGACCACCCCCCATTCAACCTATGGCTCCATAGCCCCAGCACAAGAGAGACATTTATTTTGCAAATCACTTTTTGAAAGGCAGAGCAAAGCTAGAGTAAACTGGTTTTAATACAGATAAAAATAGATTGAAGAATCTATTCTCTACAAGTTGCAACCTGTTTCAAAGCTAATGGATAAAAACCATTGCAGTTTTTGGATTTGCACGGGGACTGCAACATCACATTGTTACTATTTGGGGATGGGAGGAGGAGAGAAAGAGAGTGAATGACAGATGGAAGGGAACAAAATGGCTGACAGTTTCAAAGGGCAAGTATAGAAGACTGTCTGTATTCGTCCCCACACCACATTATTATTTATGGAGTATTTTAAAGAATAATGTAATTAATTCATTTATTCAACCAATATTTATTGAGCACTTACCATGTGCCAGAGACTATTCCATAATATAGGGATATAGCAATGAACAAAAGAGACACAGTCCATCCCCTCTTGAAGTTGCTATTTGAGTGGGAGAAACAGATAAGAAGTGACTAAATTAGAATATAGTATGTATGATATAAACGGTATTGTAAAGAAAAATAGGGCAGGATTAAGAGGAGAATGAGCAAGTCCACTGCACACTGCTGTGTGGTTTGTTCACTGCACAAAGGCACCCAGCTGAGGGGCTGAATGGCAGTGGGACTTAACAAACATGTTGAGTCTCATATGTGCAGAATGGTTGTCATGATCTGGGGGTGAAGGATGGAGAGATTAGTAAAGATTAAATTAGAACACTTTAAAAATAGTGTTGGAGAATCTACCATCTACAGGTTGGAACATGTTTCAAAGTCAGTGGATAATAGCTGTTGCAGTATTTGGATTTGCATGGGGACTGCAAGATCACACACTACTAAATATCTGGGCATGGGAAGAGGAGAGAAAGACCGTGAATGGCAGATGGAAAGGAACAAGATGGCTGGTGAAGTTTCACAGGAAGGATATGGAAGATTGTTTATCTCGATTTGGCTTTTACCTTAACACGGTTATTTATGGAATATTTTGAAATTTAATTCAATTTATTCAGTTATTGAACAAACACTTGTTGAACACCTCCTACCAGACCCTTCAACACTCCCCAATTCTTGATTCAAGGTTTGATGGATGATTTTATTTGAAGATATCATTAAAATCATATTTTGCTAAGTTTAATTTTATTAAGCTTTGTAGTCTGGGGCTTCTCCTCTTCCTGTTTTGCAAGATGCTGTGGTCATTGATTATCTCCTGCTTTTGGAAGTTTCTTTCCAGTGACTTAATGTGTGAATGTTTTCACTTTCAAATTTGGAGCCTCAGAAAATATTATGTTGGTGATGAAAATCAAAGACATCTAGACTTTCTGTATGAACAACTGATTTTTATGAATGCACTGTCCTATACATAAATTGCTATGTTAGTTTCTTTTTGAATATTTTACTTTTAGTCTGAAAACTCTGAGGAGTACTGATAGCCATAGCAAATTGTGGGCTTAGTTAACCTAATTTTGAAGCAGTTCCTTACCTTCTGTTTTTGCCCAATGGTTTGAAAAGGACCTTGAAACATCCCCAGAGTGACATGGCAAAGAGAGAGCAGGGAATTATTTTCCTCTTTTTTGTCTTTACCAATTATTCAATCAATTGACCAGTTTTGATTAAGTACACATCATAGGTAGGTGGCATTGTGCTATTTGTGTATGGGGTATTTTAAAAAAGGAAGACTACGTTCTAATATGTAAGGAGCTAAGTGCTGTTAGCTAAGTAAAACCAAGTCAATTTAGAAAAATTGAGGTTATATATAAGTAAATGCTAACCTCTGTGGTTCAAAGGTCTTAGGTATTAATTCATAGTTCTTGGCTGTAATCAAGGGAAGCTGAGTCTAGTAGACAAAGCAAAATGGAGTTTAAGTTTATCATGTAGCTCACAGATCTACTGGGAGAACAGAAGAATAAACCCTAGAATAAACTTTCTGAACAAGGCATGGCTCAAAACATATCTGCTGAGCAAACTGCTGCTCCTGCTGCTGACCACCAGATTCTAGAGTTGGCATGACTACTAATTCTGGGTCAGATGTTCAACCATGCATCCACCACAATCCTGCTGCTACAAGCAAAGAGAGAGCTCTTCATCCCTGCTCTCTTGTATCACTAGCCACAGGGTCAAAGTCAAGGTTGGGTGACTTGGATTGGAAGAGCTCATCAACTTCTGAATCCTAGGAGGAAGGGATGCTAGGAAAGCAATCAGTTGTCATTTCTATTTTCTAAAGGTGGTCTTTGCTGTCCACCCAAAATGATAAACTGTGGAATTCCCCAAACTTTTAAAAGGGATTCTGATGCTTAGTAGCCAAAATAAGTGATGAATTATCACTACAACAATCAAAGTCAGAGGAAGACAAATACCATATGACTTCATTCATATGTGGAATTTAAGAAACAAAACAAATGAGCAAAGGGTAAGAAAAAATGAGAGAGAGAGAGAGAGAGAGGCAAACCAAGGAACAGACTCTTAACTATAGAGAACAAACTGATGGTTACCAAGGGGATGGGTTTAATAGGTGATGGGGATTAAGGAGCACACTTGTGATGAGTACCATGTGATGTATAGAAGTCTTGAATCACTGCATTGTACACCTGAAACTAATATTACACCGTATGTTAACTAACTGGAATTTAAATAAAAACTTAAAACAAGCAAACAAAAAGAATCAAAGTAAATATTTTTTCTCCCAGGCTTATTGATTCACATCTGCATATGGTGAGTATGGTGGAGGGATTTTAGACTTCGTATCACTGGTATATTCTTTGTAAGGTTACATTTATGCAGTCAACCATCCAATTTTTATTCTTCTACCTCATCTTCTTATGTGAGGGGTTCAAAGATTATTTCATATGCCATTTGCCTTTTTAGGTAGTAAATAGAAAACCATTGGACTGATGTATCAGCATTGGAAAATAATAATTTTTGAGGATTTGCATATGTGTTATAGAAACATTCTGGCAGATGACAGAAGTCTTTTCTAAAAAAACTCAACTATTCTAAGATAGCATTTTTTAAAGAAGATTTGACCTTTGGGATATATCAAAAAGGAAGAATAATTAGAAAATTTTTAGTGAAGCATCATTAATGTCAAGCGAGAAACATAATAGAACATGTACAATTAGAAAAACTTTTTGAGGCCTCAATAAAAACAGAAATATAGGTTGGACTATACTCTAAAACTTCCATGTACTCTCTTATGTTGAACAAACTATGAAAATGAACACCTACTCATCATCCATAGATATTATAAAAAATGATGTATGGTGACAGATGATCACTATACTTCCCATGGTGAGCGCTGAGTAATATACAGACTTGATGACTTACTGTGTTGTACACCTGAAGCTAATATAACATTGTAGGCCAAACTATATTTCAATAATAAAAAGAGGCAAAAGAAGATTTTTTATCCTTACAAACTTAAGAAATAAAACATACATGAGAACCACTTAATATATTATGAGCATATTCAAAGGAGCTACTATATAAGTGCTGAAACTAAGATAATTCTTTGCCAAATGCTGATGAAATAACATCGATGCTTCTGGCTTAAGTTCAAAGCCAGACTTCTTAGAGGGCATCACCACTACCAACAACTCTAGAGTAAGCAGAAGCATCATTTTCTTAAGACCGTAATCGGCATAAGGAAGAACAATTGATTAGGGACTGAGCTTGTCATCCTGAGACATGTATTGTTAGTTGGATATCAGACGCAACTTCCTGGCATATAACTGGGGCTTTATTAGCTGAGGCACACTGAACACCAAGACCTGTGGACAGTGTCCTAACTGCCTGGATTGGGTTGATTGGCTTCATCATGAAATGTTCAATAACCTTGCATATGTCTCATTCCCCTCTGGTGCTATGGGGATCCATGAGATGAACAGCTGATAACTAAACAGAGTTCTAGAGTAGGGGAACTTAGCCTTACAACCTCCTTGGAGCTCACAGTGCTGTCTGGATGTAGTTTTTTCAGCACACACGATCTAAGAACCGGTTCCTGCAGTGGGATGCTGGCCTGGGCACCAGGAGAGGTCCTACAGATTTCTCCATTGGTGTTTCTTGTTCTATGTGCTCCGATCAAGCCTATTCCCCCAAAAAGCTGTGAAACACAAATAGCAAAATCAATGATTTTCTCACTGTTTTTTTGTTTTCTGGGGCTTCCCTTCGTTCATCCGTGGAGTCTCAAGAGTCCTTCAAGGGATGTCCGGATGGCCTGGCTACCACCCACTCCAGCCAGCTGAGTTCTGCTTTCATCTTTTATATATTTGGACTCAGTATGATTTTATTTTTGGAACATAATTCTGCTTAAAAAAAAATCTCTGGAAATCACCAGCATAAAGAAAAATTCTAAAGGACCAATTTCTCCCTCCTGTCCCGTCCCCTCTGCATCCTTCCTCTTCTCTTCTCTTCCTTCTCTTGTAAAACTGTTTATTCCAAATGTTCTTTGCTTCTGTGATAATAACTAACCCATGGTGCTTACTACACATCAGGCATTGTTCTGAGGGATTTGCATATATTAAATTCACTTAATCCTCAAGACAGCTCCATAAACGAGGCACTGTTTGTACCCTTACTTTACAGGTGAGGAAATATGGGAACAGAGACATTTTGTAGCCTGCCCACAGTTTGTGCATCCAGTATATGGCAGAGCTGGGACCCGAACCCCGGCAGCCCAGTTTCAGAATCTGTCCTTTAAACAGACTTTGTTACAGGCGTCTCCCGCTGTATGCCATTTTGTGTCGCACTGCTTTTTTTCTCTCCACCCCTTAACTTTCTGAACAATAAAGTGATCTCTGATTTAAATGAAATGCTTAAGAAGTAGGGACTTGCTATAGATTCAGGATTAAACTTTGTGAACATAGCATCGCACAATTGTTACCCTTTTCAACAAATTCATGAAGCTTGTTAAAAGATATTTATAGTGAGCATGTCAGAAGCCTTATGCATATGGCATGATTATTTCCCCAAATCTTAATGGTGATGACGATAAGCCTAAGAAAGTAATTGCTTAAGACTATCACGTGCTTATGGATATCATCTGTTGACAAAGGTAGAAAGTGGTCCTTTTTCTATTTCTATTTACCCTCTCCCTCCTGAGAACATAACTCTCGTTTTCGCTGGATCTGCGTATCTGCCCAAATCGTAAGTGTTGCTTATAAAACACATATGGGGAACTAAATGAAATGATCTGAGTATCATCATTTAAAATCTCCACATACACTCATTCTTTCAAACTCCTTGGCCTTAGAAAATCATTTCACCATCTTTCAGGTTGCTATGATAATTGGACTGGGATTGGCATATATTCTACTCTTCATCTGGACCAAGTCAGCGCAGGAAGTTTCTGATCTCTGCAGCCAGCTTTTGGCACCTCTTTTGGAGGTGCCATGCTTCCTTCTTGTCATGGTCTTCCTTGAGGCATAAAAATGTGGATCTCTAATTTCTCAGAGAAGCTTATGACCCAGGAGGTTTGTTCTGAGTAGTTTCCCCCTTCAATACCATGAACTAGTGTTGTTAATCACTCCCACATGAAGGAGAGTAAGCAATGATAATGTTAAAAAGGGGTAATAGCTGGCCTTTATTGAGAGCTTGTGTGTCAGGCATTTTGCAAGGAACTTCATGCATATTCTCACATTTAATCCTCATGCCAGCATCTCAATAAATAAACATTGAATAAAAGATGAGCAATGCCACTAAGCAGCGACTATGATTATTTCTCACTTTCTGTAAAAGGAAGATAATGTTCAAAGGGGTTAAGTAATTCAGGTAGTAATTGTTAGTTTGCTCTGACAACCAAAGTCCATCAAAGTAGCCAAACTATTAGGGTTCTTCTCCCCAGTTTGAAGCTTCAATAGGATGAATGTGAATTGAGACCCATTCAGACATCCTATGGCTGAAGAAATAAGTGGAGAGTGGCATCTCTTCTCATATGTAGAATCCCTAGATTATAGGTGAGGGCTGCTATTAATACATTCTTTAGCACAAGTTACATATGGCTCCGTGACTGGTGATAGAAATTCCTCTCCACTGGGAATTTCTTAGCTAATAAAAAGAATATGTTCCCCAAACCCCAACTTCCAATCCTGTTTTTGAGAGAATTCAGAAACATATGTTCTTCCATTATTGACCAGTAGATGGCAGCAAACGTCCACCCTAGACTCCTGGAGTTTTGCTTCTGAGCTCCTCGGTGGTGAGAAGCTGGAGGCAGTTTTTTTTTTTAAAAATACAATCATCCACGCTCCTTACCTGACGCATTGGAAGGGCTGATTTTCCAGGTCACACATGTCTTATTACTTTCGAAAATAATCATGTGGAAAGGCTTTTCATTGTGTTTGCTGCTACATTTCTGCACACTGGTGACTGTCAAGCCAAAATCAAACTAATAGCAGGGGGGGAAAAAGACGCCTACAACCCAAGAGAAGTGCAATAATTTCTGTTAAGAATGTTCCTCCTGGGTTTTCAAAGTTTTCATCACCCAATCTGATCAGTGAAGCAGTCTTGTTCATAAATTATTTATCAGTCTCTGTTCTCGATTTCATCTTTCGCACCATTGAAACAAGAACATCCAACTTTGGGTGAATTCTTTTTTTCAGGAAATCTGGAGGGAAACATTTCTTACCACCCTTCACTGTCAGAAATGAAGTACAACCATCATGTAAACCATATACAACAAAAGGATTGTTTTGGCTCTTTTTTCATTTCATTAGAATTTTCTTTTTGAAGAATATTACTCTTGGCATTTAGTATTCATGTTAATTTGATTTTCAGCTTGTTGTTGGTTCATTGTTCTGGGCAATGTGCTGTGGATTTTATGGACAGTGTACCATCATTGGTCTGAATTTGCACAAATTGGTTCCCTGACCTGGGACAGAAAGGCCTTCAATGTCGGTGTACTGTCGCTACTGCTCAGCGATTTGGCAAGCAAATAGCATCTCCACGTTTTGTTTCATTTTCTCTAAAATTTTTGTGAGGATTATATGAAATTAAATGAGTTAATGTCATGAAACCCCTAGCTTAGTACCTGTTAAAAATTCACTGCCAGCTGAATGGTAAGACTGGTGAGAGCTAAGAATTCTTCCAGTTTTAAAGTGTCTAGGGCTCTGATTAATTTCTTTCCATTCAACCTCAACCCGAGAGTTACAGATATCCAACCTGAGGAAGGTAGGGACACTTGAAAGATGCCGAGAGGAAAATGTTCTGGAGGATGAGAGGTTGAATCATTGTGGAGAAGAGGGATCTTGTTTTTACTACTAATAGGTGGTTGGAGGTCATCGTTGACAAAAGCTCATCATCCAACAACTGAGAGCAAATGGAGAAAAGAAGAAAAATGACTTCATGAGGAAGAGAGAAAATGAAAAACAAAGGCTCTGAGGAATAGAAAGGGGACTGGCATCGTTACCTGCACTTTGTCACCTTGAAGAATATTTTCCAGTATCTGGAACCAAGGGAAATGATGTTTTAAGAGCACTTCAAGAACCAGGTCAATTGCACATTTAATATAGAGACTCTTAGCCAACAATCTCTTATTTTAATCTTGCCATTTATTTTGGAACTAAATTTTTGCATCAGGAGATAACATCATTCCTCACCAACGTCTGTTTGGCAACCCATCTTAATGGGTTTGGTATTTTGGCCTTTGGGACAATCCATCCTTTCCACGCCATGGCATTTCACAAACATTCCACACTGAATCTTTGTGAAGTTTGCAGGGGTTTTAAGTCCCATTTTGCCGATGAGCAAACAGAGATTTCAGAGCAATCGATTTGCCAAAGACTCCAGAGTTAGGTTTGAATGTCAGAGTTTCTCTGACATTCAACTCACATTGAATGTGAGTTTCTCTCTTTTTTCTTTTTAAATTTAAATTTAGTTACCAGCATATAGTAGTACATCATTAGTTTCAGATGTAATGTTGAAGAATTCATCAGTTGCATATACCACACAGTGCTCATCACATCAGATGAGTTTCTCTTATTGCTGCTGCTGCCATGGCTACAAATACAACCAAGAAACGGTGGTCAAGTGTGAAGACTTTGACGGCAGAGTGACAGCTTGGGTTCCTAGCTCCATTGCTATTTCCAGGCTGTGCAACTGTGGCCAGACTACTTGTCAGGGAGGTTGGGCTTCATGGTCACCATGGACGAGGGTGGACATGTTTTTACCACTTAGAGGTGATTATAGTTCATCTTTGTCCATCCAGCAATAAGCATTAATAAAACAAATAAATGATACCTCGAAAAAGGAGGAAAGAGAATGCTTTTTTTAAAAAAAATATTTATTTATTTGAGAGAGAGAGAGATAGCATGCAGGTTCCACGCCCAGCATGGAGCCTGACATGGGGGCTTGATCTCATGACCCCGAGGTCATGACCTGAGCCAAAACCAAGAGTCGGGTGCTCAACTGACTGAGGTACCCGGGTGCCCCCAGAATGCTTCTGATAAACAAATATTTTGAAGGAGATGGCAAGGGGACTGTCATTATTTTCAGCACTTGGGAATTATAGAGAAGATTGCCTAGGAGCTGAACAAAAAGGAAATCAAAACTAGCTCTGAGTGAGTTCCTGGTTGAAATCCTGGCTTCTCATCAGCTGTGTAAGTTGGCTCCCTCTCAGAGCCTTCTCATCTGAAAATGGACATGGTAACAGGACAGGTATAGTGTTGTTTTAAGTATAAAATGAGCTGATGTGTGGTGCAATGCTTCCCACAGTTCTGTCACATGGAAGATGCTTGGTAATACATGTTAGCTCTTACTACTTGCACTCTCTACCACTGTTTAAGCTGTACCTCTGAGAACATACAGTTTTTGCCAAGGACTGAAGACTAATTTGGCCTTGAATGTTCAGCTCATTCATACTTGGTGTAATCAATAGGAAAACTTCCAGAATTTCAATGATAGTACTTTTTTGTTTGTTCATTTTTCAAAGAAATCTTTCTATAGCAAATACAGTCTTATAGCTCTACCTTGGCCTTAAACTTGAAACACGTCCATGGGATATGTATGCTATCGTTGCCTCTCTTTGCCAGTTATTGGTTATGAATTGGATTTCCTGCCCCTAGGGGGGGTCCTGACAGTAAAAATAAAACAAACAATTATGACATAGGACTCTGACCTACTTTCTGAAAATGAATACTCTGTATAAACCTGAATAATATAATTAATGTTTTTAATATTGGATGTTATTTTTTGGTGAACCACTGAACCTGTTGGCTCAGTATCTCCTCCAAAAATGTGGGGGCTGACCTGGCCCCAGCGATCCTCTTTTGAACATTTATCATGGGCCAGGTCCTGTGGTAAGTGTGTTACATACACGTCCTCATTCAGCTGACAGCAACTTTGTGAAGTACAGGTTATTCGTGTTCCATAAGGGAGGAAGCTGAGGCAGGACATCTAGGTAAGCAGTCCGAGGCCCTGTGGCTGGCGCACAGCACCCAAGTCTGTTTGACGCTGAAGCTTGTGTTTATAACAACTGCGCCAATCTCACATTACCATGAGGAATGCTTTCATATCTGACATCGGGAGATCCTACTTAAGATACTCTTTCCTGTAGTTGGTCAAAGTGTTTTGCCATATTGCCTTCAGCTTGAGGGGGAACAAGACGATTTAACAAAAATAAACATAGTGGATCAGGTATGAATTCACGCATCACCCCTCAGGGACACAGAACTGTGACTTTTTCGTTTTCTATGAATCAACTCCATTTTGTTCTCAGGTTCCATCATGTTGCCTAGAGCACAACTTGTTTTATGGCGTCCTAGAAAATTCTGTTCAATTTGCTTGCATTTGCAGTCAAATGCCAGCATTATTATTTCAGCCACTGCCCCGTTTGAAGCTTCCTCACCCTGGAGCGGGGCTTCATATTTCAGGCTTTGCTATCTCACTTCTGTCCTTCTCTTTTCTTTCTCTTTGCGCCACGGAGGGCTGCGAAAAGCTCTGGCCCAACCTCACAGAGGGGAGAAGCATACCTGCTTAGTCCAAGAGCACCTCGATCCTTGCTGGCCACTGTTGGTCAGGAAACTGCTCCTCCATGGCCCATGACAGGTCCTGATAGTTGCTACTGAGGATCCAGCTTCATCGACCTCTACAGCTTCTTTGTCCCAGCACCCATCTTATTTATCCCTCTCTGGGGTGTGTGGACACTAGTGAATCTGCTGAAAGCCACGAACAGTTGTCCAATGGAGACATGGGAGAACCTCCACTTCCTCTCTCTGTCCCACCCTATCACACCTTCCTTCAGCTCCACCTCTGCTGCCTCAGGTTGGCATGCTTCCCTGCTCTAGGCCAAACACCAGGGATGCAGAGCCCAGTTGAAAACAGAAGCAGCCTTTAACCCTTGTCTTGTTTCTGCTAAACCTCTCTTGGGTCCTCCAGCCCACATCCCGTCTTTGAGCTGGGAGGGGATTTCCCTTCACTTATGGGGAGAAACTTTCTTTATATCATATCTTAGCTCCTTCCTGCTCTGCATTTACTCTGTGGTCACATCTTCATGCTTCGTTTTGTATCATGTAAAATCCAGCTTTCAGAGTTTTCAGGAAAGCCTTGCTTTCAGGAATACTGTTTAACTATGGATCTATGGAAGTCTACTTTGATCAAACAAGTATTGAACAATGGCTTCCTTATTCTTGGCCTGTGTGCCTATCCCTGGAAGCAGTTGAAAATACTTTGGCTATAATTTGTAGAAGGGCAACCTTCCTTGGGGCAATTGGAAACAATTAGGAGTTCCAAGTGGGACAGAGAACTCTAGCTCCACCAAGATTTGTGCTCACATTCTTGAGGGTAGGGTTTTTGCTGGAAAACCATCCATGTTTCTCACTTACCCTTGCATCTAAGCGTGCCATGTGACTGGTTCTAACTAATAAAATGTGAAAGGAAATTGGTGTGTCAATTCTAGGCTGACATGGTTTATACAAAGGTATACTTACTCTGTGCTCCTTCTTGTTCCCTGTCCACTAGTTGGATGATGTTAGCATTATCAATGCTGACCTTGGGAGCCCTGTATTAAAACTGGTTGATCCTCTGTCAACTTGGGTTCCTGTGTGACTATATGTAGTAGATAATCCCTGCTCATCCTCCTATGGCATGAAAAATAAACTTGTCTTCTCTAGTTAAGATTTGGGGGCTTATTGTTTTTTATATATATATTAGCTAGTGCTACTTCAACTAGTAAAGCAGTAGTGAAAAGGTATGAGTGTGATATAGTTTTAAAAATTATCCCTGCTATAATATCTGAGTAAAATTTTCTCATAGGGATGGTCTTGAAAACAAAAGAAAAAGTCATTTCTTTCACTCTTTATTTGGACTGTACATGCCTAATACATGGTGATGTTGGGTAAAAGGCAGGGGTTGGCAAACTCTGCCATGTGACCTGTTTTTTATGGCTAATGGGCAAAGTATAGATTTTTGCATTTTTAGACAGTTGTAAAAACCACAATCACCAGCAAAAGCAACAGAAAAAAAACCATACATGTATACACACACACACACACACAAAACCAAAAAAAGAAAAATATGTGACAGATCATATTTGGCCCTCAAAGTATAAATTTTTACTATCTGGTCCTTGGAAGAAAATTTGCCATCCCCTGGTATAAATGGTGGGGAGACCAATGAGCTTAAACTACATTGTATTGAGAAGACTACTCTGAGCCTGAAGAATTGAATATGCTATCCTGGGTTGATCTGTGGTGTTATGACTTAGGCCTTTGAAATTGATAGAAGCTCTATGGAAAGTGTACACTTGACCTAACACTGGTGGAAAAGATTTGCTCAATCTTCAGTTCTTGTGTCTGTAGGACTAAGAGCAGCTTAACTTTTTCATATAATTGACTGATTATTTTTGAAGCTGATAGTCAATTTGGTATTATACAGACACAGCCAGAGAGAAGAAACTGTTCTTTTTTTGTTTATTTTGGATTGGCGGCTCCCTAAACCAAGGCCAATGACTCCTGGATTTATAGGGTAGATGGAACATTTTTAACATTCAATTAGAAAATGAAATTCTCTTGAGACTTGAGTAACTGAAGCAGTAATGCTCTTTTCTTTTTCCATTTATAGCCTCAGAAAAGTCAAGCACATTTGTCCAGAATAATCTAGATTAACCACCAGTCTCTAAATTTATTATAAATATACAATTTTTGGTAGGTTTTGCAGCCAAACCTACCCATTTTATCCCCTGAGTCATTGATAATAATTAAGAGGCCATACTTGTGGTTTCCAAGGGGGACCAAAATCAAGACTGTATTATGATTAAGATTCTGCTTATGATATGTGCCAATGAGCAAGATTTGTTTAAGTTGGCAGATTTTAATGGTTGTGTGAAATACTTTTTTTTCTTATTTTCCTGCCACTAATTGTGTTATGATTAAGTTACATCCACTGGAGTGTAATTATCTATTGCATAATACTTTTTATATGTGGGTCCCTAGAAATTTGCCACTTCAATAGTGCTGACTGAGGATTTGCTACACCTTCTTAATGATAAAACTTTCATTTATACAGTTCGGTTTATCTTCTTTCCCCTAGGAACTCCTTAATAATCATTTTCAGAAGAATAAAATTCTAGTCTAGGTTGTTTGTCTTGCAGATAGGATTTTTCATTTGGCCCTTGTGAATTCTGGGGGAATCATGATCATAGTGAGTTCCTGAGTGGGAAGGGTCCTACTCAACTGAGGTGGTAGGAAGTTGCTTCGAGAGATGGCACTGAGAGTTCATTTTTATTTTAGTTTCCATTTTGATAGCTTTGTGTTTTTCCAAGTCACAGAACAATGTAACTCCGATCAATGGTTCATAATTGACACCACCTATTTCCTTCACTTTTATATTTTATATTCTATGTTTTAGATAGCTGTATAATTTTCTTTACCTCTGGGACTCTGGAGGTTTTTATTAGTGCACTGGGTGGGGAGAGTAATATTTCCCCCAACCCATTCCAGTGTTGGTTCCTCCTTTCCCTTTTCCCCACATTTCAGCATGGCAAAGACCATGTGTGTCTTTCCCACCATTTGATTCCTAAGAAGCCAGTACTGTGCCTGTCACCTGACCACTGTTTGCTGAATTAATGAATGACATCTCTCTGCTGCAGAGGCTCCTGAGATCCTTCTCCCAAATGGTGTTTTAAATTCTGGAGTTCACCTTATACTTCTGGGACTTAAGTGGCTAGATGATATCAATGTTTATTTCTTTTGCTGCGCTAAGATTCTGTGGTTTTAAACATGTACCTTATGATTGATTTATTTTGCTTGTTCATTCAATCATTCAGCAAAATTTATTATGCACCTACTGTGTGCCAAGGTATGTTCACAGTGCAGTGATGATCACGTTTAAAAGGTCCCTGATCTCATGGAGCTTCTATTTTTATTGGAACGAACAGCAAACTAACCCAATCACGGAAGTATTAGGTAGTGAGTGATGGATGAATGCTCTGAGGAGAATAAAAGCAGAACACTGGGTATGAGAGTGGCTGGGGTTCCCTGACATCGAGGGTTTGGAGAAGGCCCCTCTAAGGAGCTAGGCATGCAACAATGAATCGAAAGAACATCCTTGGCAAAATCAGCAGTGAAGGCAAACGGCTCCCAGCAGGAACAAGCCTGACACACTCAGTGAAGGCCAACGGGGTTGGAGGGTTGGAGCGTATGCAACAAAGGCAAAGTGAAGCTGTGAGCAGGATTTGAGTGGGTAGGCAGGGGTCAAAGTGGGTGGGGACAGCCTAAAAATAACTTTAATGATGCAACATCAAAATACTTAGAAAGAATGGTATCTGAAAAGCATTCTTGGGATGAAGGGTACAGGCTGGAAATTAATCTTTGATCTTAGTTTATCTTCCGCATTAACATTCCTGGAAACTGGACAAAACTTACCCCTCAACCTAGGGCACCGCACAAAATATCCTTAATGAAGGGCCAGAAAATAAAAAGGGAAAGGAAAAAAAAAAAGCAATTCTATGATGCTTAATCCAAAATGGATCCACAGGGGAAGGTCTTTCTTCTTGAAAGCAATTATACTTTACAACGTGTTCTTTTTCCCTGGTGTTTCAGCTTCCCATGATGCCTGACTTCATTAAAGCAGGCAGGAAACAGGATTTTCTGTGATGTGCTGCTAGAATTATATCTTCTGAGCTGCAACTAATTGTTTTGATGAAAACAAAAAAACACAATATAACACTGGATGAGAAGATCAATGCTTGCACATGGGCAAACTCAGAAAGAAAGGAAACAGAGAAAAATAATAACACAACACATTGTTTTATCTGTCACATTTTATTTATATAAAACATAAAACTAGGAGAGAGCTTGGCTTAATGACAGATCAGGATGCCATTTGAGAAAAACCTCATTGTAGCTCTGCCCATGTATTTCTGTGTGTGTGTGTGTGTGCATATGTATGTGTGTGTCTTCTCAAGCAAATTTTTTGCTTATTTTGCAAAATTTTGTTTTGATTTCTTCAGTTTGTAAATTGGGGATAGGTGTGTTTATTGCAACCATATCTCAAGGAATGCTGACAGGATATAGTTGTAGGGAAAAGAGATGGAATAACTGAATTGCTATTGTGCCCTCCCTACTTTTCAGTAATAATAATAATAATAATAATAATAATAATAATGCAAACTCAAAGTAAACCAAGCACTTCCTTACAGCTGTGAGGACAGTTGGTCTCCAGTCTTTGCTCTGCATCAGTTACACTGAGGCCTGGATCCATTCTGGGAGCTCACTAGAGATACCTGGAATTTGGTTGAACCAACATTGAATGCCTTCCTTCTCTGAGATCTGTGATTCTAAATATGTACTAGTCCTTAATATTTTCACCATATATTTTGACTATACAACCACAGGGACCCATGATTTATCTACCAATAATGTTCTGATAATTGTAACCAAATGAGGAAAGGAAATAATTACAGAAGAGACCCTTTATTTGGAGTCTATCTTCAGAGAACAAAAAGTCTTATATCTACCAAATCCTTCCCATGTCTTGTCCTTATAAAAGGGAAACAAAATTATCACTGGAATTAGGGGGGTGATTGGTCTGTTTGAGATCTTTGCTACTCAAGTGTGGCCCAAGGAATAGTAGCATCAACATCATCTGGGGGCTTGTTAGAAATACAGAATTTCAGGATCTGCCATAGACCTACAGAATCTGAATCCTCATTATAACCAGAGTCCTAGGTGAATCATTTGCACATTAAAATTTAAGAAACTCTATTTCAGAGGAGTGGCCAATAAGGGAGATTATTTGGCAAATTATCCATTTTAACCTCAGACAGAGTGAACACATCACTTCTGTGAGAGACCCAGCTGTAGCACACTGGTTACTCTTGGCCCATACCTTGAAGTTTGTCTTCTGAATCACTTATAAAATATTGTACTATCCAAGAAGTGGTACTCTTCCTTCAACTTCTGAACTGAACCAGTGACCCATTTTGCTTTTAGGAGTTACCTTTCAATCTTTCAAAGTGTACCTTATATCTGCTTGCTGAAATGAGCATATTTTGAGGAAATGCTTATGCTAGAAAAAACATTCACCTCCAGTCCTCACCTAAAGGCTGTAGAATTGATAAACAACCTCTCTATCCATTTGTTTTTAAAGTAATATTCAAAATCACTTCCCTTCTCTTGTGCATGACTGGATACAGAATTTGTGTGTATGTGTGTGCATGTGTGTATATGAAAAGAAGGAGGCAGGGGGCTATCAGCCCCTGTTAACTGAACATGTACTTAGTCTATGCTTAGGTATTATGCACAATGATTGTCTTGAATGGATATTCCTTTCCTAATTATTAGGGTCTACAATTAAATAGGTGATTTTTGTACCATAGAGGTAGTGACTTTACCACAGCAGGTAAAAATGAGCCATCTAGAATGCTTGTTGCTCATTTCAGCTGAGGTCCACTGTGTAGTTCTGGGTGATTAGTTGTACTTTCAGTGTATCACTTGGGTGGGTTTTTTTTTGTTGTTGTTGTTTTTGTTTGTTTTGTTTTTATTTTTTAAAGAAAAAGGACCAAAGAATCTCAAAACAATGCATGCAAGCTGTGCCCCTGACTTAAATAGGAACAGACCAAAGACCACACAGTGCGGAAGAGAATCTTATTGGCAAGAAATGGGAAGTCTTCTGAAGTCACCAGGGCAATATTGGAATTGGATGATAGCAGAAGTCAATAGACCTCACGTTTTAACTTTAAAAGCTGAGTATGTCTTAACCGACATCATACACACTGTGAGTCTGGAGACCTCATTTATTAATACCACACGCTGTTCTGGTCAGTGCATATAGGAAGGGGGCCTCTTCAAGAAGTAGGAAAGCACACTGATAAGTCTTTTGAGTTCAAGGCTCCAATAATAACCTGAAACATGTAGTTCTTTGCTTCTGAATAGTTGATGCTATAGGAAAGAGGTAAGAAGGGATGAGTGATCCAGAACAGTTGTCTAATTATAATCATATGGTCATGGGCTCAATCTATGTTAGAACTTCATAACATGTTAAAAATCTTGGATGAAGTCTTGGAGATTTGATAGTTAATCCTTTTATAGATTAGTGAACTAAGTCCAGATGAGGCTGAATGACATGCAAGTTCACAGAGTTTGGTAGTAAACCTGGGACTAGAAGTCAGGATTTTTGAATTTCAGGGCATTGAAATTCCTGCTACATTGGAAAGATGCAGAAGAAGTTTATAGGAGGATATAGGATATGCCACAACAGGCAGGATCTGAGCTTTTCTAGCCTGATACATGTGTGTGTGTAAAGGCTTCCATACAAAGGAGCATCAATGGACATCTTCATAATGATCCGGCATTAAAGAAATCTGCTCAACCTGAAGATGGGAGGTGGCTTGTAGGAAGGGTGTTTCCATCCTTTAGTATGCATTCACTTGCTCAACAAGCCATCTTGACTGTGAGCCAGCATCTAAGTTAAGTAACAGTAATATAAAAATGAATGACATAAACTCTGTCCTTAGAAAGCTTATAATCCAGTGGAATACACAGGTAATTATGCAATTTACTTGTTTAATATAGTTTTTGAATTCTGTGTCAGGCACTGTGTTTGTCATGGGGGATCCAATAAAGGACAGGATAGACACAGTCCCTGCACTCAAGGAGCTAACTATACAGCCGGGACAATAGACATGAAAGAAACTAATGAATAATTAGCACTGTGATAATGGCTTACATCTGGATTCTGGGAGCACAGAATAAGAGCATGTGGTACAAATGAGGATGGTTGTCGGGAATGTTTTGCTTGATTTCAGTCTTGAAGAGCAGTGATGAATTAAGCAAGTGATACCTCTCAGAGCTAATGGTGTCCCTAGATTTTTCTGGGCCTTTTTCATAAGCCATGGAATGTCCTTGAGAACACACGTAGATGAAGATAAACTTATTTACCTAGCTTGAAACAATTCTTTCCCACTAGGGCCCTGGAAGCTGAATGAGGCAATCACTTCTTTTGATTTCTTTGGCTAGGAAGAGAGGATTTTTGGCTCTTTCCCCAGAAGGCTGTTTTTTGCATGTATCACTTTGTGTGACAGCTTAGCCATATGATTAGCAGGTACTGACTTAAGCAGGAAACATCCTGCTGAATGTAATTGGACTATGGGGCTTATTGTTTTGGGTTATTTCCATTGGGATAATGGAGACCTCAGATGGTTTGTTTTTATTCTCTTCCCCAAAATGCTCCTGTCTGAGGCTTTGAGAATCTTGAATCAGGCTCTCAAGTACTGTTAAGGTTTCTGGAGAGTCTATAGATGCTAAATAGAGAAATTTAACTCAGAAGATTGTTTACAGATGAGGAAACTGAAGTTCAGAGTGCTGAAGAGAAGCTACGCAAGGGGAGATAGGAAGTTAGTGACCAAGCTGCCTGGCTCACAACTGCTGTTTCTTACACCCAGCCTAGACTTTTTGTTTTGCAGAGACTATACTCAAATTTGCAATCCACTTGGCAGCCTTGCTCCTGGAGGTTTAAGTGAGACACGAGTCTGGGTATGGGTGTTTAATGTCATTGTCTTAAAGAACACTGGTAATAGGACGTGGGTATATTTCATCTTTGCATCTTCAAATCCCAACACAGTCTTGGTGTGTAGTAGGGTTTTAATATATGTATTTTGAATTGAAAAAAATGGGTATAATTTTGGTCAATGGAATTTGAATCTTGTCCCATCAATGCTACTATCTAGCTGTGTGATATTAGCTTTTCTAAACTTTGCAGACTTTGGGAACACGTGACTTCTAGTTACTAATCTCTACTGGACTAGGGTTGAGGAAGTATTTCGAAAGAAGGTGTTCAGATTCATCATGAGGAATAGGCAGAAAGTAGCCAGAGAAAACTAGGGAAGATATTTTAGTTAGAAGAAATAACATTTATAGCCAAGTAGGCAAAAACCTCTGGGGCATTTATTTTTATTTTTTTAAAAGATTTTATTTATTTATTTGACAGAGAGAGACACAGCAAGAGAGGGAATAAAAGCAGGGGGGAGCGGGAGAGGGAGATGCAGGCTTCCCGCAGAGCAGGAAGCCCAATGTGGGGCTCGATCCCAGGACCCTGGGATCATGACCTGAGCCGAAGGCAGACACTTAATGACTGAGCCACCCACGTGCCCACCTCTGGGGCATTTAAATATTTTCTTTGTGATGGGAGTAAAAGTTGCATCCATTAATTTTAAAAAGGCTTATTATGAGTCAGTCACTGGGGGATACAACCTAAACAAAATAGACTTGGTTGCTACTCACATGAAATTTATCATCCAGAGTGGGAGACAGATACTTTTCAAGCACACAAATAAATATAACACTAGGACACCTGCTGGAAAGGAGAAATAATGATACAAATGAGAGCCTATAATGGGGCAGGCAACATGACATGGATTTAGGAGTGGAATTCAGAGAAGGACTTTGGGAAAAATTGAAAAGGTTGGAGGTGAATATTGGAAAAAAGAACATTCCAGAAAGAAGAAACACATGTGCAAAGGCCAATGTGGCAGGAACATTAGGACAAGTAGAAGAGCTAAGCCTGGAGAGTTGGACTAGTACAGCCAAGGCACTGGTGTCACATTGAAAGACTGTTAAGATTTGGGCTGGATGATTTCTAAGCCACCTCTCCATCTCTAAACTCCATATGTCATTCTCTAATGTCCTTTATGTCAATTCAATCAGCGTGTTCCTTCCTGCCTTCCTCCATCCTGTAATTTTATCTTTCAAGCTTTTGAGAGCCAATGAATGCACCTCAGTTGTATGGTAATTCCTATGTTCTATGCCTAGTGACTTAAAAAAGAAACTATTTTCGTTGTTGTTGTTAAGACTTGTCTCTGTATCTTCACCTTGCTTAGCATCAAGTACAAGACGAATAATTTCTACTGTCTCCTAAGCACTGCTGAATTCTAATTAGTTGGACTACTTCAAATACAGGATACTCATTACCTAAAGCAAATGAAGTCAACTTTTCCCTTCAATTCCCCTCTTGTACCACATGGATTAAGTGGTGGCAGCTGAGACGGTCTACCTTCAGTCCATTGGTTTAGTTCCTCTGGTAAGTGTTACGCTTCACTTACAAAAAGTCATCTCAATGTATTCTTTGTGTCCAACACTTCCTCCTTGTTTTAAAAACAAAGAGCTAATAGAAATATTCCAATGCCCACCTAAAATAGTCAAATCTTATGTTGGATTTTGTTTCTTTTAAAAGACAAAAATAAATACTGATTCTAAATATTTCATATTTACTTTGTGTATTCTTCTAGGGGCCAAAAGGGTGGGCATGAGGGGTCTCATAAGTCATCAATATTAATATTGTTTGACAGTGTAATTATAGGAATACTACATAGTGATAATGAAAACAGAGAAAATAACATTGGGTTTGCTCCCAAGGTCAAATTATTTTCCTTAATGTTATATGTGAAATGTTATTTTAAAACCTCCAATCCTTTCTAAGATTTTGCTGCTGAATTTATGGATTTAAATGTGAAATGGTACTTCCTTATGTATCAAGGTACTTGCTTGTGTGCACTAAATTAACTTGGTCATGTTTGTATCTTCCAGTTGCATTTCTGAATTTCACATGTGTTTGGTGTAAAACAAGGGGATACTAATGTTTGAATAGTAATTTATTGTTTTGCATTTCTTAGCCCTATGAAACCACTTCCAGTTCCTGGAATATGACAAAACTTTTTTATGCCTCTGGTTTGAGTCCATTCCCCCGCTCCCTGTAATTATCCCCCCTCCCTTGCCTGTTAAGCAATCACTCATCCTTTAAAACTGAGCTCAGGAGTCATCTCCACTGGGAAAACTCTCTACATTTCCCCAGTCATAAGTATGTGCAACTTCTTAACCACTCTTATAGGATTACATATATACTTACTTAGATTTATCAAAATTATTCATTCAATTGTTATACTATATTTATTTATTGTATGGTACATGGAGATACACTACAGAATTGTCTCAAAAGTTTTCTCCCCAGGGCACCTGGGTGCCTCAGTTGGTTAAGCGTCCAATTCTTGATTTTGGCTGAGGTCATGATCTCAGGGTTGTGATATCCAGCCCCACGTTGGGCTCTGCGCTCAGTGGGGAGTCTGCTTCAGATTCTTCTCTTCTTTTCCCTCTCCTCCTCCCCCACTTACTCTCTCTCTCAAATAAATAAATAAATAAAATCTTAAAAAAAAAAAAGTTTTCTCCCAGGCCTGTGAGCTCCTCCAGGGAAGAGCTTCTCCCCTGATACTGAGTAGGAACTCAGCAAATATTTATTGAACGTAGAGAGTAGTGGTAAGTGTGGCTAATCTGTATTGATTTATTATTTTCATCTAGGATAAGCTCCTTATTTTCATCAATTTATTTAATGTTCACAGCAATCCTTTGATGTTGGTATTATACCCATTTTACCTTTAAAATTTCTAAGACATACCAAGGTTAATTAGTTTGCCCAACGTCATCCAACTACCAAGAGGGGAAGCTAAGATTTGACCCCTAGTTCTGTATTATTCCAAAGACTATATAATCTGCCTCCCACTGATATGATTTATGTTGAAATGACAGAAGCAGCTGGGCAGAAAAAGTTAGAGTGGTGATTAATAATAACTCACATCTGAATGGCACTTTATCCATCTACACAGTATTTTACTATGCATTATATCATCCAATTAAAAATTATAACTTTATTACACACATAGCACTTTTCCAATTTAGAGGAATTAAAAATAAACCACAAATAAATGAAAGGAAACAACCTCCAAATTTCACCAACCAGAAATAACTTTTGTCAGTTTTTCATCAATATTTGTTGTGTATTTTCTCTGTCTCTTTCCCCTCCCTTGTATTTGTGTGTATGTGTGTGTGTGTATTTGTGTGCATGATGCTATCTACAGTGTTCCTTAATAATATATCAACAAATATCAATAACTTTTCTTCATGTCTACCATAACCTTTTATGGTATTCCATCTTGAGGCTGTGCCATACACTGTTTTGTTGCTATTTAAGTTGACTCACCCACTCTGATCCCTCAGGTTTTTGCTTCCTTGCAACACTGCATCCTAGTTTTATCCCCAAGGGGCAGTAGCTGGACCATGTGTTGGTCCTTTGTACATGATTTTTCTCATTATAATATTAGTTAACATAGTAGTCTATGCTCAGACCACAGTTCGGTCTTGTCAGATCCTCTGGTTAACTAGGTCAAACTCCAACTGGGTTTCTGACTCACTGTTATCTTGTGGGAGCTAGAGCACAAATACTCTATGGCTTCCTCTTTATTTGCTTCTTCACAAGGTACTTGTTGACTTGTACAAATTTCTTGGACTTCAATGACTTAACCCATTTAAATTTTTGTCAATTAAGCTCAACTCATTTTTAATCCATAAAAAAATTCTTCTTTTGATGAATAGAACCCCTGAAAAATTAGGTTGCCTGCAAATATCATTTAATTTTTACTAAAACTGTGAGGTCTGTAGGGCAGATAATTATCATCACTTATTGACAGATAATATTATGAAGTCTCAAGAAGATTAAGTGATTTAACCAGTGGCATTAGGTAGCAAATGGCAGCTTCAGAGGCTAATCCAGGTCTCCTATCTCTAAATGTGAATATTTCCTCTTTTGCCACACTAGTTCTAATGGTGAGCAATGCTATTACAAATTTACAGACTATATGAAGAACGTATGGCTATCATTTTTGCTTACTGAGTTTATATCATGTTCTCAATTTCAGATTTTAACTGACTTGAGAAGTGGTTAACTGGTTGTAACTAAGTACAGAAACTAATATGGATTTTATACTCTAAATCTTCTGTTAATCAGGTTTAAATGACATTTTATTGCCTGCCTTCAGGATAAAGTTCAAAGTTCTTAACTTGGCATTTAAGCATTTAAGATACTTCACTATCTCAGTCCATTCTACCTTTTCTCACTTTATCCTTTATTATATCTTTACAGAAATACTTTGTCTTATTTAAACTTCTCTCTGCACTGCGGTCCAAGTGTTTTGTGTTTTCTCTGTACCCCACATAGATCTGTAATGCTTTTTCTCCCATTCATCTACCAATAACTGCCTAACATAACAAGGCTGACAGTCCAAGGCAACTGTCATCTGTGTCATGAAGTCTTCCTTTACCAGTTCAGGTAAAATAAATTAGTTATTTCTTTAGAATCAGAGAGGAATTGGCATCTTTTGAATTGTATCTTTATGCCAGATACCCTTGAATAGTCCATATGTATTTAGAAAAGTTCATTTGTACCTCAATAATATCTTGCCAACATTTTCTACCTGAGTGCATTGCATTCTCAAAAACGATTTCTGATTGCTTGACTGCTAAGATATTGTAGGCATCAGGGGCAACCTTAAGTAGAGAGGCAAACAATTGCTAATGTGATTTTGAGGGCTCCAGATTCTTTCTATCTCAAAATATCTTCTTTATCTCCAATATCTCTAGAATGTCCTGCAGAAGTCATGGTAGCCATTTGGAAATAAAATCATTTTATATCTTATACCAAAATACATTATGGATAGTGTGTTAGTTTTCTATGGGGCATATAAAATTAACATGAATTCAGTGGATTAAAACTACACACATTTACTACAGCATAGTTTCTTTTACTTTTCCTTTTTTTAAAGATTTTATTTATTTATTTGACAGAGAGATACAGATAGAGCACAAGTAGGCAGAGTGGCAGCTAGAGGGAGAGGGAGAAGCAGGCTCCCTGCTGAGCAAGGAGCCCGATGCAGGACTAGATCCCAGGACCCTGGGATCATGACCTGAGCTGAAGGAAGACGCTTAACTGACTGAGCCACCCAGGCGTCCCTACTCCATAGTTTCTATGGTTCAGGAGTCTGAACCCAGCATGGAGTGGGTCTTCTGTAAGGCTGCAATCAAGATGTCTGCTGAGATTGGATTCTCATCTGGATGCTCAACTGGGAAAGTGTCTACTTTCCAATATCCAGAGGCTGGTGGCAGAATTTATATTCTTGGAGCTGTAGGATTCATGGCAGGCTGCTTCTCCAAAGCCAGCAATGGGAAGATACTAAAGTGAGTCTACTAGTAAGACAGAGTGTTATATAATGTAACATAGTCGTGGGAGTGCCATTCTATCACTTCAGCCATATTTTATTGACTAGAAGCAGGTTATAGATCCTGCCCACATTCAAGGGTAGGCGATTATACTAGGTTATGAGCACCAAAAGGTGGAGATTATGGGGGCCACTTTAAAATCTGTCTACCACAGTCTGTCCTCTGGTCCAGTGATTCATGTTCCTCCCATATGCAAAATACATTCATCCTCTCCCAAGCTGCCAAGAAGTCTCATTCCATTAATGCCTTTGTTTAGAGTAAAACAAAAAAAATCTTATCACGTAAATCAAGTGTGGATGAGATTTCCATGTGTGATCTGTTCACTGTAGCTCCTCTGTCTGTGGAGGACAATTCTTCTCTGGTTCTTCTCTGTCTGCAGACTTACAACACTACAGACAAATTATCTCCCCCCTTCAAGAGACAATATTGCATATTTATCTATCTCACATTTCCTTTATTCATCCATCAACAGACTTTTAGGTTGTTTCCATATCTTTACTCTTGTGAATAATGTGGCAATGAACATGGAAGTGCAGATATCTCTTCTAGATACTGATTTAATTTCCTTTGGATATATACCCAGAGGTGGGATTCCTGATATTATGCTAAGTGAAATAAGCTAGACACAGAAAGTCAAATACTGCATGATCTCACTTATATGTGAAATCTAAAAGAGTTAGACTCATAGAAGAGAGTAAAATAGTGGTTACCAGGGTTTGGAGGAAGGGGAAATGGGGAGATGTTGGTCAACATGTACAGTTTCAGTTATGCAAAATAAGTAAGTTCTGGAGATCTAATGTAAAGCAATATGAGAATAGTTAACAATACTGGATTGTATACTTGAAATTTGCTAAGAGGGTAGATCTTAAGTTCTCTCACCACACACAAACACACACACAAAATGGCAACTATGGGAAGTCATGGATATGTTAGTTAGCTTGATTGTGGTGATTATTTCACAACACACACACACACACACACACACACACACACACACACACAAACACGAATGTTATTTGGCCTTAAAAAAGAAGGAAATCCAAGTCCAGGTTTTTACTAATGGTCTATTCAAGGTCAGTTTGGCTTTCTCTATCATGCTTCTCAGAATTCTTCCAGCCTGACCTCTATACTAGCTTCTAAAGATACTTCCTTACTTCTATATATTTGTTACATGAGCAACCCAGGGCTGATACCAAAATATGTATTAGTTTTCTATCTGTGTAACACATAAACATAAACGTGGAGGCTTAAAATAACAAACTCTTGCTATCTCATAGCTTCTATATGGGGGGAATTTCGAGTATAGCTTACCTGGGTCCCCTGCAAGGCTGCAAGCAAATTGTCAGACAGAGCTGGGTTCTTGTCTGAAGATAGAGGTTATGCGCCATCTTAAGTTTTATCTGCCATGGATGGCTTAAAGAATTATATGTGGAATAAATAAATCAAATAGGTTTTGCTATGTAAAAAAAATCTAAAAATTCCTGATTGTAAAAATGATGAAAAATTATTAAAACCTATCATGGTGTGATTTCAATTCTGATTTTAAAATATTAATATCATAAACATATATAAAGCTCACACAGATTGATAAGGAAAGCAGTAGATACTTAATAAACAAAAGAGAGAAGATGGAAAAAGTCACAAAAAACAAAATATAAATGCTAGCAAAGGTATATAAATGTTTAGCTTTGTTTATAATTAAAAATAAAGCAATAATAATACTTTCAATTATCAAATTAACAAAATTAGATGCAAAATTATCCATTCTGGTAAAGTTATAGCAATTGGGCTCTCCCTTGCCACTGCTAAGAGTTATGAAAGCAATGTATTCAAAAGCTTCTGTTTTAAAAGCTTCAAAGTTTTACATATTGTTTTACCTAGTAATTCCTCTTCCAGGAATCTACTATAATAAAATAAGCAGCAATGCAGACAATGATTTATGCACAATGAATTTCTTTGAAGCACTGTTCATAATAATAAGGCGTTGAAAATAACCTAAACATCCATCAAGAGGGGAAACGTTGAGTAAATTATGGTATATCTACAGTGTGGAATGTTGTGCAGCCATTAAAATGATATTTAAGATGAATATTTAATGATATGGAGAAATGCTTAGGTAGGTAAGAAAAAGGCAGAATACAAAATTGCTTATAGTGTGGAACTAATATGTAAAATAATTTATTATTAAAAGGAAGTGTGTAAAGATGTTAACAGTGGTTTTCTTGGGGTTGAACTTCTTCCTCTTACATAATTGTTTTCAGTAATGAGCTAGTTGCCTTATTTTGGAGCCTTTATACACATATACATGGAGCCTTTCTCATCCATGTTCTTTCACTTTTTCTTTTAACAAGAAATTAATGTTGGGTAAGCAAGTTTGCTTGAAATGACATCAGTCAAAGCTAGTGTTGGACACTGGTAGAAGTCACTGGACAAAACTGGTAGAAAGAAAGTGACCTCAGATTTAGAAATTATAATTAGTCGTCCTTACAATTGCCAGAGTAGAGTGACATGGTAAACGGTACATAAGTGTAGAAAACACTTTAAAAATAATAGAGTAAGTAAGTTTTAGTATTTTGTTTTGTTTGCATTGGGAATATAATACCCATGAGTGGATAAAAAAATACTGGTTTATATGAATGGGTACTTTTATTTTTATTTATTTATTTAAAGACTTTATTTATTTGACAGAGAGAGAGGGAACACAAGCAAGGGGAGTGGGAGAGGGAGAAGCAGGCTTCCTGCCAAGCAGGGAGCCCGATGCGGGGCTCGATCCCAGGACCCTGGGATCATGACCAGAGCTGAAGGCAGACGCTTAATGACTGAGCCACCCAGGTGCCCCTATGAATGGGTACTTTTAGCTTAGGATAAAATATGTAGTGAGCATCACAAACCTTTCAAAATATTTAATCTGAAGCAACTCAGTGGAAGTGAAGATGATGTGTGCCAGGACACTGTGTTAGAGGAGGATGTGAGGAGTTTAGTTAAAATTATTTCAAGGAATGTGAGCTAGAAAAAGATAATTTTTCCATGTTTTATATAATGTGATTTAAATAATACATAATTAAATTAAGACCCTAAAAATTGTAAGTATGTATTTGATCATTTGATTTATATTACTAGTAAGTAAATACTTAGCTTGGCTACAAATAACATTAATAGCATCAAAAGTTTGAATGATCTCATTATGAAAATGGAGAATTGCCTAATAATCATCGTCACTTTCTATCTGATTTATGCTGTTTTATCTCTTGTATTTTTTTCTGCAAAGAGTGCCATGACAAAAAAGCAGATAGGAGTTTTCAATTTATAATGTAAAAGAAAATTTAAAATTGTAAGTATCCACAGGAGAGTAAAAATATCCTTAATTCCACTCTAAAATAAGTCCCAAATCCTTCTTATATGGGTGGTTTGGAAGTGTGTGTAAGAGTCTAGAAATCCCAGGAAATCTACAATGTTGGAACAAGGAAAGGAGAAAAAAAATACACAGAATGGACTGCTATGCATGCTGGGAAATCAACTCTCCATTTTTGTATAATCCTTTTTATGACTTGTCTCCTTAAAAACTGGTATGACTTTTCCCTGTAAACAGCAACCTAACACTCAGAATATTTTTGTTTCTCTTTTGTTTCTTAAACTTCAAAAAGAACTGGAGAGAACTTTTTTCTCCACAAGGGGTAATGGAGCCTCTTTTGGCACATTCAGCCCTTGATCTTGAGATGAAAGTCAGCCCTTTGGATTAATTGAGATGGTGTTGGTAGCCTTTCTGTTGTGGTCTGCTGCTTTCTGGGCAAAGGAAGATGAGAAAACAGAGGAACAACAACAATATATAGTTGGAGAAACAGAAAGTTGTATAATTTGTTCTTTGGCCCAACTCTCATTTTTGTTTCCTCTAGGTTTTTCCTCTACTTTAAAATATATAGAGAAAGAAAAAAATAAAATATATGAATAAAGAAATTCTTACCTTCAGAAGTTGTGCTAAAATTGAGTATTTCAGCAAATTTTGCCATCCTTAAACAACTAAAAAATTTTATGCCTTTCCTCAGCCCTCTTCATCATTTCCTCCCCCCAGAAAGAGAGGAGTTAGGCTCAGCATGCTGTTTTTCCCATTAACTGCTGACTTTTGGTTAAAAAACAGATGAAGACTTCTGACAGACTGATGATCTCCTATCCTTGGATTATTTATATCGCAAACAAGCTCTACGTAATGGTTATCCACCATATCTTCAGTAGGGGCTTGAACTTCATTATTCTTATTAAGATATCATTTCTAGAGCCACTGTATTCATTTACATGTTTCAAAAGATTGCATAAGAAAGCCTAGGCTTTGCTAACAAGTTATGGAAATTTCTTACAAAATTTTATTGAAAATAATGGCACTAATAGCTAATGTTTGCCAAAAGATATGCCTTTTGTAAAAGAAGGGGTAAATTAAGAGCAGATACTTTCAAAGATGGGTAGTCTCTTCAAAGTGAATCAATATGTCTATTAACCTTTTGATGTTTATTCCGTATTATCCTAACATGTTAATTTAATTGTTAGGGAATAAAGATCTTCCAATAGGTCTATAATGCATTTTCTCCCTTTACAGGGTGATGCCTCAAGAAAGAATGATTATCTGGTCAAATCTTTTTGTAAATATGCTAATAACAGATCTCTTGAGAAACATACATGGTGTTTACTAGCAGGAGAATCTTCATCTATGGAATCCTTTTAGAAGGATGTACCTGATCTACCTAGGACTGACTGATAAACAAAACTAGAATCTATTGATTCATAAAGAATGACTTACTGGAAAACGTCATGAAAGCTATATAATAATTAGAATGTAAAATGTGACTGTATCATGACCAAATAAGCTCCCTTTTTGTAAGTGATGCTCCTGTGGGCCTCACTTAGAGACCTTATGTTAAATATGAGCTGTAGTGTGTCCTTGTCTGCATTTATGTTCCCAGATTTTTCCCTCTGTGCCTGTATTTTATGATAATTTGTATTCTTGGATTATTAATATAGCTCAGTATTGGGAGATATCTCTGATTCTTGTGAGCCTGATGTGACAGATATTCCAATCCTTTGTACTATCTTGAATGAAGACTTAATTTAATACAGGTTTAGGGAAACTTGTCTTTTTAAAAATTTTAATTCCAGTGTAGTTAACATACAGTGCTATCTTAGTTTCAGTTGCACAGTATAGTGATCCAGCATTTCCATACTTCACTCAGTGCTCAGCAGGACAAGTGCACTCCTGATCCCCTTCAGCTATTTCAGCCAGCCGCCCCCGCCCATCACCTCTCTGGTAACCATCTATTTATTCTGTATAGTTAGGAGTCTGGTTTTCGGGTTGTCTCTCTTTTTTTCCCACTTTGTTTGTTTTGTTTCTTAAATTCCACATAGGACTGAAATCATATGGCATCTGTCTTTCTCTGACTGGCTTATTTCACTTAGCATTATACTCTCTAGATCCATCCATGTTGTTGCAAATGACAAAATTTCATTATTTTTTATGGCTGAATAATATTCCACTACATATATATATACATAAATACATACATATATATGTATATTACAGTATGATTACTGGATTGTAGGATAGTTCATCAAAAAATTAAAAATAGAACTATCCTACAATCCAGTAATCATACTCCCAAGTATTTACCCCCAAAATACCTAATTTGAAGGGATATATGCACCCCTATGTTTATTCCAGCATTATTTACAGTAACCAAACTATGAAAGCAGCCCAAGTGTCCATCAATACATAAATGGATAAAGACGATGTGATATACAGTTCATACTGTCTTCCCCAGTGGCTGAACGAATTTGCATTCCTACCAACAGTAGGGAAAACTTGTCTTGGTCAAATAAGTGGCACAGTGTAATCAGAACTAGGGTCATCCTGAGTAGATAAGTTGTTTGTTTCACTCAGAGTCCTTAAAGGTGTTTCATTTAAAGTCTTTAAAGTTTTCATTGCTGAAAACTCTATTAAATAATCAGAAACTGATCAGAAGTTTCAAGACTGGCACAAAGTAACTCTTCATTTTTACCCTTGTTTAAGTTTGGATTCACTTAGGAGGGGGCCCTGAGATACAGGGTAGAGTGCTGGTAGTTTATTCGGGAGTTGAAAGGAGCACCTGTAGGAAGTGGGGAAGTGATACACTAAAGAAGAAGCATCAATCAGTGGTGTGCTATTAAGCTAACTACAACAGTGGGTGACTAAGGTTAAGTTCCATAGGGAAGCTCTGAAAAATGATGCTAATGACACACTCAGAATTATCTCATCTGAGGATCAAGTGTACTAGGGTATTTATACACGGAAACCTGAGGGTCCCTGGTAGAATACTATTTTTAAGGTGTGCTATTTCCCTGAATCTTCTGGTTTTCTATGCTTGGAGAGCATGGTCTTCTGTGGTTCTGGAAGAAAGACTCCCCAGGTCCAGAGACATGCATACTGGCAGTTTGGAGTTTCTGCAGCATATGAAAGCCCTGATGGAAGAGAGCACCAACACTCTACTCCATCCCTCAATCATCTCTTTGACCATATCTGCTCCCTCTGGTTGGCCACAAGGGAGTCTCTGCATTCATTCATTCAACAAATACTTATTTACTTATGTTGGATATATGACAGGTATATCAAATCAATAAATATATGACAAATAAGTAACATGTGAGGTAATGAAATATATTTTCACAAAAAATAAAACGGGATGTGCTAGGTTAAAAAATGGTCCCAAAGCTTTCAGTCCTAATCCCTGGCATTGGTAAATGTCACCTTATTTCAAAAATAGGTCTTTGCTGGTGTGATTAAGTTAAAGATCTTGAGATGGGGAGTCTATCCTGGATTATCTGAGTAGACCATACATGCCATCACAAGTGTCCTTAGAGAGACAGACAGGATTTCACAGAGAGAATGGAAAAGACCATGAGAAGACAAAATTTGGAGGAATACAGCCACAAGCTAAGGGATGACAGCAGCCACCAGAAGCTGGAAAAGGCAAGCAATGTATTCTCCCTTAAGGTCTCTGGAGGGAGCATGGCCCTGCTGGCATCTTGATTTCAGCCCAGTGAAACTGAGTTCAGATTTCTGGCCTCCAGAACCGTGAGAGGAAATGTTATTGTTTTCAAACACCCAGTTCGTGGTGGTTCATTACAGCTCATCAGGGAAGTAATACACAGGTCAAAAAGGGGAGCAAATGACTGGGCAGTCCCCATTGTAGAGGGTTGAGGGACCATTGGGCCATCCTTCTCCTAAGGGTACATTTGAGCAAAAACTTGAATGACAACAAGAGAATGAGTGGTTTAAGGGAAAGCCTCCTCAGGAGAGGGGCAGCAAATGCAGAGACCCTTGGATGGGAGTAAGCTTGATTTCTCTGAGGAACAGCAGGGAGTTCAGTGTGCCTGTGTCCTCTGGAAGGAGAGTGTCAAGAAATGAGATAGGATCGGGAGTGGGACACAGGTTATGTTAGGGTCTTGCAGGACTTGGGGGTTTTACTTTGGGTAAAGTGGAAGACATTTGCAAGTTTCTAAAAAAGTGACTGAACTGACTTTTAAAGCTCCCTGACTCACTCTATCAGTTATTAGGTTTCACTTAATTTTCCCCTGGTTAAAATTGGAGGAAGCCTTTCTACTCCCTTCAAGTCCTTGAGGTGAAAGAGGTGGGGTATATCCCCTCCATCCCTGGTCCAGTCCTAGCATAAATGATCTATAAGCCAAACATCAATTTCCTTCCACTGAGATTACTTCCTGCCTTTAGCTAACTCCTGTTCATTTCTAATTCTAATATAGGCTCTATCAGTTTGTCCTGTCTTTCCATGGCTTAACTACTATTGTTCTTTCAGGGCCCAGAAGGGGTATGAATATGAGTCCTGTCCCCAGATAGATGGGTGAGTGAGGCTGGGGATGGGAGTGCAGAACAGATGGGGATTATAAGCAAACAATCACCCACGACCACATCTCTTTATATATAAATATAAGCAGTTATATTTATATATCTATATAAAGCATATAGAAAAAGCTAGAGGAAAATACAAATGCTAGATTGTTTGTTTGTATTCCTCCTTCCTGTATTCCTTGGCACAAATAGCATCCATGACTGTGTCTTTTCTTAAACGTGGCTGGAGTCTTAAACAACTTCTTAAGGCCAAGAACCATATCTCTCTGTGTGTTATATTCCTCATGGGACATAATGCATTGCCTTGTATAGATTAAGTGTTCAATACATATTTATTGAACAATTTGTTGTTGGTCAGCATTTGATATTTAGAGAAAAAGGACTGAACTATGAAGTGGAATGAATCACACCCATGCTTCCTGCTTCTTCTTGTCTGACACTCTTCACAAGCTCAGGTTGTAGGAGTTGACTGTACTAGACCTTGGAGTTGTTGAAACTGAACACCCACCTTCCCCTCCTGCACATACATTCTCAGGAGAGAGTTCTGTGGGTGTGGTTTAGAGGCAGCTGCAGGGGCGGCCTTTTCAGTTTGAGAATCAGAGCTGACTCATTAGGCCCTAGAAAACCTTAGTATTATGCCACCTCCTTCTATCCACCCACTTCTTCCCACCAACACCTTTACAGAGAAGAACATTTAGATCTAGATTATTTTCTGTATATACTTTTTATGTTATGAACACTAAAGACATTACCCCATTGGCTGGATAATTTTAATCTACTTATCCATTATCTGCTCCAATTCCACAAAGGTTTTGAAGCAGTTATATTTATATATCTATATAAAGCATATAGAAAAAGATAGAGGGCGCCTGGGTGGCTCAGTTGGTGAGGCGCCTGCCTTCCGCTCAGGTCGTGATCCTGGAGTCCCGGAATCGAGTCCCACATCGGGCTTCCTGCTCAGCAGGGAGTCTGCTTCTCCCTCTGACCCTCTTCCCTCTCGTGCTCCCTATCTCTCATTCTCTCTCTCTCTGAAATAAATAAATAAAATCTTAAAAAAAAAGAAAAAGCTAGAGGAAAATACAAATGCTAGATTGTTTGCTTGGTACAGATTAGAATATAATAAGTGGACAAAGAATTGGAAAATCACAGTGGGATGGACTAATCAGGAAAATCTTCTCAGAAGCAATTAATCTATTATGACACTCACTTCTATTCATTCAGGTCCCTGGAGTTATTTTTTTCTTTGGTTTTCGGCAGAGTTGCTCTTAGACTGATGGCATAATGAGAAGGCTTGCCCTTAACTAATATGCAAAATTTTCATCATGTTTATTTCCACAGAAAGAGAGAGAGAGAGAGAGAATCCTCTAAGGAATGGGCCTTTACAGCTTGTTTTGGTAAGAAACCTAGATATTTCACAGAGCACAGCGTTTTAGGACATTATCAGAGAAATAGAGAATAGCCTTTAGGAGGAGAATCAGAGTTATCCAGAAGGAAAAGAAAATCAGGAAAAATGGAAGAAACTTCAAGCAAAAGGCAAACTTTTTAAAAACTCCCACTGTGAAAATAAATGACTATGGTCAAACCAGTTTAAAGCTTTGCTTTTCATTTTGAAGTTTTAGTTCAGGAAGAGCTTTTAGAGTTCATTTAGTTCAACCCCTTCATTTTACAGATGACAAAGCCAGGACCCAGAGAGGTTAAGTGATTTGCTCATGGTCACACAGACAGTATAGGGCAGAACTATAACTACATTTCAGATTGAGTAACTCCTGGTCCTGGGCTGTTTGTACTACCGCTGCTTCTAGCCAATGTCATTTTGGGAAGGAGGCATCCAAGGGCATCAGCAACATGGATCAAGAGGGAAAAGGAGAGATGCAGGATATATGGGAGAGCTGGGGACACTAACCTAGTGGCCAGGCTAGAACCAGCAAGGACCAATGGACAAGGTTCTACAAAGGGTGTGGCAAATTTTGATATGGTTCTGACAGAAAGCAATATAGGGAATTCACTCCAGGAAACAGGACAACAGGAGAGCTGCAGGAACAAGTGTATTAAATGGTGGAGTCTAAGGTTTGAAATCATCATTTTAATAAAAGCAGGTTTCCAGCTATGGGTTGAGGTAACAAGATCCATGCCCAGAGGAAGGCTCTGGGAAGGATTAAGCAGCATATCAGAACCTCAGCAGTCTATGGTTAGGGCAGGTCCAACTTCAAGTCCAGAATGGAGCTTACATAGTCAGTAGAGAAAACTGAGCCCACACCTTATTTAACTGAGAAAGAATGAGACTTGGAAACAAGATGAATAATAATCAAAAATCACGTGTTATATGGGTAACCATGAATTCAACCATCTTCTCTTGCTAGTCTATAGGGTAGGGTGTTGAACCAGATATTATTTCTTTCTCTCATCAGGACAGACTCTTTAAGGAGAAGAGCTGAACATGAAGATTAGAGACCTCTTGAATTTAGCTGATAGGGACCCTGGAAGATAGTTGGGTCCTTTGGCATATGCATATTGTATCATTTAGGATGTGTTCGACTACAAGTAACAGATCACCTGAATAAAGTCAGCTCATCCCACCTGGATGCTTATTTTTTTACTTAACAATTGTTCTGGAGGCAGGCAGTCACAGAGTTATTCTGTGACAGAATATGAAATTGTTCAATTTTGCCACTCTACCATTCTTAGTGTATTAATGATGACTCCTCTCTTAGTTGCAAGATGGTGGCTGCAGCTCCAAGCACAAGTCTTCCTTTATGTGACAGCATTCTAAACAAGAAGTAGGAATGAAAAACGAAAAAGACCTTACTCTGCATACTTCTCATCATCAAAAAATAGATATTTTCCAGAGGCTCCTCTTGGGAAGTTTACCTTTTATTTTATTTTCCAGAACTGGGTCATGTGACTTACCTAAACCAATAGTGCGTAATGCAAACAGGTTTGCCATGATTGAATAAATGTGGTTGACTGTTGAATTTCTTCCCAATATTATTTATCTCCCAGGGTAGACATATTTTTACCCCATCAAAATTTGTTTCTCTGAATATGGAATATTGGGAAGAAAATTGTCTACCACACTCAGTAAACTGACTTAGAACTTCTATAACATTTTGAGCCACACTTGACTACAGATAGTGCCTCATGTACACCAGCTTTTCTTATCGTTTTACCTAGCCACATCTTGACATGAGAAATAAAATCTTCAAAGCAAGTTTCTTAAAGATCCATCCAAAAATTCAGAAGTCTCCCCTTTGATTTAAAGTAGTAATAAAAGACTGAGTTAAACACATTCAAAAGTAAACAAATAAATAAAACCTACCATTTGTCTTTTTTCTCCAATCTTAAGTTGAATAGTGAAAGAAGTATATGAGATAGGAAATAATGCCACATTCCCTTTTCTGTCTCAGATTCTTCCTTAACCTTCTTTTCTAAAATTCTACCCTGATCCTATTTTAACTAAGAATATAGAACATTTTCATTTTCATGAATGAAAATAGGTCAGTTATTTTTACATGTATGTATTTGATATAACTTAAAAGCACCTAACAACCGTTATTTTCAGTATTTCTCACCAGTGGAAGGTAGAGAAATGAATTACTTGGGTCGTAGAGTTACCCTTTATGGCACAGTCAGTGTTATGTATTCACCAGACCCTGTGGCTACATTATACTTCTCAAACTCAATTTCAGATCAGTGGGCCCATTTGACTGAGTTCTACTATTTCCAGGGCTAGCTCATACAGAATTCTCCATTCATATGGGTTGAATTGTGCCTACCTGCACCGCCCACTGCCTGCCACCTCCAGAAGAAGCTATGTTGAAAATCCTAACTCCAAATACCTCAGAATGTGATCTTACTTGGAAATATAGACATTGCTGATATAATTAATTAAGTTAAGGTGAGGTCATAATGGAGTGGGGTAGCTCCCTAATCCAATATGACTGGTGTCCTGATTAGAAAAGGAGAATGCCATGTGCTGTGGGCTCAATGTTTATGGTCCCCCCACCTGACCCAAATTTATCTGTTGAAATCTTAACACCCAAAGTGATGGTATTGGGAGGTGGGGCCTTTGGGAGGTGATTTTGGTGATGAGGGTGGAGCCCTCATGAATGGGATTATTGACCTTATAAAAGAAGCCCAGAAAATATCCCTGGCCCCTAAAGTCATGTGAGGATACAATGATTACTTGGTAGCCTGAAACCTGGAGGAGGGCCCTCACTAAGACCTGACCATGCTGACACCTGATCATGGACTTCCAGCCTCCAGAACTGTGAGCAATAGATTTCTGCTCTTTCTAAGCCACCCAGTCTGTGGAATTTTGTTACAGAGGCCGTAACAGACCAAGACACCATGTGAAGGCACAGAGGTAGAGGAAGAGTGCTATTTGACTGGGGAGGCAGATATTGAAGTGTTGCCACTACAAGCCAATGAGTGACTGGGGCTATCAGAAGCTGGAAGAGGAAAGGAAGAATTCTACCCTGCAAGATTCAGGGGAAACATGGCTGGCTCTGCCAACATTTTAATTTTGGACTTCTAGCCTCCAGAACTATGAAAGAATAAAAGGATATCATTTTTTTTTTTTTTTTTTGCCACCAAGTCTGTGGTTCTTTGTTACAGCAACCCTAGGACACTAATATGCTATCCTTCATGCCTAATCTCTTTCTTCACTCACCAGCTAACCAAATCCAAAGATAAAATAGAAAATGGAATGTCAGAACCACTAATTGGAAGGACCCTGGGTCACTAAATAACTACATGGGCCAGACACCACCCCACTGTTCTCCTGTATGGACAGTGATCTGAGAGAGAAATAAACTGTCTTGTGTTAAGTCCTGACATACTGGACATTATTTATAATAACAACTATCATCCTCAACTGAATATATATAAAGCCTGGACTGAAAATTTTGTGAAATTAGTGGTAACCACAATGTAGATAATTTTAGAGTTCCTACTTCTGTTGATACCATAGATATAATAAACCAAATAAACCAACATGTTTTCTGCCTATTTAGGAGGCTGTGAATCAATAAGGGGGCCCTTTTCTGTCTCAGGTCCTATTATAAGAACCTGGAGAGGTTCTGCCTCATGAACTTAGAACATAGAGTAACAAGAGTAATGACATAGAGAACGATTTTGGCTCTGGTTTGTGAGTGTGAAGCTACCCTTTCTTCTCCTTTAAGATTATTGTACAAATTTCAGTTGGTACATTTTCTGCAATTATAAAAGAAAAGGAGGAAATTGCTATTTATATCTGAATAACTAAGTTCTTGTAAACACGATGCAAAAATGCAGGTGATTGCACAAGCCCTCTTCATTATATTCCCTTGTCTTCACCCTAGAGCATATACAGGAAAGATTGTGGAATATTTACTTTAACATCTTTAGATACTTTTGTTTGGGAAGGCAAAAAAGTAAAATATTAAAGAAAAAAAGGCCAGTGTATCCAGATGCAACCAGCAGGGAATGTAACCTAGCTTGCACTCAGCAATCTAGGTTCGATACCCACCATGAGCTCTAATCATTAGCTGTGTGACCTGGAGGAATTCCCTCTGTTCTCAGGTCTCTCTACCATTACCTATTGAAAGAAGGAGTGGGGGGCTTTTTTATTTTTATTTTTTTAAGATTTTTTTTTATTTATTTGACAGAGAGTGGGAGAGAGAGAGAGAGAAAGCACAAGCAGAGGGAGCAGCAGAGGGAGAGGGAGAAGCAGTCTCCCCCTGAGCAGGGAGCCTAATGCAGTGCTTGATCGTAGGACCCTGAGATCATGACCTGAGCCAAAGGCAGACGCTTAACTGACTGAGCCACCCAGGAGCCCCAGGAGTGGAGGGCTTTTAAAAATTGTTTGCAGAAGCCAAAACCTTCCAGGTGTTTCCTCAGAGGCTAACTCAAGAAGTTTCCACCAGAATCACTCTGCCTTTGTGTGTTTTTACACATTAAGCTTCCACAGGAAACAAACAAACAACAGAGAGACAGAATGAAAAAGGATGCAGCTGCTGTGGAAAACAGTTTGGCAGTTTTACAAGAAGTTAAACATAGAATTAGCATATGACCTATCAATTCCACTCCTAGGTATATACCCCAAAGAATTGTAAACAAATACTTGTATGCCAATATTCCCTGGAGCATTATTCACAAAAACTAAAAGGTAGAAACAACGCAAGCGTCCATCAACAGATAAATGGATAAACAAAATGTGGCATATGCATGCAAAGGAATACTATTCAGACATAAAAAGAACGCATCCTACAACATGGATGAACCTTGAAAACATTATACTAAGTGAAAATGGACAAATGTTGTATGACTCCATCTATATGAAATACCTAGAGTAAGTAAATTCGTAGAGACAGAAAGTAGCTTAGAGGCTACCAGGAACTGAAAGGGAGAGGTATTGAGCAGTATTGTTTATTTGAGGTGATGAAAAATTTTGCAAATAGTGGTGAATGATTGCACCACTAGTTGTGAATGTTAATGACATTGGGAGTGTTATTAATGCCACTGGATTGTGCATTTTAAAATGGTGAACATGGCAAGTTTTATGTTATATGTGTTTTACCACAATAAAAATAATTAAATATAAAAAATTTTTGCAATTAAAAAACAAACAAAATCCTTTGACCAAGGTGTTCTATGCCAATGAAGCTTTGGAAACTACTTGTGTATCATGCTACACAACCAATGTGACGTTTTCCTTGAAGAACTGAATCTCTTTATAAGATTGTCTAACTCTTCCACAATTAGACACGGAGATAATTCTACCAAATGAAGCAAACTCTTAATTCTCATCAGCCCTGGATCTCAGAAGCAAGCTGTGTAATGATGACAGTTGGTGGCAAACAATGCTTGCATGGGAAGCTCCAGCGATGTGCTTAAAGTAACTATCCCTCTGATCAGTGACAGTTTCACTGCTAAATGCTTTGGAAAAAATGCATCTCTATGTTTAGAAAGTTAGGGTATTGTGGTTCTCTGAATAGTGGAAGGTCAGTGCAGGAGATGGCAGTGGGGTGGGATGGGACCAGGAGACACTTCAATCATTTCTTCCATCTTATGTAAGTGAAGGCACTGTTTCTGAGGGTTGTGAGGAGGGGAATGTTTTGAATGTTTTATACAGTGATTAATGCTGACAAATATTTTTTTAAAAAGTGATTCTTACCTCTGATAGTGTCCAACAATAGTGATTATGATTTAGAATCTTCAAAGAAGTACATATTCCTTTATCTTTTTCTTAGTGTATGGGCAACATGTGTGATGGTTGCTAGAGACTCTAAAGTGGGCAATCTGGAAGAGGTTTTCCCCTGCCCCACCCTTTCTCTGTGCCTTGTGTTCAGAATCTGTCCAGTTGACAGGCTGATGAGAGGTGTTTCTTATGTGAGACTGATTGGAAGAGTGAGCAGTTAGAAAAACCTTTTATTGTTTTCTTTTTAGCTTTCCCATGATGGAGCCCTGCCATCAACCAAGTCTCTCTTCATTGTTTTGTGTCTTAGGGAAGAGAAATTTTTAGAGGCACATTTGAAGGACTGCCACATGGGTTTCAGAGAGCTTTATATATATTAATTGGGAGCAACAGTTGCATATTAACATTTTAGCATTTACCAGTTACAGAACAGCACGTAGCAAAATGGAATGGCTGTTCTTTTTTTCCTTGTATCTTGTGAAACGATATTAATATACCATTATATTGAACATGTTTTAATTATTTTAAGTAATTGGCAATGGAAAAAAATAACTGGCGGTGCAACTCCATCTTTAAGGCAATGTTAATGTAAATATTCTGGGAAAGAATTGACTAAAACTGAGTTTATTGTTAGCATTGCACTTTTGTTAAGCAATACTCCTATCAGAGTGAGTGTGCCCTTTTCTTTCTCACTTTGCTAAGTTCAGCATATGTCATCAATTATTAGACTCTTTTAAATTCCCAGGAAGTGCTGGCCCCATTTCCAAAAGACAGGACTTACGTTTCCAAATTGCCATCACCAAAGAATTTTGTAGAAACACCATGGTGAATTAGACTGGCCAATCTTGGATACGTTTGATTCTTTGTCTGAATAAAAATAGCCTTTCAATGCCCAAATTCTTTCAACACGGCATCTCCCTTATCCCAGTTTTTGACCCTCAAGACGTTCTAGAGATAGAGCAGATTCAGGAATGAAAGGGATGGCACCTTGAGTTTCATGTGCATGCCAGCTGGATTGTTCTCCTTAAGAGAACAGCAAAAGTGAGATCAATTTTGATTATGATAATGTTAATAAAAGCGTTGTGTAAATAAATATGTTATTTATTAAAATAAAAATGTTAATAAAATAACAAAATTTTGAGTGTCTATCATATAGTTAGAGCCTTCTAGAGTTATCTATTTTAAACCACAAAAAATGATCCTACAAGGTAAGTACTATGAAGGAAAACATACATTGCTCTGCATAAGTATGTTGGGGAGAAACTACTCTAAAAATTTTCTTAAGAAAGAAAGATTTAACCTCTCTTGGAGGATAAGCATCCACCAGGAGAATAGAGAAAATGATGTTCTCAGTAGATGATAGGGAGATAAAAAAGCTCTGAGGTTGGAGATGGTTTAAGCTATTTAAAAGCAGAGACCAGGGCGCCTGGGTGACTCAGTTAAGTGTCTGCCTTTGACTTGGGTCATGATCCCAGAGTCCTGGGATCAAGCACCACGTTGGGCTCTCTGCTCAGTGGGGAGTCTGTTCCTCCCTCTCTCTATGTGCTCTCTCTCAAGTAAATAAATACATCTTTTTATTTATTTATTTTTTTAAGAGCAGAGACCAGGTTAATGTAGCTGGAGGCTTGTGAAAGACAAGGGCATGACTTCAGATAGGTAGGCAGAGGCCAGATCTCCAAGGACCTCTTTCTCTGACCTATTTCTGAGTATTAGTTATTTATATGGACCACTGCATAGAGTCTATGTTCTCTACCATATCAAGTCAAATAGGACACTCAGTCACTTCCATGATTACCACAAAAACAAAACTCACCCAAGGCTTTATGTGTGCAGTAGACTTCATTAGATTTGGGGATGCTGCCAAAGTTATGGGGTAGCATAAAAGCAAATTAAAAATTGCATAATAGACATCAATCTTTTAATATCTTGTAGCCATATCTACCAATATGGACTCTATCTTGTCAAAAGTTTGCTTCTCCCTCATTTATATCCCCTCCCTTAGTTTTCTCCTGCCTTCTCTTAGCCCTCCCTCTCTCTTATGCTTTACTATTAGCACACATCCAATTCCCACTCATTTTGGATACAGATCAGCTTAGCAATCTTTTCTTTCTGTTAATTAATATCCTTAGGGTCTCACTTTCCACCCCAAATGACTTGACTAGAAAAATAAGTTCATAAAACAATGACAGGGGAATTAAATCCCATGGGGAATTCTGATGAAATGTATTAAGATCATTATTTTTTTCTTTATACTTACCTATAAATTGTACAATTTTATCCTTACTAGTTCATACACACAAAGAAGCACACAAAATATTATACATTTCACGCATTTGTTTGGTGATAAATTTATTATAGAAGGCCAGTTTGGATAAGAAAATGAGTTAGATGTTGTTGCGTTAAAATGCTGTCAAGGTATTTCACTTTTCTGGGTCCATTACATACAGTCCTGGAAAATACGAGTTTTCTTTGTTTATGGACATAACCTGTTGTGACAACTTATTATCTAACAGTCCCTTTTCACCAAACCTGATCTTCTTCTAGTTTTTTTTCTTGATATAGAAGTCAGGATTCTTGATTGTAAACGACAGAATCTTCTTTGTCTGGTTTAACAAGATGATATTAGTTAAATTGTAGTTAGCTCTCAGACTCTCAAGGTTGTAGGAGAACCAGTCTCAGAAGTGATGCAACCAAGAATAATACCCAATTACATTGAAATGGGGGGGTGCAGGAGACAAAAATATGATCTGCTTAGAGACATTAAGCTTGTAAAATCAACATAATTTGAAGATTAATTGGATATGGGGATAAGAGAAGGGATAAATTAAGTATGAATTTCAGATTTCTGGTTTAAGAGATATGGTTTGATAATTCCATTTGCTGGGCATTGTGGGCATTATCATGTGTGGCTACTCAATGTCTTGAATTCTCTTTTTAGACCTGAAAAATTCTTACGTTATGATACGGTCGTACCAAAGTGGAAACTAGAATTTACTGTCACTACTTCCTTTATTGCTGAATTGCTTTACAGAGCTATCCTCATCTCCCCCAAAGGGCAACATGAGGAAATAGCATGTGCAGACTCCATTTTCGGGTTAGCATGGTGGCAAGTCCTGGAGCTTTTGTTTTCCAGTTTGGAGCATCATTTGAGCCACAGTATTGCGGCGAAGCCATGGAAGCCATAGTGTTTTTGCTAGAACAACTCTAATGGGATATAATTGGGTCTGATTCCTGGCAGCATAATGTCCAGTTTTACTGCTACTGCCTCCAGTTTCTCTTCAACTAGTCTTGCTCTCCTGCCACTCAGTATTTTCCAGTGTCATCAGAGTCATCCTTTTAAACTGAAAATCGATGAGATTGCTCCCCTAATCAAATCTTGCCAGTGGCGTTCCTCTGGCCAGAGGAAGAGTCAAAACTCCTAAGTTACCAGTTTCCTACAGGTTGCCAAAACAAATTACTACAAACTGGGGTGGCTTAAAATGAAAGAAATATATTCTTTCACAGTTTGGAGGCTTGAAGTCTGAAGTCAAGGTCCTCTGAAGGCTTCCTCTGAGGAGGGGAATCGTTCCTTGCGTCTTCTAGCTTCTGATATCCCCAGGCTTTCCGTGGTTTGTGGCAGCACACCTGCAGTCCCTCTGTCTTCACATGCCCGTCTTCCCTCTGTGGGTCTCCGTGCCTTCCCATGACATTCTCCTCTTATGTGAAAACCAATTACAAGGGTGCCTGGCTGGCTCAGTTGGTGGAGTGACTCTTGATCTTGGGGTTGTGACTTTTGATCTTGAGGTTGTGAGTTTGAGCCCCCTGCTGGATACAGAGATTAGTTAAGAACAAAATCTTAAAAAAAAGAAAAGAAAACCAATAACATTGGATTGGGACCTACCCTGATTCAGTATGACCTCATCTTAAATGGATTACACCTGCAAGACCCTATTTCCGAATAAGGTCACATTCACAGGTACTGGGGATTAGGACTTCATCATGTCTTTTGGGAAGTACACAATTCAACTCAACAATGGTTTACAAGGTGGCCTATGGTGTGGCCCCTGTGGGCTTTCTGAGCCTCACCTTGTTTTTTTCCTCTCAGTCTATGTTCCAGCTACTCCTCACCTTCAGCTCCTTAAAAGCACCATGATCCCTCGAACCCCACAAATCCTCATGAGCGGGGTCCTTCTCCCTGGAATATTCTTTCTGTATCCACCCTCTTCCCTTTCATCTCACCAGTTCTCCCATATCCTTTATAGCTCCTGGACACCCTGCACTAGATTTGGTGCCTCTTCATTGTGCTCCCACAGCTAATTGGACTCTTCCCATCATAACATACATCACACTTTACAGTGATTACTTGCCTGGTATCTTGGCTCCAAGAAGTCTGGGATAGTGTCTATTTTTTTTTCAATACTGTAGTCCCAGCACTTGGCATAGTACTTGTCACAGAGCAGAGTTTCAATAAGAAAAAATAAATTTGGCAACTCTTTGTAGTTTTGAGTAACTGTGAAGCATGTAGTATTTAGCTTTGGATCTTGTTGGAAGGGCCTAGTATTTTGTCAGTCAATACTCCTTAATACAGGGTTTATTAGGGAGAATAAATTGCAGTTATTAGAAGGTTTTCTGTCACAGAAAGTTTCTATGACCTCCTCTATATAGGAATGACCTTGAATAATAGTCCTCTGATAATCTGTTACTGGTAGGCTGGATCCTCTGGCAACTTAATGAAAACACAATTTCACAATACTCTGTTAGACTTTGCTCATTTCTTTTTGATTTATTAAAGTCATTTTATAACTTCATTTTATACTAGGCATTACAATGATAATTAATCTATTACTTTCTAGTTATTGCAATCATTATTAATTTCTAGCAATGTCAAGGCTTCAATCACCAAATATAAAGTCAGTGTTTTATGCACCTCCATAGATTTGCTGGTTGTTTAGATGAACTGCTTAGCATTCAGGACTAAGATTTCTGATTCCCACTCTGTATCCTACATCAACTCTTCTCTCAATTACTTCTGTGGAAAGAGTAAGTCTTGGTATGCGTCAAATGGCAGCCAATACAAAAGTATTTCATATTCATCTTTAGATCTTTTCTATATTTACAGGTGAATACAGATCAACTACAGATCTGTTTCTGTATTTCTAGGTGAATGTGAGTATGTCTGTCTTGGCAGTTCAAAATGTGTGTGAAATGCACTAATTTAACATTGGCATCTCATTTCTTGAACCCTCCTGACCTTTCTGTTACCGTTACTGTTCTTAAAAAAAATGAATTTTAATGCTTTTATTTTTTAAACTCCTCCTAATGTAATGCAGGTTGTGTGAAGAATTAAAAGGGAAAAAGAAATTGAAAATTTGTTTGGAAAATCCTTTAACTTTTCTGCTAAATTAATTTAGGCAGTACTTGAATACCAGCATTGTTCGTGAGATAGTATATATCGTAAGAAGTAGATGCTCTTTCGTTTGTCATAATTTAGTTTAGGCATAATTTATCATAAGAAAGTGCTAATGTATCTAGTCTCTACCCAACACATACAGGCAAGCGTGATAATCTGGAATTACATGAGGCAGGAACCACTGCTTGTTCACCACTGTTTAACCAGCTGGGTATCCAGTAGGTTAGTGAAGCAACATAAGGACATTGAAATGTGTTTTAAAAATGTGTTTTAAAAATCACTCCCTGTTATTCCTCCACTGGATGTTTCCATGTTCCTGGCCCTCTCCAGGGGTTCCATGAATCTGCAAAGTGTGTCAAAGAATTCAGGGGGTGATTAATTTGAATGGGAAAAAGACATCTTTATTTTCACAAACTTTTAGGTGACATTTATCATTTTCTTCTGAGTGTAAGCCACAAACCTTAGTAATTTTAGCAGTATCTGCGACTTGGTCATCATGAGAAACCACAAATATTTATTATCACAATTGTTGTATATGCTTCAAAGTTATTCTTGAAATTGTAGTAGTTACTCCAGCAAGATCTTAGTGTTTAGTGCATGACATAGAAGACATATGTATTATATCACAGATTTGTTTCTTTTAAAAAATGTTGTTAACTAATTTGCTTTCCTTTCTAATAATCAGTTGCATTTTCTGTGCTTAAAAATATTATTCTGTCACCAGAAGGACAAAGGGATCTGTGGCACAAAATGCTCTAGGCATTACGGGCTGCAGTTTTTTTTTTTTTTTTTTTATCTTACTTGGGTGCTTTAAACAGGTCTCAACACAGTAATTCAAGGGCTACAGTACTGTGGGCCATGTGCTATAGTCACTTCCAGATGATTAGCCCCAGGAGACATGGGATAAAAACCTTTCATATCCCTCCTCACCCTCAGGACCGCCCCACCTCCAAACTAGTCCCAGCCTCTAGTTGCCTACAGTTTATCCCTTCTCATATTTTAAAGTTACTGCAGAACCATTTATCTTTTTTTTTTTTGAGGTTAACAATGTTTAACAGTGGCTTTATTAGGTGAATGCTTGAAAGCATTCAACATTAAATTCAATTTACTTCACATTAATGTTTGCAAATACATTATTAGCAATTCTTAAATATTTCAAATCAACTCAAGTATAGAAGGCTTGCTTATAAGTCTTCTGAGGTGACAAGAAGACCAAAAGGAGCCTAGAACTTGAGTCCAGGTCTCTAACCAACAATCACCATGTCGTCACCAGTGAACTCATATGAGGGAACTTCAAGGTTGAGAGGTGCAGGCCCCTTCCTGATCCTGCCAGAAGCATCACAGTGTGACCCATGGCAAGGGCAGTAATAACCACCAAAATCTCCTGCATTTGCAATGGGTACACAACCAAGAGGAGTGCAAACACCTATCAGGATAACCCATTCAGGTTTCTTTACTCGATCTAAATCATGCTGTGGGTCCCTCAACTGGGACATTTCAACTGCAGCCTCCTGCTCAATTTCCTTCTTGGTTCTATGGCGCACAAACAGTGGTTTTCCTCTCCATTTGAAAGCCATGTTCTTGCCTTCTGGAATATCGGATAGCTTGATTTCGATTTTCGACATGGCCAACACATCAGCAGAAGCACTCATGATGGAAACAAACTGGGAGACGACATTCTTGGCAGCATATGCAACACCTATACTAGTCGTTGCAGTTATCAAATAGGAGAAACCTTTTCTAGCCTCACTGCTCTCTTTTGAAGACTTCGTACCAACTAACACCTCGGTGCGTCGATAGTCAGAGAAGTCAGGCACTCTGATGTCTGTGTGGGAATAACGAATGGAAGCTGGGACATTGAGGCCCACGGAGGTGGCCAAAGGCCGGCTCGTGGCCTGGCCACTCAGCGACTCCCGGCACAAGAAGGGCCGCTTCACGTCCAACACTGGAGGCTCCGGGGTGGTGGGCACCGAGGCCTGCACCAGGGGCCGCAGCGCGCCCGCCACCCCGCGGGACGTGGCCGACAGGACGGGCGCGAACGGGCCCGAACGGGAGGCCACCGACAACATGGCGACAGCTTCTCCAAACGCCGAGCCGGTCACCGAACCATTTATCTTTTAGGCAGTATAAAAATCTGGTTTCAAGTCTTGGCTCTTTCACTTACTAGTATTGTCTCCTTAGCTAATTTACACAACTACACTGTGCCTCAGTTTCCTCATTTGCATGATTATCTTCTCTTATAGGTTGATGGCAAATGTAAATGACTTACCATATGTAAAACCCTTAGGATATCTGGCAAATAGAAAGTGTTGTGCAAATACTTGCTATTACTCTTAGATGGCTATGTTCATGAGTCCTATAACTGCATGATAGTTAACTATAATTTTAAAAAGTTAAAGCATTGTTTAAAAAGGAAGCCTTCTATTATGTGCCACTGAGATCATTTTGGCCTCACCCCTCTCTTATTCCAGCCACTGCTAAGGCAAACAGCAATCTGTGGGCTCTCACTGACACATGCAGAGCCAACCTGTCAGCACTCCATGCAGCTCATGCTGCAAACCTCTTGTCTCCTGCTGATGCAGAGGTTTGGAGACCCTGTACATCTACATGTATAGCTCAGTACCCAAGCTAGAAGCAGGGAGGAGTTAATGTCCTTAGAGAGAGGGGTCAGTGGATACATTTTCCATGTTTCCATGTTCCTATGTTTCTTAGAGGTGGCAGAACGTCTTCCTTTCCAGAGTGTACATCTTCTGCATTTGTGTTTGCCTTCACCACCCCCAGTTCCTCTATTCATGTCTTTTCAGAAGGCACACAGAATGCCTGATCTAATAACAACATTGCCTTTGACTGAAGAACCCATTTGATGGCAAAGAAAGAAAAGGATATGCTCGTTATCATGTACCCCGCCACCCAGAACTGGCCCAATAAAATGATGATGGATTGCCTGTTAAGTCTTGGCTACCATACCAGGTCAAAAATAACATTTTGTGGTTTGGGGATTCTGACCTCCACAGTGCAGTGGAGCTGAATCAATGAACAATATATAGTACTGTGTCTTCAAAAGCTAGAAGGTATGGATCCAGGAACCAAGGGATGGAAGTAGAACTGGTCCATTTTACCATAATTCACAGGGACCTATTTGGTATAAGAAATTTGTACTTATCACCCTACAACTTAAGCTTCCGTTCTAATAGAGATTCCAGGTCCCAGGTTGGAACAGTTCCATCAGGAGACAGTAAAGGATCTATCCGCTAAACTTCCAGGTGTGATTCACACTTGATTTCTTCAGGTTTGTCATGCTAATGGACCAGTGAAGAAAGAAATTCATTACTATGAGGAGCTAGGATTTCTGCTACACAATAGAGGTGAGGAACAGGTGTACCTGGAAGCCTGGGATTAACTTGGGCACACCTCGGTTCTTCCATGCCAGTGGTAATGGTGACAAAGGCCAGGCAACCAAAGGCTCAATTCTCCATACAAACTCTCATTTTCACAAAATGTAGTTCATAAATCATTTAAAACACTAAACAAAGAGGAGGAGTTGAGTAAAGGCAAAGATAAAACAAAACAAAATAAAATAAATCAGAAAGGGTTAGAGCATCTTTAAGGAATGATAATGCTTTGATTTGATTTTGATATTGGGCTTGATTATGATATTGGGCTTAGTGGCACACTCTACTTTGTAACTGTCCATATCATATTTACAGAATGCATGTGGATTTTGCATTAGAGGTAGGCTGATACTAGATCAATACTGGTGTTTTTGTTCCATTTGCAATCACCACTGGTATTCTGCAGTGATTTGTGTGGGGGTGGGCACAGAACAATTGCTTCATTGATGCCTGTTCACTCCTTGACTATCTTATTTCCGTTCATCAAGTTAAGAGCTTTTTTTTTTTTGATAGAAAATAAGTTGGGCAATTGCCCATAACATTAATTCATGTTAAGAACCACCAATAAACACCTGAATTACTTTGTTACTCCATGGACCCTGATTTTAAACGACTTCTTTGGGGGTATATTAAAAGGTTTTGTATTAGTTAGCCTGTTTTCTAAGTCATTTTCTGAAAGGCTTTCATTTTATTTTAAAAACTCTCTTTCATGCAAGTCATATTTATATTAACATTCCAATAAGTGGTAGTGCAAAAGTATGGAGTTCTTATATACCTTGTAATACATGACATGATTCTGTGATTCCTTTTGTTCATCACATGAGTAGGGCAAAAGACGATGGATATAAGTTCCAGCTCTATCATTGTCTATTAAAATAATGCGGGCAGGTTATTTATATAAGCTTGGCTTTTTTGTCTGTGAACAAGGGAATGGTTCTAATAAGAAGAAAAAAGAATGAAAGATGCAACACTCTGAAAGAAAATATGCCACTGGGCAAGTTATACATCTTGCTTGCTGTACCTTGGTTTTCTGATCTGTAAAACATGGATAATAGTATATACTTCATTGTGAGTATTAAATTAATCAATATATATGGGGGCGCCTGGGTGGCTCAGATGGTTAAGCGTCTGCCTTCGGCTCAGGTCATGATCCCAGGGTCCTGGGATCGAGCCCCGCATCGGGCTCCCTGCTGGGCCGGGAGCCTGCTTCTCCCTCTCTCTCTCTCTCTCTCTCTCTGTCTCTCTCTCTGACTCTCATGAATAAATAAAAAAAATAAATTAATATATGTAGCAAACTTAGAATTTTGCCTGTTGTGGAGTAGGTGTTTATTTTGTGCCAGGTGTTTACATTGTCACATCTAGTTATGCCCCAAACAATAGAGGTAGGTACTATTTTTGTCATCCCATTTTATAGATGAAGAAACTGGCTCCCAAGGATATTATGTAACAGATCTTCCTTGACTTAAAATGGCATTATATCCTGATAAGCCCACTGTAAATTGAAAGTGTTGTAAGTTGAAAATTCATTTAATGCCCCTAACCTACCAAACGTCATAGCTTACCTTAAACATACCTTAAACAGACTTACATTAGTGTACAGTTAGACAAAACCAGCTAATACAAAGCTTATTTTATAATCAAGTATTGACTATCTCATGTAATTTATTAAATACTGTACTGAAATCGAAACACAAAATGGTTATGTGGATACAGAATGGTTTTAAGTGTACTGGTTGTTTACCCTGGTGATTGCGTGGCTGATTGGTTGCTGTGGCTCACTGCCACTCCCCAGCATCATGAGAGATGATCATATCACATATTGTTAGCCTGGGAAAAGATCGAAATTTAAAATTCAAAGTACGGTTTCTACTGAATGTGTATTGTTTTTGCACCATCATAAAGTTGAAAAATCGAAGTTAAACCATTTTAAGTTGGGGACCATCTGTACTTGGCTACGGCTGTATGGACAGTAAGTGGTAAAATCAGGGTTTCAACCAGACATTCTAATCCTATTCTGCTATATTGCCTCTCTAACAAGCACCTGCATCAACTGCAAATATTCTAAGAATAACATGAGATAATTGATGCAAAAATACATGGTGCACTGTAAACTGATACACACATGCTAAGATATTAAAAATCATATATAAACCAAAAGACATATACCATCATTTTATACCAAATATGCCAATTCTCCAACTGGCCTTTTTTTAGTGTCAATCCAATGTCCTGACATGACATTTTTTGAAACTTAGTTGTTTCCTTACTTTGAGCATTTAGCTTATTTTTTTTCTTTATTCTTTTTATAATTCTAAGGAAGGGTCCAGACCTCAGCCAAATAGAATGCTATCTTTGATAAAATTTTAGCATCAATAAGGGTAGTATGACAGGCAAGGAAACTGAAGCATTTGAGTACAATGACCTGGGAGTGGCCAGGACTTGGGAGACATCTGAGGAAGTGATCAGAGCCCTTCCCAGACAAAATAGATACCACAGAAACAAGAACCCATCTCTAGTGCTAGACAGTTGAGTTTATTTATTTTTGCACATGGTTTTGTACTAAGAAAATGCCAATTTAACATACTTATGAAATATTCCAGTATGTTGAAGATGCAGATTTTGAAATACTTCTTTGATTAAAAGTTGATCATGTCTCTGTTTCCTCAGGCCATAAAAAGGCTTAAGGTAGAAGTGGGGTTACAGTTTGCTGAGTCTAAGTATATTCCCATGTGGCATAGTGGTGCTCATAGGACTTACTTTATGGGGCTGGTGTGGGGATTGAGTGAATGCAAGAAAAGCAATACACACAGTGTCTGATGCATAGTCATTGCTCACTAAAGAATACTTATCATCAATATCTATTTCAGTAAGGCTTCATGGCCCTGAGAAATCTCTCCATTATTTCTGGAAATCACTGGGGCATATCACTTGTGTGCTCATTAAGAAGTCTTTCCCATGATGACATTATGGTCTTCAGCTTCCTCATTTCATGGGCTGAGTCTGCAATACCTGGTGGGCTGTAGGAGGCTCCATCTTATTTCAGCTGTTGCCTAAGCTGGTGGTTGCTGCTGCTGGGTCAGAAGGCACTGTGGTAACTTTTGTGGAGTGTCTGGTGTATTGATGGGACATCACCCCTCTCCTCCAAGGCTGCACTCCATTCTGGAGTCCCAGTGTGCTAGCAGCATGTAGGCTGTCTCACCGTGCATTTTGCAAATAGGCCTAGATCTTTCAGGTTCTATTGCTTGCAACCTTCTCTTATAGGGCTGGGAGGATCATACCTTGGGAGCTGCTCTGTAAGACAAGTTTGAATGAAAGATAACATTGTATCCTCAATTTTGCTTCTCTTCTTGCCTGCCAGACTTTGTCTTTTTTTAAAATCAGTGTTCTCACAGTCCATCCATTCCTCCTACAAAAATACACACACCTAATATGCACCCCCCATAACCTCCAGATATTTGTTAATGTCATTAGTAAGCAATGCTTAGTATCAGACCGGACCCACACTCCAAACATACACATGATGCATTTATACTAGCAAACAGAAAGAGAATATTAATTGTGTCAGAAGGCATTGATATTTTCTCCCACTTGAGAATGTGTAAACACTTTATTACTTTTCAATTCTTTTTTTTTATTTTTTATTGTTATCTTAATCACCATACATTACACCATCAGTTTTTGATGTAGTGTTCCATGATTCATTGTTTGTGCATAACACCCAGTGCTCCACGCAGAATGTGCCCTCTTTAATACCCATCACCAGGCTAACCCATCACCCCAACCCCCTCCCCTCTAGAACCCTCAATTTGTTTTTCAGAGTCCATCGTCTTTCATGGTTTGTCTCCCCCTCCGACTTACTCCCCTTCATTCTTCCCCTCCTGCTATCTTCTTCTTCTTTTTTTTTCTTAACATGTATTGCATTATTTGTTTCAGAAGTACAGATCTGTGATTCAACAGTCTTGCACAATTCACGGCGCTCACCATAGCACATACCCTCCCCAATGTCTATCACCCAGCCACCCCATCCCTCCCACCCCCACCACTCCAGCAACGCTCAGTTTGTTTTCTGAGATTAAGAATTCCTCATATCAGTGAGGTCATATGATACATGTCTTTCTCTGATTGACTTATTTCACTCAGCATAACACCCTCCAGTTCCATCCACATCGTTGCAAATGGCAAGATCTCATTCCTTTCGATGGCTGCATAATATTCCATTGTGTATATATACCACAGCTTCTTTATCCGTTCATCTGTCGTTGGACATCTTGGCTCTTTCCACAGTTTGGCTGTTGTGGACATTGCTGCTATAAACATTGGGGTGCACGTACCCCTTCGGATCCCTACATTTGTATCTTTGGGGTAAATACCCAGTAGTGCAATTGCTGGATCATATGGTAGCTCTATTTTCAACTGTTTGAGGAACCTCCATACTGTTTTCCAGAGGGGTTGCACCAGCTTGCATTCCCACCAACAGTGTAGGAGGGTTCCCCTTTCTCCGCATCCCCACCAACATCTGTTGTTTCCTGACTTGTTAATTTTAGCCATTCTGACTGGTGTGAGGTGGTATCTCATTGAGGTTTTGATTTGGACTTCCCTGATGCCGAGCGATGTTGAGCACTTTTTCATGTCTCTGTTGGTCATTTGGATGTCTTCTTTGGAAAAATGTCTGTTCGTGTCTTCTTCCCATTTCTTGATTGGATTATTTGTTCTTTGGGTGTTGAGTTTGATAAGTTCTTTATAGATTTTGGATATTAGCCCTTTATCTGATATGTCATTTGCAAATACTTTCTCCCATTCTGTCAGCGGTCTTTTGGTTTTGTGGACTGTTTCTTTTGCTGTGCAAAAGCTTTTTATCTTGATGAAATCCCAATAGTTCATTTTTGCCCTTGCTTCCCTTGCCTTTGGCGATGTTTCTAGGAAGAAGTTCCTGTGGCTGAGGTCGAAGAGGTTGCTACCTGTGTTCTCCTTTAGGATTTTGATGGACTCCTGTCTCACGTTTAGGTCTTTCAACCATTTGGAGTCTATTTTTGTGTATGGTGTAAGGAAATGGTCCAGTTTCATTCTTCTGCATGTGGCTGTCCAATTTTCCCAACAGCATTTGTTGAAGAGACTGTCTTTTTGCCATTGGACATTCTTTCCTGTTTTGTCAAAGATGAGTTGACCATAGAGCTGGGGGTTCATTTCTGGGCTCTCTATTCTGTTCCATTGATCTATGTGTCTGTTTTTGTGCCAATACCATACTGTCTTGATGATGACAGCTTTGTAATAGAGCTGGAAGTCTGGAATTGTGATGCTGCCAGCTTTGCTTTTCTTTTTCAATATTCCTCTGGCTATTCGGGGTCTCTTCTGGTTCCATGCAAATTTTAGGATTATTTGTTCCATTTCTTTGAAAAAAGTGGATGGTATTTTTTTTTTTTAAGTGGGTGGTATTTTGATAGGGATTGCATTGAATGTGTAGATTGCTCTAGGTAGCATTGACATCTTCACAATGTTTGTTGTTCCAATCTATGAGCATGGAAGGTTTTTCCATTTCTTTGTGTCTTCTTCAATTTCTTTCCTGAGTATTTTATAGTTTTCTGAGTACAGATCCTTTGCCTCTTTGGTTAAATTTATTCCTAGGTATCTTATGGTTTTGGGTTACAATTTGGGCAATTGTAAATGGGATTGACTCCTTAATTTCTCTCTCTTCTGTCTTGTTGTTGGTGTATAGGAATGCCACTGATTTCTGTGCATTGATATTATATCCTGCTACTTTACTGAATTCCTGTATGAGTTCTAGCAGTTTTGGGGTGGAGTCTTTTGGGTTTTCCACATACAGTATCATATCATCTGCAAAGAGTGAGAGTTTGACTTCCTCTTTGCCGATTTGGATGCCTTTGATTTCTTTTTGTTGTCTGATTGCTGTGGCTAGGACTTCTAATACTATGTTGAATAGCAGTGGTGATAGTGGACATCCCTGCCGTGTTCCTGACCTTAGGGGAAAAGCTCTCAGCTTTTCCCCATTGTGAATGATAGTTGTTGTAGGTTTTTCATAGATGGCTTTTATGATATTGAGGTATGTACCCTCTATCCCTATACTCTGAAGAGTTTTGATCAAGAAAGGATGTTGTACTTTGTCAAATGCTTTTTCTGCATCTATTGAGAGGATCATATGATTCTTGTTCTTTCTTTTGTTAATGTATTGTATCACGTTGATTGATTTGCGGATGTTGAACCAACCTGGCAGCCCAGGGATAAATCCCACTTGGTCATGGTGAATAATCATTTTAATGTACTGTTGGATCCTATTGGCTAGTATTTTGGTGAGAATTTTTGCATCCATGTTCATCAAGGATACTGGTCTGTAATTCTCCTTTTTGATGGGGTCTTTGTCTGGTTTTGGGATCAAGGTAATGCTGGCCTCATAAAATGAGTTTGGAAGTTTTCCTTCCATTTCTATTTTTTGGAACAGTTTCAGGAGAATAGGTATTAATCCTTCTTTAAATGTTTGGTAGAATTCCCCTGGAAAGCCATCTGGCCCTGGGCTTTTGTTTCTTGGGAGATTTTTCATGACTGCTTCAATTTCCTTAGTGGTTATAGGTCTGTTCAGGTTTTCTATTTCTTCCTGGTTCAATTTTGGTAGCTGATACATCTCTAGGAATGCACCCATTTCTTCCAGGTTATCTAATTTGCTGGCATAGTGTTGCTCATAATATGTTCCTATAATTGTTTGTATTTCTTTGGTGTTGGTTGTGATCTCTCCTCTTTCATTCATGATTTTGTTGATTTGGGTCATTTCTATTTTTTTTTCTTTTTTTTTTTTTTAAAGATTTATTTATTTATTTGAGAGAGAGAGAATGAGAGAGAGAGAGAGTACATGAGAGGGGGGAGGGTCAGAGGGAGAAGCAGGCTCCCTTATTGAGCAGGGAGCCCGATGTGGAACTCGATCCCGGGACTCCGGGATCATGACCTGAGCCGAAGGCAGTCGCTTAACCAACTGAGCCACCCAGGCGCCCTCATTTCTCTTTTCTTTTTGATCAGTCTGGCCAGGGGTTTATCAATCTTGTTAATTCTTTCAAAGAACCAGCTCCTAGTTTCGTTGATCTGTTCTACTGTTCTTTTGGTTTCTAGTTCATTGATTTCTGCTCTGATCTTTATTATTTCTCTTCTCCTGCTGGGTTTAGGCTTTAGTTGCTGTTTTTTCTCTAGCTCCTTTAGGTGTAGGGTTAGGTTGTGTATTTGAGACCTTTCTTGTTTCTTGGGAAAGGCTTGTAATGCTATATACTTTCCTCTCAGGACTGCCTTTGCTGCATCCCAAAGATTTTGGACAGTTGTGTTTTCATTTTCATTGGTTTCCATGAATTTTTTTAATTCTTCTTTAATTTCCTGGTTGACCCATTCATTCTTTAGTAGGATGCTTTTTAGCCTCCATGTATTTGAGTTCTTTCCGACTTTCCTCTTGTGATTGAGTTCTAGCTTCAAAGCATTGTGGTCTGAAAATATGCAGGGACTAATCCCAATCTTTTGGTACCAGTTGAGACCTGATTTGTGACCTAGGATGTGATCAGTTCTGGAGAATGTTCCATGGGCACTAGAGAAGAATGTGTATTCCGTTGCTTTGGGATGGAATGTTCTGAATATGTCTGTGAAGTCCATTTGGTCCAGTGTTTCATTTAAAGTCTTTATTTCCTTGTTGATCTTTTGCTTAGATGATCTGTCCATTTCAGTCAGGGGGTTGTTAAAGTCCCCCACTATTATTGTATTGTTGTCAATGTGTTTCTTTGCTTTTGTTATTAATTGCCTTATATAATTGGCTGCTCCCATGTTAGGGGCATAGATATTTACAATTGTTAGATCTTCTTGTTGGATAGACCCTTTAAGTAGGATATAGTGTCCTTCTTCATCTCTTACTACAGTCTTTGTTTTAAAATCTAATTTGTCTGATATAAGAATTGCCACCCCAGCTTTCTTTTGGTGTCCATTAGCATGGTAAATGGTTTTCCACCCCCTCACTTTCAATCTGGGGGTGTCTTTTGGTCTAAAATGAGTCTCTTGCAGACAGCATATCGATCGGTCTTGTTTTTTAATCCAATCTGATAGCCTGTGTCTTTTGACTGCGGCATTTAGCCCATTTACATTCAGGGTAACTATTGAAAGATATGAATTTAGTGCCATTGTATTGCCTGTAAGGTGACTGTTACTGTATATTGTCTGTGTTCCTTTCTGATCTATGCTGCTTTTAGGCTCTCTCTTTGCTTAAAGAACCCCTTTCAATATTTCTTGTAGGGTAGGAATTTTGCAAATTCCTTTAGATTTTGTTTGTCCTGGAAGCTTTTTATCTCTCCTTCTAATTTCATTGACAGCCTAGCTGGATATAGTATTCTTGGCTGCATATTTTTCTCGTTTAGTGCTCTGAAGATATCATGCCAGTCCTTTCTGGCCTGCCAGGTCTCTGTGGATAGGTCTGTTGCCAGTCTAATGTTTCTACCATTGTAGGTTACAGATCTCTTGTCCTGAGCTGCTTTCAGGATTTTCTCTTTGTCTCTGAGACTCGTAAGTTTTACTATTTGATGTCGGGGTGTTGACCTATTTTTATTGATTTTGAGAGGGGTTCTCTGTGCCTCCTGGATTTTGATGCCTATTTCCTTCCCCACATTAGGGAAGTTCTCTGCTATAATTTGCTCCAATATACCTTCTGCCCCTCTCTCTCTTTCTTCTTCTGGGATCCCAATTATTCTAATGTTGTTTCGTCTTATTGTATCACTTATCTCTCGAATTCTGCCCTCGTGATCCTGTAGTTGTTTCTCTCTCTTTTTCTCAGCCTCTTTATTTTCCATCATTTGGTCTTCTATATCACTGATTCTCTCTTCTGCCTTATTTATCCTAGCAGTTAGTGTCCCCATTTTAATTGCACCTCATTAATAGCCTTTTTGATTTCGACTTGGTTAGATTTTAGTTCTTTTATTTCTCCAGAAAGAGTTTCTCTAGTATCTTCCATGCTTTTTTCAAGCCCAGCTATTATCTTTAAAGTCATGATTCTGAACTCTAGGTCTGACATCGTACTAATGTCCGTATTGAGTAGGTCCCTGGCAGAAAGTACTACTTCTTGTTCTTTTTGCTCAGGTGATTTTTTTCATCTTGTCATTTTGTCCAGAGGAGAATAGATGAATGAGAGAACAAAATGCTAACAGGGTAACAACGTCCCCAGGAAATATACTCTATACAAATCAGAAAAGACCTGAAACCAGGGGAAAAGAAAGGGAAAGAAAGAAAAAAGAAAGAGAAAAAAAAAGAAAAAGAAAAAGATAAAAACAAACAAAAACAGCACAAAACAACAAAAAAAAACAGAATATGATCAAATATGATCAGGCTAGTGCATAGATCAGTGTCACACACTAGATTTTGGGCATATTTTGGTCTGTTAGAAGAAAGTGCCTCCTAAAATTTTAAAGGAAGAAAGACTTATATATGTACAAAATAAGGGTTGATACAATGAAGGGATGGAAGATGACTGTAAAGTTGAAAATTATAAAAGATTTTATAAAAGGAATTGATAAGTTGTTTGAAAAAAGAAAGAAGAAGATTTAAAAAAAAAGAAAAGAAAAAAAAGGGAGAGAATGTGATCAGGCAGGAGACTAGAACAAAACCATACACTAGTGATTTAGGGTATATTTTGATCTGTTAGAAGAAACTGTATCTCAAAATTTTAAAGAGAGAACAACTTCTATATACATGCCAAAAATAAGGGTAACTACTATGAAGGGATAAAATATGACTCTAAAAATGAAAAATAAAAAATGTTATTTAAAAAAGGGATTGATAAGATGTTGGTTGAAAAAGAGAAAAAGAAAAATTAAAAAAACAGTTAAAAAAATTAACTTTGAAAAACTAATGAATCATGGTAAAAAAGCCATGAATTCTATGTGGAGTATTCTCCTGGCGCTGGAGTTCTCCCATTCTCCTTGATTGGTAAACTTGGTCTTGGCTTGCTGGCCGCTCGTGCTGATCTTCTGGGGGAGGGGCCTATTGCCGTGGTTCCCAAATGTCTTTGCCGGAGGCGGAATTGCCCCGCCCTTGTCAGTCTGGGCTAAGCAAGCTGCTCGGGTTTGCTCTCAGGAGCTTTTGTTCCCTGCAAGCTCTCCGTACAGCTTTGGAGGACCAGGGTGAAAATGGTGGCCTCCCAATCTCTGCCCCAGAGGAGCCGAGAACTCGGGGCCCCGCTCCTCAGTGCACCCCCAGAGAAAAGCAATCACTCCCGTGTCCCCGGTCTCCGGCCGCACTCCGCGCTCACCCGGCCTGTGACCGAGTGTTTCTATCTCTGGCACCCGACCCCGTGTGGAGTCTCCAAACCCAGCAGATCCCTGCGGTGCGCTCCCGCGCCGCTCCTCCCGGGGGAGGGAGGGGAGTCTCCCCAGCTCTGCCGCTTGTTGGGTCCCTGCTGGAGGAGCAGTGGCCCAACTGGGCCGCGGATCACAGTTTATGGCAACCCCGAGCTGAGAGCCTGCGCCTCGGCTCCGTCTCTGCAGCCGGCTTCCCCGCTCCGATACCCGGGAGCTCTGCCGCACCCAGGCACCCCCGGTCTTTCTGTGACCCCGAGGGTCCTGAGACCACACTGTTCCGTGAGGGTTCCACCCCCCGCTTAGCCACTGGAGTGACCAGCAGAGCCGACTTCTTAAAAGGTCCGATTTTGTGCTCTGAGGCTCTATCACTTGCCAGAAGCGGCCGACGGAGGCCCCCTCCCCCACTCTCTATCCTCCCGAATATCGCCTCGGATTCACTTCTCCGCACGTCCTACCTTCCAGTAAGTGGTCGCTTCTCTGTTCAGAGAGTTGTTGCTATTCTTTTCTTTGATCTCCTGTTGAGTTCGTAGGTGTTCAGAATGGTTTGATCCCTATTCAGCTGAATTCCTGAGACCAGACGAAATCCAGGTCTCCTACTCCTCCGCCATCTTGCTCTGCCCCTATTTTCATTTCTGATAGATGTTGGCTCCTATGAATTAGGATGATATTGTTCATTATAGTCTTTTTTTTCAGTAATAACTGTTTTGTTGAAGGTCATTCTTTCTCTAGGTTTACTGCTAAGGAACACCATAATAGATCATGCCACTTACTCTTATTTGAGCCATAGTCAAGCATCTTATTCTGTTTTGAGAGTTCAAATATTGATGGCTATTAGTGTTTGTATAGACAATTGTTAGTAAATTCTTTGGTATCTGTTGTAAAAATAGTTTCAAATGATGAGCTTCTTGGACACACAACATCTAAAGGAGAAAGAGAAGAGAACACTGATATTTTCCATACTTTGTCAAATCTGGCACAGCTAGAATTAGGTTCTAATCTGTAAAGAATTTGTTATTAATAAGGTATGCAGAACAAAGAAAACCTGGAAGTACCAAGATAAAAATAGATCAGCAGGTAAGAAGTATTCACTTATGACTGATTTTGTACCATTGCTGTTGATATGACAACACAGCTGAGACATATTCATTTTTGAATGTCTAGTCAGAAAATGACAGGTCCATTTTCTTGCTCTAACACTAAGTAACTTCTATGGTATCAACAGCAGTGGTAATGTTGCTTTGATGTCTATATTTACCTTCCCTGAATTATAACGATATAGGTAAGTTGATGGGAGGACCTTGATTTTTTTATAACTTTTTGTTTTTTAAAGTGTTTATAATGTAAATGATTTAAAAAGTCTATTTTTAGTAACACACACAAGTGTCAGCTTAATTTGCTTATCAAGCTATGGATTTTCATTATCGTTTCTCTGAGAATAAGCTACTATTGTACCGTAATTTTTTCTAGATAAGAAGAGGTTTAAAAATTTTATAGATATAAGTCCCTTAAACCCACCGTAGCTGAATTTATACTCCAAACCTCAAACTTTATATTCCAATAAGCAATGAATTTTCTGTTACAAAAACTTAGTGCTATCTCTCACACGAATAAGACTTGCACAGAGGATTATTATTATTTTTTTTCAGTGTGAAATATTCCTTCCAATTCCAAGCTTTTCTTGCCTTAGCTAATTCCTACATATCTTGCAATTCCAGCTTAGATAATGCTTCTTACAGAAAGGCCTGTTGGGCTCACTAGTTTGTTACATGTACTAACCACCCAGGTATTCTTGTTTACCTCATATTTTCCCTTTTCATAATAAAACACATGCCAATTGTATGTGCAAATTTCAGGTTTACATTTTATTACTGGGACTTCTTATCACACCAACCCTCCTTGAACTTCAGACAAGATACAAGAAAAGGGTGAAAAAAACAATCATATTCTGGTGGAAGACTTAAAACTTGTTAGAAGGGTGTAGAGCCAGATGAATTTCCTGCCTTAATGGCTTTCATCCTGAGAAGATGTCAATGTCAGCACTGCATAGGATGGTCAAAACTCAGAAAATTTGAAGCTGGTCTGAAGAGCAGAATACAAATTTGGAAGACACTAGTCATGAAAAAGAGAAGGGGACTACTATGATGGAGAGAACCCAAGAGGGGGAGCCTCAAATTCTATATATAAAATACAGTTTAAGGGGCGCTTTTGTGGCTCAGTCAGTTAAATGTCTGATTCTTGATTTCGGCTCAGGTTGCGATCTCAGTGTTGTCAGATCAAGCACTGCATAAGCCTCTGCCCTGTGCCTGGAGTCTGCTTAAGATTCTCTCTCTCCCTCTCTCTCTGAACCTGCACCCTGCCCCACTTGTGTGCATGTGCATGCTCCCAATCAATCAATCAATCAATCAAGACAAAAATACAGTTTAAGTCTCTGGCTGACCTCCTGATCCATGCAAGGGCAGAGAAGACTCAAAACTTCACAGCTAGTGATAAAAGACTGAACTAAAATTGAGCTGATACCCAAAAATGAGTTTGCATATTGTGTGCAACCAAGTTAATTGCCTATAAAAACTAAGGTGTCAATACTCCTTTGAGGAACATGACAGGGTCTAGGGTCTCTATAACATAGTATCTGCAATGTCTGGGATACAATACAAAATTACTTGATACATGGAGAACCAATCTTAAAAGAAAAGGAATTCAACTGAGATCAACCATGAGATGACTCAGATGTGGGAATGAGCAAAGATTTTAAAAGTTATTATAGTTATACTCAGTGAAGTCAAGGAAAATAAGCTAATAATAAATGGAAACATGGGAAATCTCAGTAGAGAAATAGAAGTAAATGAAAATTTTAGAACCAAAAATTAAAATACCAAAATTAAAATTCCCTAGATAGGTTTATTGGCAGAATAGAGATGATAGGGAAAGTCATCAGTGAACTTAAAGTTAACTCAATAGAAGACTAATCTGAAGACAGAAAAAAATAAGATTGAAAAAAGTGAACAGAACCTTGGGGACCTGTGAGTAATAACAAAATAGCAAAAACAAGAGCATAGCATAATCAAACTGCTAAAAGCCAAGGATAAAGGGGAAATTTTGAAGCAACTAGAGAATAATGACAATTTACCTACAAAGGTATAAGTGAAATTAATCTATGATGAGAGAAATCAGAACAGTGGGGCAGGGACAGGGACTGCTGAGGAATGGACAAGAGAAAACTTTTGGGGTTGATATCATGATAAAACTTTGGGTTATATAGATGTGTGCATTTATTAAAACAGCAAATATATACCTCATATAAATACATCTCATTTTGTGTAAATTTAAATTTTGCATTAAGAGAAAAAAACTAAACCAAAAATTGTAGTTGACTCTCACTAGCTTTATGTACTCTTGAGTATAGAGACCCACTTCATTTCTGTCATTGTGTCCCTTGGGCTGAATACAATGAGCGACATGGGGGTACATACTCAGTAAATTTTTTTGAGTTAAATTTCATCTCACATGTTCCTTTTTCAACTCCACTGATCTAAAGCAGATGACTAAACCATGACCAAAGTCCTGGAAAATAAATAAAGGATGAAATAAAGAATCTGCATAATTATGAACATCGCAGGCTGGTAAGAATTTAAATATAATATACAGTGTACATCATGTAATAACATGTTAGAGTTTGTATTTTTAGAACTTCTGTTGCCCTATATCAAATCCCTAATGTAAGCCAAGCACTTAACATACATATTTTTCTCCTTGTAACCAAAAGAATCTAAAATGCTGTCATTTACTGCAAATGTCAATTGGTGCAAACACTTTGGAAGACAGTCCGATAATATCTACTAAGTTGAATATGAGCACGTCAATGACCCAGCAATTCTACGGTTAGGTATTTTACCTAGAGAAATTCTTGTGCGTTTGTACCAGAAGATACACGTCCAAGAATTCTCACAGCAGACAATACGTCCCCACAGTGGATGCCATTAGCCTGGTCAAATCTCAGCTCTGTCACTGACACAGGTGTGTGACCACAGACAAGTAGCTTATTTCTCTGTGCCTCATTTTCCTGATACTGTAGTTCTTCTGTCATTATTAATCAGAAGTGCAGGGTTACTCTTGCTCATGTGTTATGTTGATATTTGTGCTATAAAAAAAAATCTCCATTACCTTCCTAATCAAATTCATCCCACTGATATGCTGGTTTTTCTTGTAGATAATATATATTATCTACAAAGTAGATATTACATCCTTTTAGCAGTTGATCAAATGGAGACTAAAGAAAGGTAAAGGATTGAGATTATATGGCTGATAAATGAGTAGCTGTGCCAGTTAGGATACTGACAGGAAATAGTCCCTCCCAGATGGTTCAAATGAAGATAATTTAATGACAATCTCCATGTAGAGGTGTGGGTATGGTAAGGTAATAAAAAGGGGATGATGAGGTATTCAGAGACAAGCAACTTAAAGGAAGCCATTAAAACCCGTCAGGTCTGGAGGGACCAAAGAAGGAAATAGTATTTCCAAAACCCAGTGGGAACTGGTGGGAACTAAAGTAGTAGAGGCTTACAGCTACCACCAGAGCTGTAGAGTGAAAGAAGAGAAAAGATACTCAACCCTTACTTCCTGCCTTCTTATCTCCTGCAGGGGCCTCCTACTGGTTGAACCCAACTGGCTACCAGCAGTCAAGGGAGCTGCCAGAGCCAGCCTCCTGGGGCACAGAGCAGGTCAGGGAAGAATGGAGAATAGAATGGGGTGGGGGGTAATTGGAAATTGACCAGTACTGGCAGTCATATCCAAATGTGATACCATGTTCTTATGTCTTCCAAGTCCATGTTCCTTCTTATACATTAAGTTGACTCTCATTTTATGTATGTATGTGTATGTATGTATGTATGTATGTATGTATGTATGTATGTATTTGACAGAGAGAGACACAGCAAGAGAAGGAATACAAGCAGGGGAGTGGGAGAGGGAGAAGCAGGCTTCCCACTGTGCAGGGAGTCCCTTGCGAGGCTTGATCCCAGGACCCTGAGATCATGACCTAAGCCGAAGGCAGATGCTTAACGACTGAGTCACCCAGGCACCTCTCCCTGCCTTTTTTTTTTTAATTTAAGTTGACTCTCATTTTAGATACACATTATAATAGCAACCACACGTTTTATTATGGCTAGAGACTTGTTAAACTAGATACTCTCAATTTCTTTTCTAGCAGTCAGAAGGTCATCACATGGCTCCTGAGTTTAGATGGGACGAGGAAGATGGGAATGAACTACCATCACCTAGTTAGTCCCTGGATCACTAGTTCAGATATCCCAAACCATCTTTCAAATTCAACATACGCTTTTCCCCAGATTAGTGGACACTTTCAGGGCTTTCGTACGGATAAAACTGAGTTACTAATTAAATACCATATGGCTAACTGATGGATGGTTACTCTTTAATGTGACATTTTAGAGCACAGAAAAGATAGGGACTAAGATAATTGTTCTCCAGCTAGCTAAATGTAATGCAGCTAAGAAAAAGGATGAGGGTGCAGGGTCTAGCTTCAATTATTTCCAGCCCAGCAGGTCTTTTAGAAATATCTTTTAGAACTGCCAATTGTCTTGGCAGCACGAAACGCTGACTTCTCTGGAAATGTGGTTTAGAATACAGATCAAGTGATATATTCTTTTCTAAGTATTAATTAAACAAGTTAATTAATCTCATGGAGCCTCAGCTTCTTGTATGCAAAATGGGAAGAATAATAGTGTGTACCTCATGTTATAGTTGTGAAACTTAATGAGGTAACAATCATAAAGCACTTATAACAGTGCCTGGAAAATAATAAGCATTCAATAAATGTTAGCTATCTTCATCATTATCTTGTGCCAAGCAATAACCTTTGCTCTCTCTTTGTCCCAATTCCCTTTTTACGTTGTTTTTAAAGATCCCTCCTGAGATTTTTCTCTTTATATTTGTTCATTTCTCTTAAATTTCAAGTTTGTTTTCCTGGCAGAGACTCTTGGACATTGGCATTTCCAACTCTGGTTAGTTGAAAGGTGCCATGAACATGAGTCCCTTCATGGCACGGCCTTGGGAAATAAGCCATATATTCATGGATTCATTCTGGTATGAAGCTCTGCAAAGAGCAGCCTTTGACCTATCTTTCTAAATACTTATTTTACCATTTACCAATAAGTGACCTTGGGGAAATAACATGCCTTTTCCAAATTTCGGTGTGCAGTATAAAGATGACTGGGTGCCTATTCCATATGTGTATTTGTTTGCGGAATGGAGTGCTTTTGTTAATGTTAGGTAAATTCTTAAAACTCTCTTTTCTTTAGGTTGGAGAATGGAATTTGACAGAGTAATTTCTCTACTGCTTTTCAAATACACATATATGTGTATATATGCATGCATATATATGTATAATTACATATATGCACACACATATATATGTATATGTGTAAATATAAAATCCCAAAGAAGCATAAAAATAGCTAAAGATATCACTAGGATCAAAGCCAGAAGATTTCAGACTCTGTTGCCATTTCAGTGTTATCCTGGCCAACTTAACCTCTCTGTGCTTTAGTTTTCTCATCTGTAAAGTGAGCAATTGGACTAGAACTGTGCTTTATGAGACAGATAAAGTTAGGAGGGAGTGCATATATAGTATGGCTTCCTCTTGGAAATGTAGAATGCATGTTTCAAATATAGCAAAAACTTTGAGAATTCTCTTAATAAGAACATGTAATTTGCTCTGCTTAATGTAGTGTTTCTCTGACTTGTTTGATTGTGCAACTCTTTTCTGAAAATAATGAATTAATACCTTGGCAAACACTGCTGTTCTGCACATAGAGGAGGGGAATTGGATTCTGGAGTAGATGATATTCAATTCCCTTCTCCTCATCATTCTAGAGTTCAGTGAGGTCATGATTATTCCATAACATGATATATTGATGTTCCTGTTGTGCTACCCTTCCCTACACTTATAACACTCATGTCGTGAGTTCTCTCTTTTTTTCAAAGGGAAGAAAGTTAATATGATTGATCATATGGTTCACATAGGTCCACAATTTAATAATGGGTAGTGTTACATCTCATAAATGCTTTCTTTGCCCTTTGGAATTATGTTTTTTTTTCCCAGGCTCAAAAAATTTATGTTTTAAAGTAGGGAAGTGATATTTGGATTTTCATTCTATTATTGTTACTTTTTAGAAGTGAGTAGGACCAAGGGGAGCCTGACTGGTGAAGACCGATTCAACTGTTCTGAGGTTTCTGGCCATAATATTCACAACTTGGATTCCCCACCTTGGTTGTGCAAAGGGAATAGCCTTTTCCATCGATTTGTTTGCTAAGTGATGAAGCTAAGAAAATCCATTTTGACTTTGGGGTTGCTTGACTTAAGCTGGTGGACCTGGAATTTAAATAACTCTACTATGGGAGCAATCTGAACACTGTAGGACTTAATTGTGAGGAATGAGTAATGAGAGTACATTTCTGCTGTAGGGCTGTCTTAGCGTCCTGGAAGAAAATAGATGGCTCATTCAAACTGGGTAAATGCAGAAGGATTCATAAATAGCTATTTACAAAGTGTGGGCCAAACCAAGAGAAAATGCAAGCCAGTGGAGAGAAAAACCCTGATCATACCATCTCCTGCTTTATAATCTCCTGAAGATGGTTCAACCAAACCAGAAGCCAGAGGGCAAGGGAGCCTGTTAACTCAACAAGGTCCCTGTTAGAGTGGAGAAGGTATATGATAGGGGGATGGAAAATACCTTGCATAAGTGCCAAGAGGTCAGGCCACATGCTTTGATAACTTTCACAAGAAAGAAAAGATAAATGAACCTATTCAACCCAATCTGTCCTAAGTCTTAAAACTTCAACTTGGCATAATTCCCCAGCCATTTTTACGTAAACATTCCTGTTTTTCATTGTGATAGGAAAAACCGTCTCTATTTTTGAAATGAATATGCTTTAAGTTTATTTATTTGTATTTCATTTTATAAACATGTATAGCACTTACTATGTGCCAGGCACAGTTCTAAATGCTTCAGATATGTTAATGTTTTAATTCTCATAACAGCTTTCCTATTATTACGATTATTTCCCCCATTTTGCAAATAGACAAACAAACACAGAAGGTTAAATAATTTGCCTAACATCATAAAGCTAAGAGGTAAAGTCAGCATCTGCAATCAGGCAGTCTGAGTCCATGGCCTTACTTTAAATTATTAGGCTATGCTGCTTGCCTGTCTGGCATGCTGCCTTGCTAAGCAATCAACCTATCCATACTCAACTCCCTCTATTAAAGAATTAAAGTAGTGTCCTTTACCTTCTTTCACACATAGTGGAATGATGTTGTAAGAAGAGCATGCATTTTGGAATAGAAGACTCTTTCCTAGAAGGGTGCAAGGCCCCAGGCAAATTACTCAGGACCTCATCAATATAAAAGTGTTTGAGAGGAAGCTGTGATCTTAACATCCTTCCTGCGCACCTCGCGATATCACTAAAGGAGATATTACTAAATTGAATTCTAGTAATTGTTTCAAAAGAGGATTTAGTCTTCTGAACACTGCTTCCTACCAAGTATGGAAGCCCACGGGGGCTGCCAAGTTGTCCTACCAAAGAGTGAAGACAATGAGGTCAGACACACCTAGGTTCAAATCCTAGAAATGCTCCCTTGTCTTTTGATTAAATTGAAGGATGAGAATGGCAGGAGACATTTAGCACGGTTGTCAAAACAGTTTTCAAATCAGAAAAAACAGATTTCAAATTTTAGTTCCATCATTAGTTTAGTATATGTTATTTAACGTCTGATTCTTGGTTTACTCATCTATAAAATGGGGCTGAAAATACCTACTTCCCAAGTTGTTCTACAAATCAAATGCAGTAATGCATTGTACATTTAACAGCGTCTGAAATATAGTAAGTATTTACTGAGAGTTAGCATCATCATCATCATCACCATCACCATCACCATCATCAGGTGTCTTGGAGAAATGCCCCACCCCATTGTGTATGGTTCTTATGAGGCTGTCAATGACAATTTTTTCTATGCCCTGTGCTTGAAGGTTTGAGCAAGCAATTATTTCTTAAACAATAGAAATGTCTTCTCTCACAGCTCTGAAGGTCAAAATCAAACTGTAGCAGGGTTAGTTCCTTCTAGAGGCTCTGAAGGAGAATCTGTTTTATGCTTTTTTCCTAGCTTCTGGTGGTTGCTAGCAATCTTTGGTGTTCCTTGGCTTGTGGACCCATCACTCTAATTTCTGCCTCCATCTTCACACCGACTTTTTCTAACGGTCTTCTTCCTTTCTGTATCTCATAAGGACACTTGTCATTGGAGTTAGGACCCACCCAGTTAATCCAAGATGATTTCATCTAGAGATCATTAACTTACTTACTTCTGCAAAGGTCCTTTTCAAAATAAGTGCACACTCACAAATTCTGGGTAGACATATCCCCAAAAAGGGGCCACCACTCAACCCATTACAGATGAGCACCTGATCTAAGCAGGATTCATCTATGGTCATCAAACTCATATTATATAGAGAGGTTATATAAACATCAAGACCACACAGAGGAAAGCAGGGTGAAATTATCTGGCAATGGGAAAAAAGAGGGAAATGGGGGTGCGGTAGGGGTAGAAAGAGAGATATCAAGGGAACATCTGGATTCAGTAGAGACCTAAATCATTTCTGCCTCTAGACTTCTCAGTTCCATGAAACAATGTTCATTGTCTTTTGCCTATGCTTGTGTAAATTGAGGTTTTATCACTCATACCTGAAAGAATACTGAATAATACAACTACTAATATTAAACAGATGTTAATTCCTTTTTTTATCTGCCTTCAGTAGGAAGGGGAGGAGGGATTGTTGAAAAGGGCTTCCTGATGTGTGATTATTTCAGCTAAAAGCTGGAGGTGGATGAGACACTAGCCCTTCTCTCCCTGGATTAAGTTGCCTGCTAATCTGTCTCTCTTCCTTCTAAGGATGCATAGGAATTGTGAGCTCTCATATACTGAGTGCTTTCTATTTTTTAAGTACTGGGAAAAATCTTTGCATATATTATATTTTATCCAATCTTATAGAAAGCCTGTGAGACAGGTGATATTATCCTCACTTACAGACAAGAAAGATGAAACTCAAAAGGTTGAAGTATTGTCAGTTGTTTTTTACAGTTAGTGAGGGGTTCTGTCAGGCAGCAACTATATTGCCTTCACTGTTGTTTCTCCAAGATTTATCCCAGAGCTTGGCACATAGTCAAGCAATGGTTCTCAAAGTATGTTCACTGAATAAAGAGCATCAACATTACCTGGGACTTGTTAGGAATGTAAATTATTAGGCTCTACTCCATACATACTGAATAGAAACTCTGGGAGTGGGACCCAGCTCTCCACATGATTCTGATGCACTAAAATTCTGGGCCACTGAGTGGATACTTATTAAGAGTAGAAAAAGGTGAAAATGTTGAATCCCAAACTCAAAGTCTTAGTTGAGGGAAAGGGGTTAATCTAGGGTCTATGGTTTCCCAAGAAATAATCTGACTTATAATAGCAGAGTGACAGAGAATATCTGTGGCACCCTAAAATTACTCTTCACATCATTCCTCTGCAGTACACTTGGTACAACCACAGACACATAGAAAGCAATGATGTCTCACTTTCCAGAGAATGGCGGCTTCCATCTGTCTTTGCCCATAGTTCTGAGCTCTGTTCCTGGTGTCTCTCAGCCTTTCCTTAAAGCACAAACTTGCAGAGGAAAAAAAAAAAAAAACAACCGTCTTTTCACACCATTCAGGCCATTGCTTACCTAATGGGACATATAATGTGATGAAATTGCCACCTGGTGGTTGAGATATGGGACAGTTCCCAAGGGTATAATTACTCAGGCTATTATTTAATATTTTAACCATACCTACTCCAAAGGCATGCCCATTGGAGTTGGTTAATGTTATGACAAGTTATACATTGGAACTGAGATTTTTGATACTTTTTGAAACGGCAGAACAACAAATGACTAGATTTTTTGGGGAAAATCCTAGGAACTTGATTTTAAAGCAAGATTTATCATAGATGCAGGTACTCAGTACATAGAATAAATCATGACTAGAGGACAAAAAGCAAAGTGTAGCAAATAAAAGCCTAGGGTTTGAATTTGGTACGTTTATTCCTTTGGAAAACACTGCTCCATTTTATGAATGTAATATCATATGTAGAAATGAAGCAATATTGATAGAAAATTAAATGTCTTTATAATAAAATATTATATCTTTAGGAAATTCCAGGATAATTTGTATCTTTTAGATGCAGTTCCTCTCCATGGAGTATTGAGGTGTTATATTAGTCAGGATAGAGTAGGCTTTGCTGCAAAAATAAATTAACCTTGAAATATTAATGACCTAACAAAACTAAGGTTAATTTCTATCTCATTCTACATGTCCGACACAGTTTGGAAGGGGGCTGTTTTCCACATAGCTGCTCAAAGACTCAGGCTAATGGGATGCTCTGACAGTTTGTATTTTCATCATCTGAACATGAGCCACCAGAGCAAAAGAAGAAAACACACATTGGCTCTTCTATGCTCTGGTCTAGAAGTGATACGCATCCCTCCCACTCATGGTCCATTGGCCAGAACTTATCACATGGCCTTACTTAACCGAGAGCAATGTGGAAACATGCGGGTAGTACCTGGATTTTTTGTGAGTAGCAACTATCTTTGCCCAAAGTACCTATTTGTTCTGATTAATCTGATTTCCTTCTAGGTCAATTTCAGATCAAAATCTTCAACTCTCATGATAGAATGTGAATGTTGTTTCTGTCTCCTCAGATAGCCACAGCATGTGAATCTCCTTTCCCTAGCTAATATCCAGCTTTTACCGAAACACTAAGAGAAAAAATGTTGCCTCAAAAGCTGATAAGGGATTTTCTTTTCAAATCCTTCTTCACACTAAGTACATTCTTGGAATCAAATTAGATCACCAGAAAGTAACATTCCTGGACCTACTTGATTTAACTTTCTATAGAAATGTCTTTAATGAGTGAAGTTTTAATGCAATACCTTTAATGCTTATCAAGAGTCAATATAAAAACACCTGTAGAGCATATGCTCTAAATTATTGAATACCCTATGCATAAAGACCCGTGGGATTCCATCCTTCTAGGGACCACAGTGGAATGAAGTGGAACAGATGTGAGCTTTGGAACTGGTTTGTACTAGATCTGAACCCCAAGTCTGGCAATCCTTGTCTTAGTGACCCTCGTTTGATAACTTCATCCTCTGTCTTCTAATACTCCACCAGAGAGGATTAAATTGAGGTCTAGTATTCTCATAGTAAAGTCTGAATCCTGGAACCAGGCTTAGGTTTGAGTTACAGTAATACTACTTACTAGTTATGTGGCCTTGGACAAATCACTTAACCAGCTGTACTTTGATTTGATCTGTACTTTGATTTGATCTGTAAAATCAGGATAACAATAGTATGTATATCCAAAATTATTGTGAATATTAAATTGGTTAAATTGGTTAATATATGTAAGCCCTTAAAATAGTGTCTGACACAGAAAAAGTACCAGTTAGTGCTGGCTATCATTATGATTAAATTAGAGAATAGACAGATTCTCTTACATAGTGCCTTATAAGATAGAAGCAGCAAAAAGTTAGTCATTCATGAAGATATTGGTTCCTTTATTATCAAATAATGACAGTGTAAACCTCTGTACTCTTTTTTTTCCCTTTTCTTTGGCCTCTAGGAAACTCAGAGCTGGATTTAATGTTCAGTCATAATATCTACACATCCTTACATTGTGGTTTTACATATATATAATACAAAATGCTAAAACCCTCTTTTGAAAGAAAACAGTAGAAATAAATTTTTAATA
>NW_027397070.1:53031848-53076887 GCF_003265705.2 Callorhinus ursinus
TCTTTCTTTCTTTCTTTCTTTCTTTCTTTCTTTCTTTCTTTCTTTCTTTCTTTCTTTCTTTCTTTCCTTCTTCCTTCCTTCCTTCCTTCCTTCCTTCCTTCCTTTCTTTCTTTCTTTCTTTTCTTGCTTTTCTTTCTTTTCTTTTTCTTTCTCTCTGTTCCAGAGCTAACCTGTGTAGGAGCTAGTCATTCTTCTCAGATGGAGCAAGCAGCTAACTGAAATACTACTTTAAAAACTAGCCATGATTGAAATGACTGAAGAGTTTCCTAACTCTCTTCAGACTCTTGTCAAGTTTTAGTGTCTCCTCCTCTTATTGAAGCTCTTTCCTCCCACCATACCTTTTATCTATCACTGATCAGCAAGTAGCTTGTGCACTCTCGGCTCTGCTCTCCCTGAGAAGTGTTTCTGTGATTAAATACCCCAGGGTGTTATACGCAAACAATGAATCATGGATCACTACATCAAAAACTAATGATGTACTGTATGGTGACTAACATAACATAATAAAATAAAATTAATTAATTAAAAATAAATAAATAAATACCCCCCCACCCATGATGTACAGAGGGAGAAGTAGAACTTGGGGGCTTATGGCAGGCAACTTCTTGCTTTACTTGAACTGTTGTGCTCCTTTACTTGGTGAAGAGGCACAGTTCCAGAAAGATATGACTATTGGAAACAGTTCAGTGAAATGAAAGAAAATATGGTCTGTGGCAGGTTGGAAGTATAGAGTTCTTAGGAACCGTCAGAGGCCAAGTATATAATAAACTTGAGTAAATGACAAGATGATGGGGAAGAACAATTGCCCAGAGGTTTGTGGTGGGTATAAACCCCTAGGAAGGAGAGCAAGTGGGAAAGAGGATTTCAGATAGCATGGTTGCAAACAGTTGAAAGAAAGGAAGCGCTCTTTCTGCTGAACTCCAAGTACTTACTGTTTATACTGTTCTTTTTGGAATTTGTCATTTTTATCACCCAGGACATTTCCTACGTGCTTTTGTATGATCGCCTGACCTTTTACCTACAGATGACTTATTTCCACAGTGTAATTATAAGTTACAGATGGCAGGGACTGTGGCTATTCTTCTTTGTCTCCCTGTCAATGAACAAATCATATCGTTCTAATCCCAGCTCTGCTATTCACTAGTGGCACAAACTAGGACAGATTACTTGACTTCTGTAAGTGTTAATTTCTTCTGCAAAATGGGGCCAGTGATATTCACACTGCAGAGTTTTAGGGAAGTTTAATGATATATAAAATGTTTGGACATATTAGGATGTGAATGCCAGTTATGACCTGTCCCTCTCACAGTGGCTGATCCCATGACTGACATTCAGTAGCAAAATATTGTACTGATATAATACAAATCTGCATAATATATACCACATAAGTAGGGTATAAATATGCAGTATACATAGGTACTCTACCTAAACAGATATGCAATATATAAAGTAAAAATATATAGCCTATTTACATATTTTAAGTTTTTACAACTTTGTAAAGCTTATTTGGCCGTTTATGTGTGTACATGTTGTGCATGTGTTAGGTATTACATATCTATGTACATATTTAATATATACTTGGACCCTCAGAAAATGAAATTATCTTGAATGTTTCCCGTGTTGGGGAGGTTCTAAGTAAATTTACCCGATCTACAATCCAACTTCATTTTTCCAGGATTTGGTTGTATGTAAAGTGCTGTGAGGCCCATTTGACTGTAACCTATAGGTCCCTGGTGTTTGAGAAACACCAGTGTGGTCCAAAGCTGGACTGAGTCAAGTTTCACAAACAGATCTTTGGGAGCTTACTCTCTTTAATGAGGCAGGCTACAAGGAACTTGGGTAGTGTGGCCCAGTGGGGATTTTTCATTTCCATTGGCCATTTTTATGAAATCTCTCCTAATTGATTACAGAATCTGAATTCAAGGAGAACAATCAGCTGTCAGCAATTCCTTTTAAGCTCTCACAGACTGGAGCACCACTTTCCTTTTCAAGTGCTCTCCGTCCTGTGAGGGAACGAAGCAGCAAAGAGGGAGGGTAGGTAGCTGGTTTGCATGCAGCGCGGACAGGCAGATCAATCAGGCTCTCAGGGGTGTCTTAATCAGAGGCCTGCAGTTCACTGTGATGGCTGAGAGCTACCTCCTTGCCAATGGCATCTTCTGTTTAGAGATGCTATTTATTGCTCCTCTCTGCATCCCTTCTGGGACTTTCTGGCTGCAAGGCAGTGTCAGGAGAAGGGCAAGGGGAAAGGTGTTTCGTTAATGGTGCATGGGATTTGGAGCCAGTATCTAATTTCTGAAGCGGCAGATGCAGTGTCACTCAATGAAGACCTTCTGGAATGGCGATGAGTAGGGATGTATAAGGCAGCAGTCCTGAGCCAAGGATGCCCGTAGAGATAGGGGCGGGTGCTCCAGTGAGTGGACACGAAGTGGGCTCAATTTAGACAAGAAGAAAGTGGTGCTCTGAAGGAGATGCTAAGTGCATCAACTCTGCTTGGAAGAACCTCCCAGTTAAAATATTTTTTTCCAGAGAAATGTAGACTCTGGAAATCAGGCAGGGACTGAATGTATAATGGATCTATTTGTAACCTCTGTGTATAAATCAATATTCTCGCAATGGTGAGCGTGCAAAAACATTCTTGAAACTAGATTCATTACCGAAGAAACTTAAACTATTTTGAGCATGGAATTGGGGGTGGGAAATATAGAATTTAATTATTCTTGATTCAGAGTTTGCCGTGAGGATGAATAATTGAACACAATCAAGGACATTTTTTTCTTCAAGCTAGGGAAGTAATGCTGGGAGGGAAGACACAGTGGGAGGGACACTCAAACCAATTTGAGATTATAAATGAGAAGATAATATGATTTTGCATATTGAATGGTTATGAAAGTCAGAAATGACTCCATATTGCTTGACTGTTGTTAAGCAATCCAGAGGCGGATATACAAAATGAGGCAAACTTAAACTCCAAATGCTATAAAGTAGCAAGCTGTGAGAGAATTTTGAGAAATGTGAAAGAAAAATAATTTTCAAGTCTCAGACAGATGTAGGCTCAGATTTTCAGTCAACCACATATTATGTTACTTTGGTTAAATTCCCCGTTTTTCTGAAACTCCATTTTTTACAGGTAATATAGGATTAAAATGTATGTTAACTCCCCTTCCTCTGATACACACCTGCCAAGTCTGTATCAGTTTTCCACCTTTCTCTGTCCTTCCCTTTGCTTCAGAGACTGATGACTGTGACTGCCTCCCCTGAGCTCCCCTGCTGACTGGTGTCAGGTTGGGATTGGCCAATGGGAGATACCAATGGCAGGGGAGGGAAGTTCAGGTATTTCTTCCTCACTCCCTCTCTACTTTGGCACCAGGCACCCGGAAGTGGCTTTGTCCTGGTCGTGACTACAGCTCTTGCTAGTTGCATTCTTCTTGTGGTTCCTATTGCCACCTGGCTCCAGTAGTGTTTTCCCTTTGTGCCCCCAAACCTGAGGAAGTCAGGTAAAGCCTTCCCACTGTTGCTAATCTCTGAGGGCCTCACATGCCTTGCTTATTCCCTTAATCCTGTCCTCCACATATTCATTTGAACCGTCTGGGGTGAAGCCTATTTGTTGATGGAACCCTGAGTGGTGCGTGATGGTTGTGGAATTTCAAGGAAAATGTTTTAAGTATCCACCCAACAAATAAAGAAAGGTGTATGAAACTCACTCCTTGAAAAGTCCTCAAAAGATGGTGTGTTAGGCTGAATAATGGCCCCCAAAGATGTCCAGCTTTGGGGACTACGTGGAAGTTGTAAATATTTACATATTTTTATATGTAAAAAGAGATGTGATTGAATTAAGTAGCTTGAGATGAGACTATTTGGGTGGGACATAAATACGGTCACAAGTGCCCTTATAAAAGGGAGGCAGAGGGAAATTTAACACAGAAGAATAAGGCGATGTGACCACTGAATCAGGAAGCTGCACTGCTGGCTTTGAAGATGGAGAAAGGGGCCAGGAATCAAAACATGCAAAGAATGGAGCTCTGGAAGCTGGAAAAGGTGAAGAAACAGATTCCTCCCTGGAGCCTCCGAGGGAGCATGACTCAGATGACACCTTGGGTTTGGCACAGATCGTGAAACGGATTCCAGACTTCTGAGCTGCAGAACTGTAGGAGATTAAATTATTGTTTTAAGCCACCAAGTTTGTGGTAATCTGTTACAGCAGTTATAGGAAACTCTCAGTGAATATACCAAGGTCCAGGGCTTAGCTGGCAGGTTGCAGTCTCAGAATGAAATTCTTAGCTATCATATCCCTTTTAGGGATGCACTCACATGAACCAAAATATGAGATGGATGCATAAAATCACAATGATGACTTATCAATTCCCCATGTGCAATCTAACTCTCCCACTGACTGGAAGGCATGTCTTTTTGTCCAGCCCATTTTCTCCCTATAGGCAGGCAAGCTTAGTAAACCGGTCCATAATCAGAATGCCAGAATGCCATTGATTTGTAATTAAAAGATAAAATTCTGTCACATAGATGGGAATCTTCAGCAGTTCCACAAGCAGCCTATTTTCCACCCTCCAGCAGACAAATCTGGAAAGACAAGTCATAACTGAAGATTGCTTGTAGAACACTGACTCTGAACAAAGGCAGTTAGATTAATTACTTGCCGAATGGCAAGGGGTAAGACATCCTGAGACATTCCTTTGAGACTGGAGCATTTGGATTCCTTTGGCTAGAATCTTATGATCTACCCTCCTTGTAGGGAAGGCTTTGCCAATGGGACCAGGATAGCTGTGCGTGTTTCGTAAAGATGCCTCTCTTCTGGTCTATATCTGGATTATCACTGCCAAATTAATCCCTGTGATTCTCCTCACATGAGTGACCATCCCTCTGTCTTTTTTGGGGATATGCAGATTGCTTTCATTCTTGCCAGAATCAAGTCTTGCTGCCACAGAACCTCTATAGTTTCTTTAAAGTGTCATTGCAACGTAATGTGATGAGCCCTGGGTGTTATACGCAACTGATAAATTATTGAACACTATATCTGAAACTAATGATGTACTATATGTACATGTACATTAAATGCTAATTGAATTTAAATAAAAATGAAAAAAATAAAGTGTCATTGCGTATCTCATTATGTGTTGATATAATAATAAAATGGACATCTTATTTTCCTTCTTTTTAGGTTGGGGTGGAGAGATGTGCCATAATGTTTTTCCATAAACTGATAACTGATCTTGTGAGGATCATACAAAGTAAGACACGTAAAGTTTTCACTCTGTTCCATATAGAGGGCAACCAATAAATGTCATTTCTCTTGCCCATATTCCTCGAATGTCTGGAGTGTGGTATGGTGTAAGAATATGTCAGAAGGTTAAAATTCAGAATGAGAACATCAGAATCTGTCATCCTCTGACAATCTTAAACATCTCAGGGAAGCAGAAAACCTAGCATTTAGAGCTCTGTTTCTTTGTTCTTTTGATGAAATATATATTGTTCATGAAAGAAATCTATTTTTTTTTTCTATTTCACTCTGATCTAACTACAGAGATACTTTCAGGCAGGGGCAAGATTTCATTTTCCCAAGACTTATGAAATTCTCACTAGGTAACACATCTTTAAAAGACAAAGCCTTCATTTTGCATGTTGATATATCATAGAAAAAATTCAATGATAGATACATTTCACTTACCTCAAAGGTTTGTAAATCAGATTTTATATTGTAATTTCTAAAACATACTCCATCAAAATCGAATCCTGAAGAATAAAAAATATCCATCCTCAAGAAGGTAGCAAACTTAAAATTATATAATTAACCAAATAGTAATAATTTCACAATTAAGTATTCTCACAAACTGTTATGTACAATGATGTGCTTAGGACATAGTATAGCAGAAATAAAATGAACTCACGTTTCAAAATCAGACCGATCTGGTTTTAAACACTGGTTTGGCACAAAATTCCTCATCTCTAAAATGAGCTGAAGAATAAAATTATGTGCGGTAAATAACCTGCTTTATAATTAGGTATTTGTTAACAATAATGGAAATAACAACTGCATTTTATTGATGAGGAAGAGGTAAACAGTAATTTATGACAATAAATTGAAAATGGTTTATGAAAAGAGAAAAATCCTTTTGTGCAAAATTACTTAACCATTTTTTCCATTTTCCAAAATCTCCAGCTTTAAATAGTCTTTTTTCCCTGTACCTATCTTATTCTCTTACTGCTCTGTCTAGACATGTTTAGTAGAGGCAGTGAATCCAGCTGTAATAGAAATACTGTTATACCCTGTAACTTACAATAAAATAGCACCTAAAAAGTTTAAGAGTTAGACAAGGAAGAAAATGCATTTTAGCATCATGGCCAACTGCAGGCACTATTCCATATGCTTATTTCAAGTCATCTGGTAGTGAGCTAAGTCACTGTTTGGTGTTGCTTGGCTACAGGCAATGGCGGAAAATGATTCTAGGAAAAACAGGAGTGTTTTATCACCCAGTCCCCTAGAATTTTGTAAAATAGTTAATAGGAGTCTTTCTTTGCCTGAGAGTGTCTGTATCTCCTTAACACAACAGCTAACAGTTTCATATTGTCTTTCTATAACTTTTATGTAATCACTTCAAAACAGAGTAAAGACAGTTGGACAGATATTTTTATTATACCCTCTCCCTTTTTAATTTGTTAACTCTATTTTGTTTTATAGCTGAGGAAACAGATGCTCAGTTGGTTAGATAATATTCCAAGTTAATTTAGTTGAATTTTGGATAAGGATTTCCTTCCACTAGAAAAATACCTGGTTCAATTTTTTTTGTGGATACATAAAGTGAGTATCAGATCAAGGAAGTAAGTAGTGAATGAAAGTATTAGACTGATGGCAACCATAACTGAGGAAACTGGAAAAAAATATAAGTCAAAATTGGGCTGAAACTAAGAGTATCATGTGGCACAGAAAATGTACACAAAAATTATAGTTTGCTTCCATACAATATAATCTAATTGTCTTATACATTTATCTAAGTTTACGATGCAGGTTCCTACACAGATTTTTTTATAATCTGCATCCCATCACCCAAATAGTTCAAGTTCTTCTCCTCTGTCACCTTTTCTCCACCTCCAAAAATCTAACTGTGAAGCCTGAAGGGGTGCTAGGAATAGAAACTCTACAGAGGTTAAGAGCTCAGCTCTGGAATTTGACAGATTTTTGTTTTCAATTCTAGTCTATTTCGATGCTGCATGACTTTTGACATGTTACTAAGCCTCAGTTTCTTCATCTATAAAATAGGCATAATAATAGAACTTACTTCAAGGGATTGCTGCGATGAATATTTATTACTGAGAGCAAAAATGTAAGCACCTGGCATATAGGAAGCACTCAGTAGATGAGTCCCCTGCTATTGTTGCTGATGCTAATGAAAAGTCTGAGTTGGTAACCACATGTCTTTACACTGAAATGCTCTATATAATTTTATGCCTTATCAATTCATTCATTCATTCTTTTATTCAACAAATATTTTTGATGTTTATTCTTTCAGAAGTTCCCTTGAGACATGACCAATTACAGGGCAATCATCAGAAAGAACAGGAGGGCTACAGTGACTAACCATGTTCTTGTGCTCCCTGCCTGCTTTCCTTTGAAGGGTTATCATTGGCTTAGACAAAAATTCACCTGCCCTGAACTATATCATGTGCCCCTAAAAATATGGGCAAGTAGAAATGTTGCAGTGTGACTTGTGTTATATGAATTTTGGGGGGCTAATAGGAGTTTTTCAAGTTCTTTGTGATCTCTGTGCCTACATGAATGGAAAGCTATTTTATTTTTGGCCCAAATCACACAAATTAGGCTCTGATGGTAGAAGGCCTGAGTTTAACAAGCCAGCATTTGAGTTGGACCTCATAAACATGCTCAGATCTGAGGCATAAATTGAAAACTACACAAGAAAAGGAATCTGTTCTCCACAGAGAATTTCCCTGAAGACAGCCTCTCAAAGCTCTGAGATCCCTAAAAGAGGACGTAAAATTTGGAGACAAATCTCTGTATTCCATGCCCAAAAGGGTATATGGACTTAGAAAATATCTCTTTTACAAACTTGATTATTTTTAGGCCAAATTTTTAAATGAATGCTTTACCATGAGCAAGGTGGAAATGACAAGGGAACAGGGACTCTTACACAATAAATGAAATTCTAAGCTAATGTGACCTTTCATTTGCCCCAATTGTCTTTCTCTTATTAATCCTGATCTGCCTATTATTGATTGTTTCATTCTGCTATGCTTCTGATGACTTTGCCTGGGAGGATTAGAAGTTTGTTAAAATTTGGAACACTCCTTAGAAGAAGAAAGAGTGTTAATTAAAAGTAGCATTTCTCAGGCTTTCCCACCATACCTTCTACCCAACTCATAACCATCTTTTGAAGCATAGTTTACCTTCTACCTTTCATGAGTTTTCTTGGACTACATCGATTGAATGATTATATTTTTGCTTCTATTGTTCATTTCACCCATTTGAACTTAATATTCCACTCTAATATATGGTAAATTATTTGTATAGACTGTCTTAGGTCCTTCACTGGGTTGTAAGCTCTTTGAAGTCAGAGACATGGCTTATTCTCATAGTCCTAAGCACTATTCTCTTTGCCAACAGTAAATTTCAATGATAATTGTATTGATAATATTAATGCTATTTTATATTTGCATCATTGTATGATTTTACAAAATATTCCCTGTATATTACCTCTTGAGATTTCCCAACTTCCAACTGCCCAATGAGTGAAATGTCTACTCTAATTTTGCAGGTGAGGAAGTGGAATCAAATAAAATTTATCAAAATACTTATCAAAAGCCATAACATACCATAGAATCTGCTGTTATTAAGTAGGAAGATTTTATTGTTATTATCTCAACTCTGACTTGCCTTTATTTTGGTTAATGCATACAAACAGAAATAGACTTATAATATTTCTACTCTTTAGAAGACCCAAGAAGGATCAAGATTATGGGATGAAAGGGGACGAGTTATGTATGACTTCCTATTTTTGGATCTGATATGCTATTCTTTCTCACAGGAAGAAAAAAGAGTGGGAAAAGGCAAAGCTACTGTTAGCCCATACACCACTTTTATGTGAATTAGAGAAAAGACACCTCCTCTGGGTAGATGCAGCACAGGGTTGATGCACAGAGCCATGCATCTTATTGCCCAGTGTGCTTGGACATGGCCAGCCTGTTTAACTGTGCACACTAATCTAGGGTAAGTGAGGAGAGAAAGGTGGCTATGGAAAGGATTATGTGATCCAGAGCACATACTGATGTAGAAGGAATAAATGATATTAGAGAATTTTGTTGTGTGTGTCAATAAGGGAAGGCGTATAAGCTAACAGGAAAATCTAGAAGTACTTTTTTGTCATGGAGTAGAAATCATGACACATCTTTAGACCCTGAGCTCTGGAACTATAATTCTTCTTAGTAAACAGAAAATAGAATTTAGAAAAGATGATTCTGTTTTGACCTCATGTCAAGAGACTTGAAATCCCAAAATATCTTCAATCTTTCAGTATATGAGTTATTTTTATTGTGTGTCTGTCCCATTCTTAAAGATGACTTTGGGTACTTAAAAAGGGAAAGACATCATCTTTCCAGAAAAAAATACATTAATGCACGCACATAAGTATTTTGCAATTAATTCCAGGGTCTACACGGATCCATTCTTGGGCTTGGTGGAGTGTTCTGAAACCTACCTAATTGTCACAGTTATCGGAAGTCCCTTAAAACATGCCAATTGCCTGCCTCCTGTCTAGAAGATTTTGATTAGTAAATTTGGGAATAAGCCTACTATATTTGAGTCATTTCTTTACATATAAGATGAGATCAAAGGAAGAAACAAGTTAACAGCTGTGACCAAATAAAAGTAGTTAAAAGCTGTTTTACACTGTCAAACATAAACGAGTGGAGCACTTATACAAATAAATCAGTCGGCTAATTGAAAAATGCATTTCTGGAGAGACTTTATCATAAAAATATTATTTTTATTTTGTCCATAAAAGTCATAAAAAAGAGTAGCTAATGGAAAGTTATGGGTAGAGGTAGAGGAAGCATTTGCACAATGTAGTAGGGGGATGAACGGCTTTCAGGATGTTACATAGAGGACAAGTTTCTCTTTCCACAATTGGTAGCTCCTAGGGAGTACCCGGGAATGCAGTCAATGTGGAGGCACAGAGACTTCTAGAAGGTGTTACTGTGTTTTCACTTTGTCAGGTTTTAAACAGTGTGAATAGCTGAGCAAAAATATTCAGTTCATTTTGGATGTGAAGCTAATTAATGAGCCATGGAAAGATGATCAGCGATAATGAAATCTTAAGCAGCATTCTCTGATGAAAGAACAACAGAGTATCTCCTAGAAAAAGTTAACAGATTTGCAATGAGATGTTTTGAAATATTTAAAAAATTTCCTTCATAGATTTTCATTAGGAAAACAAAATATACCGTGAGCAAGCACTGGGTTTTTTGTTTTGTTTTTGTTTCTTTCTGCTTAACCAGAGAAAGGCTTTGGGTACAGAGTGTTAGGCTGAATGTTAGAGATGAACTGTCCTTTGAGGCCAAAATAGCCATCACCACATGTTAATTTCTTTCCTCTTCTTGTTTAGTACTGATTCCAAGGACGGATCCTACTTAGAATTTTCAGCTAATTGATATTATAAAGAACTTACACATGTTGAAAATGCTAGGATGTTGGTGCAGGACATTTTTCCATCAGCAGAAAATTTCTTTCTATAACTCGTTCCTCTTAAATATAATTTGTTGAGAAAAAAACCATAGAGATGTTTTATAGCAGAGCTAGGATAAGAAAATTCATTGAATACAATCACATGTAAACAGCTGGAATAGCAGAGTATTATGGGGAATATTAATCCGAGGAAGTACATACTTGCATTCTTGTTTTGGGTTTCTGAGGCATGTTATTTCTCTTCTCAGATCCTAGTTATAAACTTATATGTGATGAAAGGTGTGTGTGTGTGTGTGTGTGTGTGTGTGTGTGTGTGTGTGTGTATGTGTGTGTGAGCACCAGAATGCACATGTGCACAGGGGGATGTCATATCCTGGAAGGTCACACATTTATTCAAAAGGCATTAACCGAGGGCCTACTTCATTAAAATATGATGGCAGACCCTGGAGATCCAGATGTGATAATGACTCAGTCCTCAAAAAAGCCTCTGAAGTTTAGAAGATCAGTGAGATGGTAATTAAAGAAATTATAGGACAATGTGGTAAGGGGAAAGAAACAGAGCAAGTGAGACGCATAGGATTCAGTGAGAAGTGGGGGCTTGAGGACTATATGATTTCTAAGGTTCTTTCAATGAATTTTTAAGATGGATCTTTATTTAGGATTTGATCATCGATGGGAGAAGGGTCCAAAACCATGACAAGAAAGAAACTGGAGCCTAAAGGGGTGGGAAGGAGTGAGAGTCTTTGGAGAACATGGACATGAACATGTTGCATTGTTGTGATCTACACCTCCCTACTTCTCCAACCATTAATAAAGCCTGCTCTGTGCCCACAGGACTCATGCAAGGGCTGCTTTGTGGAAATTAAAGGAAAGCAGCCAAGTCCCAATTCTGAGGTGATATGAAACGAGATAAATAACATTCATAAGACAAAATGAACATTAACTCTAAATTTCCAACAGGACAGTGAATTCAGAGTTGAGCAGGAGAATTGCTAAGCTAGTGGGAATTTGAAGAAACCTCATGTTAGGCTGCCACTTATTTCTACGGAAGAAATAAGGGGAATTGTGCTAGAAATTTTTCCTTTTTTTTCCTTCTAGAATCACTCTTTATGCTTTCTCACCCTGCTCTGTGTGCCAAGAAGCTAATCTTTATAGATTTTATCAAAGTGCTCTCTTGACCTCTGACTTCTAATGTGGTTTGGATGATGGAAAGCACTAGCAGGTGGGTGGGAAGGAGGAAAATGAGGTGGGGAATTTAGTTCCCTGCCTTCCTTTCTGCAGAGTTGCCATGGGTTGGTTGCCTCCCTCCACCAAAGGGCACAGGTCCTGGCAGCAGGTCTTTTTCCCCTGCCCATAGCCCCTTCAGTGCTAGAGATGCTAACAGCTCCCCTGCAGGTACTTGCCCAGAGTACTGCACCACCCTTTAAGATTTCCTGACAAATGCCCTCACATTTAAAATGGTTTGTTTATTCAGATCTTTTCAAGATACTCTCTTTAAGGGTTCCAACTGTTCACTTTTGGAAGCCCAACTAATATAGGTATAGAAGACATATTCTCACATATACCATAAGTGAGTCCTATGTAAATATGGAAGGGCAGTTTAGAAACACAAAAAGAAAAGGAAGACTTTAAGGAGAAATGTCAGAAATAAAAATAGTTGGTGCTTTAGTATTAAGGTAAAATGAATAACACTATCACAGGCACTATAGTAAAGTTCAGCAAAATTTTTGGCAAATGAGATCATAGATATTTGTGCCACAGAGAATGTAGTCCATTCACCTTATTTTGTAGAAGAGAAACTTCGGTATTCCAAGAGACTGACTTGTTTACATTATCCTTTGGCGGGGGCGGGGCTGAATATGAGTGTGTATGAATGTGTATGTGCAAGTTTCCTTATTCTCTTATTTATCACTGACCAATGCTGAGAATCCTATAGAGGTGCTTCCAAGAGTTCATCGTGATTGCACTGGATTGTTCTTCCATCTTCTGTTATGCATCTCTACATTTTCAACAATCCCTAAAGTTTTGATGACTACTTTCTAGGGAAGTTTTTTTCCCCCCATTTTGGGGGGAAGGAAGGAGAAGCTAAGATGGGGGTGGCTGATTTGTGTTTGAAAGGTGCTAAATGTTCTCTCCTAGAGTTCAGGGAACCAGCTGCTTCTTGAGCTGGCAAAGGACAGAAAACCTCAAGGCAGAGGAGCTTCAATTTGCATGAGATGTACTAAGCAATCCTCCCATTAGCTGGCTGTTGCCTCTCTTGATGACTACCTTGGGGAGGAGATGGGGGTTGTGAACTTTGAAGTGGATTATTAATTATTCATGCCTCCTTCGCCTGGATGGAGGTAACCTGCTTCTCAGGAGCCAGCTCCAGAATTCATTATCTTCCTGTCGATGTTTGCAATAAAAATAAGACTGAATATTAATCCTTTCACCTTCATCCTTAACTCCCTCTTCCCCCTCCTCCATTCTCTGGATAGGTTGTGTGAAATCATTCCTCTCCCTTAATTCTCCCCTAACCACTTATTGTTTATTCAATTATTTGGAGGCCTATGAAACTGAGAATTAAGTTCAAGGGCTAGTTGCTTACTTGAAAATTCCCCAAATGCAGTCTTTCCTTACTCAGATTTTCAGTTTATTTTTCAGCACGTTTGTGATAATCATGTCATAATTATTGACTTGCCATCTGTTTCTTTCTAATTTCTATATTTTGAGATTTTAGGATTTTCATGCTTTTCTTTGTTGCTTGGGTAAAATTCTCTAGAGACTTTGCTGTCCTGTTTAGTCAGGGTTTTATAGTAAAAAGCAGAAGACTTGTTCTTGTCAGGTGTATGCATTTGTGTGTATGTGTGTGTGTTTATGTTGTATGTGTATATATATGCCTCTTGAGTCTGTCTGTATATTACTATTTTTAAGGGAGAGCTAATAGATAAATCATTATTTATGAAAAATATAAGTTAATTAAGTGGGAGATCATTAAGTCCTTGTAACAAAGAATAATCTGTCTCATCATCTGATTTGTTGACACAAAGATTGACTCAGAGGTGGGTTAAGATTAATTTGCTGAAGACTTGGTGTAAAGATTTATGAACAGGAAAGAGAAAATATGAAAAAAGATATTACATGACAATAGTTAATTGAGCAAATATAGTGAGAGTCACTAAGCTAATGCCAAGAAATATATGTGGTCAGCAGGGATGCCTCTAGCCATTGCTTTCTTGGCTTTGTCCCTACTTGCCTTTTTTCCCTTCTTATTCTCTTTCTTCTTTCTTTTTTTTCTTTTCATTAACTAAATAAAGCACATAGTTCATACTAAAGGTCACTCTTGGTGTTGTACATTCTATGGGCTATGAGAAATGTATAAGACCATGTATCCATCATTACAGTATCAAGCAGAATAATTTCATTGCTCTAAAAATTCCCTGTGCTCCACCAACTCATCCTTCCCTGTCTCACTCCCAGAAATTCTGGCAACCACATCTTTTTTTCTCTCTTTTCCAAAGTGTTATGTGGTTCGAATCATACAGAATATAGCCCTTTTCAGGTTGGCTTCTTTCACTTAGCCAATTTGATATTCCTTCATATCTTTTTGTGACTTGATAGTTCATTTCATTTTGTTGCAGAATAATATCCCATTGTATCAATGTACAGTTGACCCTTGAACAACATGGGAGTTAGAGAGCCAGCTCCCTTCCCTGCACAGTCAAAAATCCATATATATTTTTGACTCCCCCAAAACTTAACTACTAATAGCCTACTGTTGACCAGAATCCTCACAAATAATGTAAACAACACAAATTTTGTGTGTTACATGTATTATATACTGTATTTTTAAAATTCTTAAAAGCTAGAGAAAAGAAAATGTTATTAAGAAAATCATAAGAGGGACACCTGGGTGGCTCAGTTGGTTAAGCAGCTGCCTTTGGCTACTGTTGTGCTCTTGGGGGTCCTGGGATGGAGCCCCACATGGAGCTCCCTGCTCAGGAGGGAGCCTACTTCTCCCTCTCCTCCCCACTTGTGCTCTCTCTTGCTGTCTCTCTCTCTTTCTCAAATCAATGAATAAAATCTTTAAAAAAAAGAAAATCATAAGAAAGAGAAAATATAGTTTTGGCACTCTAGTGTATTTATTGAAAAAAATCCACATATAAGTGGACCCATGCAGTTCAAACCTATGTTGCTGAAGGGTCAACAGTACTCAGTCTGTTTATTCACCAAATGAAGGACATTTTGGGTATTTTCAAGTTTTGGCAAATTTGAATAAAGCTTTTATGAACATCCATGGGCAGGATTTTATGTGGACATATGTTTTCACTTAATATGGGTAAATAACAATTGATATGAAAGGCACCTAAAGCATGATTCATGAAATAAAAGATTCATAAATGAGATATCATTAAAATTAAACTCTTTGAATCTGTGAAAGACGATTAAGAGAATAAAAAGAAAAGAGACTAGTAGAAAACATTTGCCAAACAAATATCAGATAAAGGATTAGTATCCAAAATATACAAAGAATTCTTAAAACTCAACAATAGGAAAACCAGCAACCTAATTTAAAAATAGGCAAAAGATCTGAACAGGCACCTCACCAAAAAAGATACACAGATGGCAAGTAAGCATATGACAATATCCTCAACATCGGATGTTATTAGGGAATTGCAAATTAAAACAATGAAATACCACTACACACCTATTAGAATGGCTAAAATTCAAAACACTGACAACCCCAAATGTTGATAAGGATGTGAAACAACAGGAAATATCATTCATTGTTGATGAGAATGCAAAATAGTAGTCACTTTGAAGACAGTTTGGCAGTTTCTTGCAAAGTTAAGTTTAGTTTTACTATAAAATCCAGTAATCACACTCCTTGGTATTTACTCTTCAATCTTTCTTAATCTTAATGGGCTGAGTTTTCCTACTGCATATTTTCCTTGTGGTTTTGAAACTCCAACTGACTTTTGAATTATGATTGTTTAAGATAAGTTTTTAAAGATAAATATGGATATTTTATAACTCCATTTTGGACCATTATTATACCCTAGTCTAGAAGATGTACATACACATTCTTTGAAAGAAACTTTAATGCAACATGTTCATAATTTCTATTTGAGGTTTTAAAATTATCTTCAGTATTGTTATACAGTTGACCTTTGAAAAACATGGGTTTGAACTGCACAGGTCCACTTATATGAAGATCTTTTACAGTATCGTACTATAAATGTATTTTCTTTTCCTTATGATTTTCTTAATAACATTTTTTTCTCTAGTTTACTTCATTGTAAGACTATAGTATATAATACATATAACATACAAAATATGTGTTAATTGACTCTTTATGTTATAGGTAAGGCTTTAAGTCAATAGTGGGTTATTAGTTGTTAAGTTTTGGGGGAGTCAAAAGTTATATGCAGATTTTCCAACTGTTGAGGGAGGTTGGTACCTCTAACCCCAGCAATGTTCAAGGGTCAGCCACATATTTTAATTATCTTCCCCCCTCTTAGTCTATACATTTCTCTTGCTTTGAAAACTCAAGTAATGCAAGGGAAGTAATAACAACCTAATTACCTACTTCAGTAAGGAGCAGTTGGATACCTAGCTGTGGTGAAAGAATTTTAAAAACTTTGAATAAAGGTTTTAAATTTTCTTTTTGTGTGAACAACACACAAAACAGGAAGTATATTTGTATATAAATACATATAGCTAAAAGCTTGAATACATTCAAATATTAAGAATGTAAAATTCCTTAAGTCATTTTAAAAGCTTTTCATTGAATATGTTCATATCAATTGTTGGGGAACTTTTTGTTGATGTGGAATAAAACTTTAATTTGATAATGAACTTTATCTCCCATAAGACACTCTGCTTTCATTATTCATTTTATTTGTTTTGTGATGCTTTTACTTGGATACTGAAGAATACCTATATTAATACCATTTTACTATAATAACACATTTCTTTCTAATTAACAAAAGGATTTCCCTCATTGAAAAAAAACAAAATCCATAAACATAGAGTGTTGAAAAGAGAATACAAACATCTATCAAATATTGTATAGTCTGCTCATGATTTTTCATTTATTCATTCAATACTTATTGATTACCTGCTTAGTATTAATTTGAGGAAAGGTAACATATTACAAAAGTTTATTTCTTAATTGGTGACCTCTTTTTTTGTAGAGAAGATTTACTTTTCTTTAAATTCAGCTCAGCAGTTGGGTTCAGAAATTATTCAAGAAAATAATTCTTTAGAGTTCTTGTTATAGAAAATTAATCTAATCAACTTCATTGTATCTTTATTCAATTTATTCTCACTTCTTCCTCCTCCATTTGTTTGGATAACCACACACACACACACAAAAGAACCACTCCCCTCCCCCCAATCTTTTTCCAGATGATGAGGCCTATGATGGTCAGTTTAATGTGATAATGTGAAGGTTATAGTGCCCAGTTAATCCATCAAACACTAATCTAAGGTGTTGATTTGAAGGTATTTTGTAGATTTGGTTAACATCTACAGTCAGTTGAGTTTATGTAAAGAATATTATTCTAGATAACTGGGTGGGCCTGATCCAATCAGTTAAAGCATCTAAGAAGGGAACTGAGGTTTCTCCGAGGAAGAAGAAATTCTGCTTGTGGACTGCAGTGGGAGCTCCTGCAGGTAAGTGTCCAGCTGGGCCTTCCTGATGGTCTGCCCTATGGATTTCACACTTGGCTAGCCAGCTGCTACAATTGTATAAAGCAATTCCTTGCAATCTTTATCAATCTCTCTCTGATAGATAAATAGATGATAGATAGATTGATAGATGATAGATAGATAGATAGATAGATAGATAGATAGATAGATAGATCAATCCATCTTCTATTTCTTTTGTCTGTCTGGTGGAACCCTGACTGATACAAGGTCATAATGCTATACAACTGTCATTATCACCAACATATTCGTAATTGGTTCATAAACAAGGATTCATAAAACCTCATATTTTTCCTGAAAGATAGGATGTATTAATCATATGTTTCTGATGCTTTGATAACTTGGGGCCTTGCTGACCTTGAGAAGACTGCCCTTTCCAGGTCTAGCCAATTCCAAGAGATAGTAAAGGACTTGCCTGCAAGGCTGTCTTTCACATAGGAACCATCCATTCCAGAGCCCTCACACTCAGGGCCACTATTCCCTTGCACTCATCAGCACAGGGCCATGTACCAGACAATTAGGGACAGCCTCTCTGCCCCAGAGCCCACTGAAACTATTCAAGCTAGCCAATTCTAAGCCAGCTTAGCCTGTTTTGCTGTTTCTTCCCAGAAACCACAATAAAGGCCAATATTTTTCCTTGTTTCCTCTGTCTCCGTACTAACACTGTCGCTTTCCCGTGTGGCTCAACCGCAGAGTATCATGTCCCCTCCTTTTGGGATCTGTGAGTACAACCAACTACACTTTCAATAGCAGTCATCCCCTGCTCTGTTCGCCTGCCATACCTGAATAATAATAAAACCTACATTTTATTTCTAAGATTTATTTTTTTTATTTGAGAGAGAGAGAAAATGGGGTAGGGGCACAGGGAAAGGGAGAGAGAATCTCAGGCAGACTGGAGGCTGAGCACAGAACCTGACACTGGGCTCCATCTTACACCCTGAGATCAGGACCTGAGCCAAAATCAAGAGTCAGCTGCCTAACTGACTGCACCACCCAGGTGCCCCTAAAATCTACATTTTAAAACAGAGGGAAGCATTTTAAGTATTTAAAGGTATATTACAACAACTTTATAATATTTTAGCAGATTGTGAATTTGTTTTGCTTTAAGGATATTTAAATGGTCTGTCATATATCTATATACCAAGTTTCTTATTCTTTTGTTTTAAATCCAATATATGCCTTTCCAATTATTTTTTAAAACTGTTATTGTTAACTTTACACTAATAAAAAAGACTTTGTGGAATATAGTCTCTGGTTCTTCATTAGTACTTGGCTGACTTTATATTTGGGATCCATTTATAGATTGCCAAATGAATTAACATACGAAAAATGCTCTAGATTTATATTTTTTTTGTTAGTGTATGTGTGGGCAACCTTTACTGTAACAAAATTCCTTCATTTTCAGAAATACATATGCTTGTATACATACATCATTCTCAAATATATACACAGACACACTGAGCATACTTCTATCTGTGTTGATGTTTTGGATACCACACTAAAATTTAAATGTCTGTTTTCCTTATCTGTGAAGCATTTATATATAATTTACACTGAAAAAAAAGGTTATTTATATATTACAAGCCCAAACATCAGAAAATTGATATCCTTAATAAATCTTTATTTTTAATGTTGTTTGTTTGGTCATTTGTTTTTATATTAATTTTAGATTGACTGACTTCTTTCATCTTCCTGCTTGGTAGTTTGGCCACAGGTGGACATCGAAAAGCTTATAAAATAAGAGACATAGATTCATAGCTGAAAAAGAAGTGAGTAGATGTATGAAATTTTGAGTTTTTATTTTTGTATTCTATATTTTTTAGAAGATTTTATTTTTATTTATTTATTTGAGAGAGAGAGAGAGCACACGAGCAGGGGGAGGAGCAGAGGGAGAGAGAGATTCCCAAGCGGACTCCGCACTGAGTGCAGAGCCTGAGGCGGGGCTCAATTCCAGGATCCTGAGATCATGACCTGAGCTGAAATCAAGGGTCAGATGCTCATCTGACTGAGCCACCCAGGTGCCCCTGAAATTTTGAGGTTTTATATTTATATCCTGTCCATAGGTGGTACATAGCCTTAAAATAATCAATTCCATCCCTCAACTACCCTCCACATACTGAATCTGCTTTTATACATCAGTTGGGAAATATTTGCCACCTTCTCAGGCTGTCTGCCAACTGTTTGATCTTGGCATTATTAACATCTTTGTATAACTGTTTGTGCAATTATTTGACTAATATCATAATGTCTTGTCTTCTGAAAAGAGTAGAAAATTGAAAATGCTAAAAAGATGGAAATATTAAGCATACTAAGAGTGAAATTTTTAATCCATTTGAATGTTCATTACATTTAATTCAGTTATGAAAGAAAATAAAAAGCTAATGATAAGAAATCCTAGAAATCTATAATTGAATCCAGTTTTGAAAGGTGAGGCTTAATGATAAATGCATAGGAGAAGTTATTAAACTGTGGTCTGAGTAATAATAATATTATAGCTAAAATTTTTGAATGCTTTTTTTCCCAAACACAGAGCTAAGGTTTATAAATGCATTGTATAATTTGATTCCCACAACCACTGTATGAAATATATGTCAGGAAGTGTGAAGGGACTGAGATTTTATTCCATTTGCCAACTAAGAAGTTAGCAGGACACAGATTGATGGTAAAAGATACAGACTCTGGGATCAGAGACAACGAACTGCTTACTACAGACACAGCAAAAGCCAACGTCAGCATTTACACTGGTTCTGTAAGCCTAGATTTCTGCAGGGCAGTGCAAGGAGGGCCAAGTGACTCTTGGGTTCTATTAGAGGAAAGAAATCCCAAGTTTAGGAAAGCTCAATCTTTGAAAGGAACTCTAAGCAAACCTGCCAAATTTTTGCCCTGGAGGGAGACAGAAAAGGCTGGCTCTATCTCTATTTTCCAAGGTTGTTTGCTATGCACACATTTTTGAAAAGATCATTTTGAACAAAATGTTGTCAGGACCTTGATTCACAAGACATGCAGAAATATGAAAGACCCATGGAACATTGTCTCCCAACAATGATTTATTATTCCTGGTTTTATGAAACTGAGGTTTTGAGACCTCAGGTGACTTGATCAGTCATGCGGATTTGTATCAAGACATCATTCTAGTGATCTAAATGCAAAGGAAAGTTCATAGTTCTGCCTAGCTCTTGATAGGATTAGAGCTCACCAGAGAATCCTTTGTTTGGAGAAGACTGCCGTTCTCTTTCCTCTGATTACATTTTGTTATCTGTGGACTATGCAAAAAACAAAACAAACAAACAAACAAAAAAACAGCCTCCCAACTCCAGTCTTAATCCATCCTCAATCCCTTGCAATTTTTTCAGTCTTAATGTCTTCTTCCAAATATTAGAACTAACTTCTCCTTGCACTCAATGTCACCTCAGTTTAGCTAAAAAGTTAGTTTTCCAAAATACATAAAATTAATTTGTGTGGTCTATAGCTAATGGACATTCAGGTTAACATTTGGAAATAATTCTAGAGATTGGATAACCTAAAAAAAAAAAAATAGCAACAGCATCAATAAGCCTGTATATTTTCAAATAAGGAATTTGTAAAAAGTTTTAGTTTTCTGCAAATGGAACCTTAATTTAAAATCTGCAAGGTTACTGTTTTTCCTTTAGACGTGCAACCATTAAGCAGCATTTCAAGAATGCACTATATATTAAAATGTAGTACTTTCTCCATGTAAGCCTAAGTGTTAGGGCTATTCAAGAAGATAATCAATGCCTCATTTCCCATTATTGGGAAAGTCACAATGGAAGTATAACCCTGTGCTTGATTTGTGCTAAAAGAGGAGAAGCGATGACCCTTGGCCTGGAATGGCACAGACCACAGGCCTTGAATGGAACTTCTCAAGTGGACTGGACTCAGTGTATTTGTAAATAGAAGAAAGGAAGGAAGCTTCTCGTTTATCCATGTTGTTGTCATGAACCGTGATTGTGATTTAACTTTTGCTCTAAATTATGTGTTAACCATGCTGACTCTGACATGTTAATAATATTGGGTAACCCAATCCTTTCAGGAAAAGAGGAGCAGTTGGTTTTATTTGGATGTTACTCTGGATAATCCAAAATTGAGTTTATGTGATTATACGCTGTCTTTGTGGAATCGGTTTCTGGATTTAGTTTCTATTAAATGGCACTTTTCCCCCTCTTCAGTCTCTATTTTATTGTAAGATGGTAAGTTATACAATATAAACTTGTAAAATGGTGCTGGACTACGTAGTAACCTGCAAGGCAGAGATGTGACCTTGGGAGAGTTTTGTACCTGTACTAATCTACAAATATCCGAGGAGAAAGTGCCTTTCATTTTCACTCAAAAACAAACAGAACCACCTACCAACCAGAATTTTCTGTCAATTCCCCTGAACCTAAATGTCACATGTTTCATTCTATACAGGGCATATGAAAATTTGGTTGAACTCTACATTAACTTCTACACTGTCCTGGGGATTTATTGAAAAAAATTAAACAGTTGTATCCTTTGGACTGTAAATGGTGCTTCTAAGGTGCAGATTAAAATATCAGCAAACAATTCAGTCATCTGATCAGCTACCCCTAAATTGTAAAAGCTCTGTCCCAGGTCAGACTTAATCTTTAAATCCTATTAATTTCTGATCTGTATGAAAAATCTGCATGATGTTTTCTCCAATTTCTGTAATGTAGCTCAGAGAAGTTTTTCTCATTTTTAGGCAACAAGTAATGCAGCAACTGAGTTACAACATGCTGTCAATCATAAACTCTATACAAGAATAAAACAGGGGTACAGTAGATCCAATCCTAACTCATAGGTCTGTAACTACATGAATCACGTAGAATTTTGATGATTTCAAGCATCTATAAGAGAGCTAATACTATGAGACCCAGGTGCTTTTTACTTCATTAAAAAATAAAAAGATGTAAGGCATTTAAAAGAAAGAAGGCATACAATGTTTGGAGATTTCATACTGAGAATCAGTGATTATCGCTCTTCTTTTTCTATTTCCAAGGGTGAAGGACATTATCTTAAGAGCATTAGCGGATTTTAGCTGTGAAGAAATAGCCATCTGGGGCCTGGAAAGAATGTTGAAGAAGCTGTGGAACCAAATCATATTGGGGACATTGAGGTAAAAGAATCAGGAAGACGGAAGTCACATAATTAGAGCTGGTGAAGCCCGACATGGGTAGATAAAATGTGATGAGAAAATGGTAGTCTTTAAAATCACTGAAATAGATGGGGATGCTACTCCAACACATGGCAGAACAAGGCTAAGAAAACCCTGGCACTCACTCTGAAAAACATGTATGCATGTTAAATGGTAATGGAGGAGCCCTCTCTGTGGTTCACCCCAGCTGCAGTGGTTTGTCGTTTTCAATAAAAACTTAATGCCTCTCCCAGAGAATGAATGCATGCTCTGGTTTATAAGGGGATAATGCACTGACCTTATTTCCAATGTCTGACAGATCAGCAAATACACATAGGCACAACTGCCTATTTGCTATTTACTACGATGGTAAATGGCAAGCCATAAAATGCGATCTGTTTAAATTGCATTTTGCAAACAATCCTTACTTCATGCCATACACTCTGTGAAACATTATATTGTTATTTATGAAGCACAATTAAGGGTGCCTGGTGCTGGGAGAATTGTGGATTTCTTTTACATTTAATTTTGTGAATGGAAGGGACCTGGAGATTATCTTTTTGGGGACTTTCATTTTATGGTAGAAGAAACTGGGATGTTACAATAACTTGACTATGATCATGCAGATAACTAGAGATGGAGGCCAGCTACAAATACAAGTTCCTAGCGTCTGTTTATTTTAAGTTGGACTAAAATAGCCATGTTCCTATTTATAAAGCAATTACTCCCAGTGAGTCAGTCATTGTCATCATGAATGAGAACTTTGAATGTGCCATTTAAAAAAGGAAGCATCTATCTATCTATCTATCTATCTATCTATCTATCATCTATCTTAGTGGTTGTCACTATTTAGGTATTTCAACATTGAGAACCTCATTAGTCAAGAATAGGTTTTTAAGGTTCATCAGGTGTAGTGATTATGGAGATTATGATCCCATGTTTCTATTAGGGGGCTAGAATAAAGGATCTCTCTCTCTCTCTCTCTTTTTTAAGATTTTATTTACTTATGGGGGAGGGAGGAGCAGAGAGAGAGGGACAAGCAGACTCTGTTCTGAGCTCCAAGGCTGACACGGGGCCCCATCTCAGGACCCTGAGATCAGGACCTGAGACAAAACCAAGAGTTGATCGCTTAACCAACTGAGCTACCCAGGTGCCCTGAATAAAGGATCTCTTTAAACCATGAAAGTAAGAGAGAAGATACTTCTGTTCTCTGAGATTAAGCAATAAAATACCAATTAATAGACTAGAGCAAAATCATGTGGAATTTTTTCAAAGAGGTGAAATATTTTGTAGCCCTTTAAGTCCAGACTATAATCTTAATTCCATATATTTCAAATCAACTCATGTTTTGATGTCATTATTTGGATTTCTGCCAGGCATTTCAAATGAAAAGTGAACTCATGGTTTGTCCATCCAAACCAACTCTTCTTTCCTTCTTTTTCCACCTTTCCCCCTCTAAACTACCGTTCTGTGGTACTTCTTAGGTTCCTATGACAAGTCAAGCCCTTTCACTATCATTGGGCCTTTCCACGATTTCCACTTTCAGGAACTGGCTTTCTCAGGGGATGTATGAATGGCTTCCAATGGCCATTTAGCTTAAATGTCACCCTTTCGGTCTTCCTGACCCCACAAACTAAAGTAGCTGTATAACCTTCTTACTCTTGGCGGGGGGTGGCTTTCCCTTTTTTCCAGGACTTCATAAAGAAGTAAAAGTAACAGAGTTTCTTGCTAGAATTCACCATCTTCTTATCTCCCTATTCTTTCGTACCCTCAGCTGTGGAGGAAACAAGAAAAAAATCAGTTATGAAAAGTGCTATGCAGACAGTTAAAACAAGGTGACTAAGGCATGATCAAATACTCACAGGAGCAAACCTAAGGCATATATAATTCCACATAAGGGTAAGTACAATGAAGGGAATTCTGAAGTATCATGAAAAGTGCTATGGTATACACACTCCTCAGTGGTCCTACCTATTGACCAATCGGACCACCCACACCTTTGTGGTGACATTGGTCCAAGTAGGTTAGGGGCCTGTGAGTGGTCAGGAACAACCTAAAACAGCCTCTCGCATGGATTTGGAAGCCATATTTGCATTTCATTAGCCTGATGCTTTGATCTATTTTTGACTGAAAATGAGGTACCAGGGACAGGTATCTTATTACTCATTCCAATGAGCTGTGAATTTTAGCAAGCCTACATGGTTGGGATTTAGAGACTGGATGTTATTAGCACACAATGGGCCAGATTGCTCCAATGTCTTGAGTTGAAACTAGTTTTATTATTCCTTGATTTTATTATTTTTTATAATTACTTTAGGAAATTATAATATGTCTATTCAGGATTCCTTTGAGAAGAAATTTAATTCCTGAAAAGAGCAGTAGGTTGGATATCAGAAAGAGAGGAAGAAAAACCAACACACACACATGGATTGAACTTTTATTGGGTGCTAGATTGTTAGGTGTTTGTTATATGTTCCCAAAATACACTATAAATATCTCTTCTACTCACTGCAGTTAGTTTATGTGGAGGTGTGATTAATGTCTAATTAAAAAAGTAGATCATCAGTAAAATGAAAGCAGGGATTTTCCTTTTTTCTTTAACTACCTGGCACTGTGTTTGACACATAAAAGGTGTTGGAATGAAATTGTTGAATGTAAAAAATAAATATATGTTATTTCATTTAATAATTTTAATAATTTCATCAAGAGGTAGTATTTCACAGACAGTACCACTACCCAGAGATAAAAAGCTAACATTTTGTTGTATGACATTTATAAAAGTCTTGTGGACAAATTAAAAAAAAAAACTGTATCTATGTAACTTTGTTCAATAGTTGCATAATACTGAATAAAATCTATTACATAAAAATACTAACATTATATGGTCAATACCCTCCTAGTGGAAATTTAAATTGCTTCCATGTTTCCAACATTGTAAGTAATTCTCTGGTAAATGCACATATATTTTGTGTGTGATTTAAAATACTCATCTTTGGGGCGCCTGGGTAGCTCAGATGGTTGAGCATCTGCCTTCAGCTCAGGTCGTAATCCCAGGGTCCTGGGATCGAGTCCCACATCGGGCTTCCTGCTCCTTGGGAGCCTGCTTCTCCCTCTGCTTCTCTCTCTCTGTCTCTCATGAATAAATAAATAAAATCTTTAAAAATAAAATAAAATAAAATACTCATCTTTTAAAATCATTCCTGATTTCTATTTTTTTGTTGGTATCGTTTCTGTGTTTGCCCTCTTTTATCTTCACTGGGTCAGAGAATGGTTTATCTGTGTTTTTGTTTTTTTAAGAAAACAAATTTGAGATAAATATTTTGGCTATACTGTTTGAAGTTTCCTAATTCATTTACCTATATGCCAATATTTTATAAATTCCTTCCTTCTCTTTTTGCTAGATTTTTTTGTTTGATATTCTTTTCAGAACCTCTTACTTGAAATACTTAGTTTATTCTTTCTTCCTTAAAAATAAAAACATTTACAGCTGTGTATTTGCCTCAAAATATAGCCAAGATCCCATCTTATATCTTGATAATTCGTGTTCTAAATTTTGGCTTTTGATTTATACTTTGGTGCTTTGGTACTTTTATACTTTGATGAAGTTTTAATTGAAATAAAGCATATGTACAGAAAAGTGCACAAATTATGACTGCACGTATCTTGTGTCAGAGTGTGAAGTACTGACAGTGGAGAGGAGTACAAAGGAGAAACAAAGCTTTTTCCTTCCGATGGAAATGTTGGGGTTTGTCTTTGTCTTTTCTCAAAACCCAAAACAGTGGATCAATTCAGTAGGGGGAAATGGAAAACTTTTGGAGTGGCTGTCATTATCTAATCAAAACTACCTATCTAATCAAAAGCTACCCTTTTTATTTTTAATGAAGTATGATTGAAAGTTGATTCATACAACAATTTCATGAATACCCATTATTTGCGATTATCAAAGTCAATAACCATACATCCCTTATTAAGGAAGTTCAACTACTGTGGAAACTTCCTGTTGTATTTTGCTTCATAGTTATCTGTGGTTGAAGAGCCTTACAAAAGTTTTAGAGGGGTTCATATACTATTTCAGGGGATGGAATAATTACTGTCAATTTGGGAATAAAAAATATCTTCTTAGAGGAGGTGGCTCTTGCTTGCAGGTTGGAAATCACCAGTTGGGAATTTCATGATACATATAAAGTTTAAAATATTAAACAATGATGAAAAATCTGTAGCCTGATAGAAAGGATCCAACAGAGAAGAAAAGAATAAAGATGCAAGGCACTAACATTCTAAAGAGAAAGGACTGAGATAAAAACAAGTCAAAGTTTTAGACTTGAAAAAAGATTATTGATCTTTCTTTAAAAATTGAGAGGAAGAAAAGCAGATAGATGGAATACCATTTTGAGGGAGAGGTGGTAGAAGATACTAGATGCATATCTGTTACAACACAGTAATGAGATTGATGAAAAGCTTCTAATATGTTTACGTTTACGTTTGTAAAGCCTCATTTAATGGCAAGGAATTTAGCAATGCACAACTGATGCAGAAAATGAAGAATGTAAGACCTATTTGCCATTTCCGCCGATCTTTTTACACTTTTGTAGATTCTGTAAACTCTTTTGAAGTCTCAGGTCACATGTCGGCAGTCATGTGGAGAGCCATAATCTGCAAATTATGACAGAAATTTTCTGAGTTTCTTTAGTGAGTCAAAGGTCAATTTATCAGAAGCATCTATTAGTAGGCCCAAGTTTTAGGTTTGTTTGGGGTTCATTCTTAGAGCAGATGAAAGAAACAGATATTGTTAACATCCTGACATGCTAACAGAGCATGGGTCTTAGGTCATTTGATTATATGTTATACACATATGCATTTTATTATCCTCATTTTATGGTTGAGGAAATGGAGACACAAATTCTAAGTATGTCCTCTTGGTACAATGTTGTGAATACTGTTTTGCTGAGCAACAAAACCAAAGGCCTAACTGAGGATGGATGGAAGTAGACTCAGTAAGACCGCAAGCATAAGGGCACAATAAGAGTAGTGCAATCTATTCAGGGTTTCATATAATTTAGAGCAATATAAATAATGTGATATGGACATTCAAGTGAGAATTATGACAATGAGTGGAGTAACCGACCAAAACCAGGTACGAAGGCAAGTGAATTTGGAAAAGAGCCACATGCATTGTACAGATAAAGAGGGACTGAACGACTGGAGGTAACAAGGGGGAAGAAGAATATGTACAACACAGTGAGTGAGCAGAGGAAGTAGAACGATGAAAGGAGACGGAGAAATTTCAAATAATGACAAGACTCAAGGCATGTCAAACCAAATGAAATGAACTTCAGGAAGTTCAGGAAGTCAAGGATATGTGAGGTTGGCATTTAGGGATCATTGACATGGATGTGAACTTACCACCCGTAATCATGGAGTAAGTAAGCGGTGGACTAGAAGCTTATGCATAGGTGGCTAAGTTACAGGAGTTCAGAAGTTAATAAAATTGAGAGGATAGTGGCAGGGTGACAACTAGCCACACATTGCCTTTGTCTGATTAGAAAGTCTTGATGAGGTCCTGGACTAGGGCTCAGATTTTAGATTGTGCCAGTCTAGCTGGATTTCAGCTCCTACATATGGGGATCTTTCATACATGGCACAACCAGCAAAATCAAACTCAGTGAGCCATATTATATAGACTGCATGGACTTTAAATGAGAGATGGCAAAATATCAGTGGTGACCATCAATGATCAGCTGAGTCTTTGCACATGTACAACCACATCCCCAAAGTCTTACAGTACATCCACACATTCATATATCTACATATCTATATCCCCCACCCTTGGAGACACTGTACTCATTCTAGGGTCAACGTTGCCAGAAAAAAACAGTGAGGAGAATTAAATAGACTGATCCATTCTGCCTACCCTGGTGTCAAATGGAGTGGGAATTTTGTTGTAGTTGGTTTCAAGAAAGAGTCCACTCCCTCCCAAAATGTAAAAGTCAGCTTTTTTGTAGGAGAGAATGGGAGCAGTATTTGAAAGAGAGTTTAGCTAAAGTGTAGGTCCTAAAAGTCCTAATAGTGGGGCCAGCTGAAGGAAAAACCCAGGTAGGGTAAGGAAGGATGGGTCAGACTTTCTAGGAATGAGACTCCAGTGAAAAATAACAGTGTGCGGGGCGCCTGGGTGGCTCAGTTGGTTAAGCGACTGCCTTCGGCTCAGGTCATGATCCTGGAGTCCCAGGATCGAGTCCCACATCGGGCTCTCTGCTCAGCAGGGAGTCTGCTTCTCCCTCTGACCCTCTTCCCTCTCGTGCTCTCTATCTCTCATTCTCTCTCTCTCTCTCTCTCTCTCTCTCTCAAATAAATAAATAAATAAATAAAGTCAAAGGCTTTAACCAACTGCAAAAATCCCCAAAAAAAAAAAAAAAGAAAAATAACAGTGTGCAAGTACGGGTGTGAGCTAAGGGGGTTCATTTTCATTAATCCATTGAATGAAGTAGGAGATTAATGGTCAGGATTTCCTACCTGTTTATGATGGGTTTGGAAAGGCAGAGAGTAGAGAAGGGCTCCAGAGATCCAAGTAGAATATACATTATTTTATGTATCCCTACACCTATTTCCCAGGGACTATATGTGCTCTTGCTGCTGTGGTTAAATTTGTGGAACAGAAAAGAGAGCTAGTGGGGGCATAAACTAGTTTCCCTCTGGCCCCTGAGGTTGGGCATGATTTTAAAATAAATGGAGATGGGATGAAAAGATGGGGCAGGTATATATTCATCTGGTTTTAATGTATCTGGTTTTAGTTTCTTTTATAGACTTGAGAAGTTAATGATTCATACTTATTTTCTAATTTATACAACTAGGGTCATGTACACAAAAGAAGTACCGCATCTTTGTTACTACAGGTCTGTAGACCTCAAGGAAACTCCTACTACTAGACTATGAGTTTCCTTGGGGCTGGGGGGATTCAGTCTCAAATCTCTGCATTTCCAGTGTGTAGCATAGTGCTTGACATAACAGATCTCAAATAATTTTTAGTTGAAAGAATGAATAAATTGAGACAGAAGACAGTCTTGTGACATCTGGGGCTGCCCTTTATTTCTAAATCCTTTTATGTCAGAAGGTTTCATTTAATTTTCAGGGTGGCACATACATAAAAGTGACCTTGTGCATGGTTCAACCACGTTAACACTAATACTGGCTTACTCTGTTATTCCAACTGAACCTGAAGTAATTAGGACCTGGTCTTCTTGTCTGATTGATAAGTAATCTGCAAACAGCTAGATGGATTGGTCTGACCACACAGAGCTGGTCAGACTCATTCTATCTATCTCATTCTCTCTGTAGACTATCAAGATAGTGAATATTTCAGAGTTGCATTTATTCTAGAATAGAATGCTGGAAAAGAAAAATTAAAATTATTTATAAGAAAGCCTGGGAGAAAAAAAACACACTACAATTCTTGATGACAATAACAAGGAACTCATTTAGAAAATCAAGTGCACTAATCAATTTATAGCTTCTCTGGTATAAAAGAACCAAGTTATATTATTCATGGGATAAGCATTTTTCTCTAATTTTTAAAAATTGGGAGCAAATGACAAATTACCGCATAGTAACACATTATGAGGACTGAGCATGCATGTTTATATTTCATTGTTTTAATCTAATCTAATACAACACACACCAAAGTCCCTCATACACACATTTAATGGCATGCATACTCATGATTTTGCTGCATAATAATTAGGCATTAGTGATAAGCAGTTCCCATAAATTACAGTAATTAGTATTACTCTTATACCACCACAGCAATTTTTTTAGGTTTTCCCTTCTAATTGTGTTAATTCTTTAGTATCTATCATCAACACAAATGTCAGCAGTTTCCCTAATGCCATGTGTGACTTAATTATTATTCTTTGCCCAGAGTAAGGTTTCAATCAATGTTTGTTGGATTGAATTGAATAAAATCATCATGCAGTAGCTAACATTCACTATGTTACAAGGTAGAAAACTTGGGTTTGCTCTCTGGGGTGAGGACTTCTGTGTGCATTTCTCAGGGTCAAGTGTTATCTTCCATCGCATATGCTTGGTCTCTTTACTTCTTCTTTGAAAGAGTGTTGTGTTTCAGAAGTTGATGAAATGCAGATCAGGAAATGCTTGGCTAGAGCAGAAGGTGGTGGCCATTGATCACTCACCTGCTGTGTAGCTCAGAGATCAGGAAATTGGGTAAAGACAGACCTATACATGAAGAGAAAGGAAACAATGAAAATGTATCCTCAGTAGCAAGCATCTTCCTATGTTGGGATGAGAACTGAGCTAAGAGATTAATTTAGTTTGCTAAACTATTGGGACAAGATTAACAGAGGGATGCGAGGAAAGTTGATGATTTTGAAACCCTCAACACCATCTGAACCAGTCATCAAAGACACCTAGTATGAGGTAAGGGCAATTTATCCTCTGGATAACCTTGCCCTTGAGTGCCTGACTACAGAGTTAAGAGAAGAATCCCTTGATTTCAAAATCTGTCTTCTTCTACTAGTAGGAGGCAGAGCTTTTCTTCTAAAGTGTGAGAAAAATTACCTAAGAATTCAGATACCTCACAGAAAATTTATAAGTAAATTTCAACCAAATTTTGAAAATGAGACCAAATCTTTTCTTGGATTGTTTAGGAGATGGGACCAGAAAATAGATGTGTATCCATGGCAGAAGTCCTGGCTGGGCAAATACTGATGGCCCTCACACAGCCTGGCACCTTGATTTCCTTACATCTTCATGGTGGCCATGTATAGTGATGGTACCTGTGTTTCTTGGTAGAACAGAAAAAGAAAATCACAGGGCATAGAAGCACTGGGATGCTCTACTAATTTCGTATTGTTACCGTAACAAATCACTGACCTAAAACCGCACAGTTATCTTACAGTTCAGTAGGTCAGAAGTCCAACACATGCCTCAAAAATCGAGGTATTGAAAAGGCTGCATTCTTTCTATGTGGGCCCTTGGGATGAATCTGTTTCCTTACCTTTTCCAGTTTCTAGAGATCACTCACATTACTTGGCTTGTGGCCCTCTTCTTCCATCTTCAAGGTCAGCAGCATGGCAACTCCAACCTCTCTGCTTCCCTCTTTCACTTATGAGGACTCTTGTGAATACATTTGGACCACTCAGATAACACAGGTTAATCTCCCCATCTCAAAATCTTTAACTTAATCAACCCGCGAAGTTCCTTTTGCCATGTAAAGTAACACCCTTACAGGTCTGGGAGTAGGATGTGGACCTTTTTGGGGAGGGGGATGCATTATTCTGCTGACCACAGGAACTGATTGTCCATCTGACTCACAAGTACTGAACTTCTTCACAAGGTCCCATGATTTTGAAACCTGTGTCAGGACCCTCCCTCCTCCCCTCTAGAGCAGCCTCCTGCCTCCCTAGCCTCCTATGGTCCTTTGCACATTCAGGTTCATGTTCTTATGGGGATTGTTTCCCCGCATTCTGGCCCGTGCAGGAACAGGCTCTTGGTCATGAAATTCCTAGGAGTGTGTTTGCCATGTTCACACATCATAGTGTAAACATCCTACCTGATTCTTACTGTGACTTCCAAAGGGAATTCAGGCTTAGGAAGCATTTCTTTTTTCTTTCTTTCTTTCTTTTTTTTTTTTATTTGAGACAGAGAATGAGAGAGAGAGAGAGTATATGAGATGGGGGGAAGGTCAGAGGGAGAAGCAGACTCCCCGCTGAGCGGGGAGCCCAATGCGGACTCGATCCCGGGACTCCAGGATCATGACCTGAGCCGAAGGCAGTCGCTCAACCGACTGAGCCACCCAGGTGCCCCTTAGGGAGCATTTCTGTAGAGATTACTGTGCAGCGGGGACTGTTTAAAATGTGTTACATATATTAACTCTTCACAACACTCCATAAGGAGAGTGATATCATTATCACCATTTTGTAATTGAGAAAACAGGGCCAGAGGCGCCTGGGTGGCTCAGTCAGTGAAGCGTCTGCCTTCGGCTGGGGTCATGATCGCAGGTCCTGGGATGGAGCCCGTCGTCAGGCTCCCTGCTCAGTGAGGAGTCTGCTTCTCCCTCTCCCTCTATCCCACCCCCTGCTCATGCTCTCTCTCTCTCTCTCTCTTAAAGTAAATGAATAAAAAAATCTTAAAAAAATGAAAAATCAATTTAAAAATGAAAAGAAAAGAAAAAGGAAATAAAAGAAAACAGGGCCAGACAAGGTTGAGAAAAATGACAAAGTCCACACCTAGGAAATGGCAGGGGTAGGAGTCAAACCTAGTGTCTGGTTCTGGAACACATGCTGCAAATCCCCAAATGCATATTGCTTCCTACAGTGCATGGAACCAAAGCTTAAACTGAAAACACAAACACTGCTATACCAAACTAAAAACGATGCAGAAAAGATGGAGAGGGAAAGAGAGTTAGGGGAAGATTTGGGGAAAGAGTGAGCATGTACACACTGGGATGAGAGACACTTTGCAAATGCACAAAGGCACCCACTGAGGGGCCCCTGGGTGCTGATAATATGGCTCATTTGCATCCTGCTACATCCACCAGAGGGGATGACTTTTTCTACTCGCATATAGCTAACGGCAATCCTGTTTGCAAGCTGATGAGAGTATATGAGCAAATTTTTTTTTTTAACTAGGAGAAATGGAGCTATCTAATAGCTCTATTTATATTAAAAGATTCCAAAAACATGTTTTCTAGCATCATGACTGTTTGCTACCCTTTAGAATTCCTACAGAAGTATTTAAGGGGTAAGAGTATTGAGCTAATTGTTGTAAGATCTGGGGCCCATACAGCACCAGCCCTTTCATCCATAGGCTGCTGAACTCCTGACTTACATGAGTCATTTCCTCTTTTGTAGTTAAGGGCTTGAAGATCAAGGTTTCAAATTGTCTGCCTGCATCTAAAATTTTGTGATTTCGTTTCATTTTGTGGAAACATAAATAGCACTAGGATGGAAAGATGCTATCTTCTTTCAAAACACTAAGTGGTATTTTTGCCCATTTAGGCTGTTATATTTATCAACTTCTTAACTAAAAGATGTCCATGGAAATCACATTAATCGTTGATTTATAATGACTAGATAACAGAAATTTAATAATCAATGAATTTTAATCCTGAAATATTAATTCTTAGTCACTCACTCAGTAGTTAAAATATTTAACAACCTCATATTGCTTGTGCATTAAAACTGCTCTTTAACACAATGGCTGTTTCTGAAAATGCTTGGATGTGGGAAATAATTGCATTTCTATTGAAGCTATTAGAATGAATCACAATTGGATTTCACATAAAAATTTTTAATGCATAGATATTTCACCTAATATGTTCGTAGGTAAGGGTTCTTCAAACAAAGCTGTTTTGGCCACAAGAAATTTTATGTGAGTAAGCTTTACCTCCAGTTAGATCAGATATTCTTGCTTTTTCTTTTTGTTTATTTTTTTTTTTCAATTTGCTCCTTAAATTATTTCTAGGAGTGTTATAACACTGCTGTGGGCTGACTGTTTGTGTACCCTCCCTTCCAAAATCCATATATCAAAGTCCTAATCCCCAATGTGGAGGTATTTGGTGGTGGGGCTTCTGTGAGGTGGTTAGGTCATGAGGGTGGGGTCATCATGAATAGAATTATTACCCTTGTAAGAGGAGACCCAAGAGGGATGACCTTTCTCTCTCTCTCTCATGTGAAAACGCAACAAGTAGGTATCTGTCCACAAACCAAGTAGGTGTTGTGTCACCAGGCACAAGATTAGCCAGCACCTTGATCTTGGACTTCCCAGCCTCTAGAACTGTGAGAAATAAATCTCCGTTGTTTTAGTCATCCAGCGTGTGGTAAGTTGTTATAGCAATTTGAACTAAGAAAACACCGATAGTCATTGTTGTGGTCACTTTGTAAAAGCAGGGTGGACCCCCAAAATTTGGGTTGGATGGCAGGATGATAATGCCATGTATACACCAAGTTGGTATGCAAATGTTTATTACCAACACAATGGGACTTTCTGGGGAGTTCAGGGCGGGACCACAAGCTGGTCCAAAATGGCTTGAAAGAACAAGAAAAGAACTTGACTTTTTGTGGTAGTTAGAAGGGTGGGGCCCGAGGAAGGGCTCCTGCTAGTGGTTTGAACTTCTCACCAAAACCAAAGGAGGGAACATGTAAGGCTTTAGTGTCAGCTTCACCAGATGGGGCCAGAAGGAGAAGGGAGAGGGGGGGAGGCTTAACAGCTGTCAGCAATCTAACATCAAGAAATGGACTCAGATTCTTTATTACAATCCTTCTTTTTAGAACCTATCTATACAATAGACTTTTCCATCAACCCTTACAGAAGTAAAGAGCATATTATCTCTTTTAAAAATAAACATTTAAAAAACACTTTCTTTTCAAAATAAAAATTATATACAGCATGGCATGGTGGAAAAAACAAGAGTTAGAACCAAATAAACCTGGAATCAAATTTGAGGTCAGTTGATGGCTTACTGTATGCAGGAAACAGAATCTATTGTAGGTATCTAAAACATGGGGGAGTTTAATGGAGGAGTAGATGCTTATAAAATCAGAGAGGCTGGAGAAACGGGTTGGAGGCTATACCCCCAAGCGTGACCCCAGGAGCTCTAGAGAGCTGCTCCCTTAGGATAGCACTACTTTTGATGCTGCTCCAGAGCTATGCTGGAAGCAAGTAGCCTCTTTGGGCACTGCCTCTGAAGCTGTGTCCCAGCATCCCAGAGACTGGGCAATGACACTGGGCTGCTATGGAGGTAAAGCCTCACATTTTCATGGTCTTGCTTGCCAGCAACAAAAGCCGAGAGCTACAGGAAGTTCACCTCTGCCTCATTGCCATGGCCCAAATTTTTCAGGAGTATATGTATTGGTAGAAGCTAACTCACATCCAGAACCTTAGCTTGAAGGGGATCTGAGAAATGCTCCTTTGAACTTTATAGGGCTAAATGGGGGTTGACTAAAACAATCCAGATCACTTCTCTTTCTCTGTGATCCGGGACAAATGTTTGAATTTTAATTTTCTCTCCTCAAAACGGATCTAATACTTACATTGAAAGGCTATCCAAGAACTAGAGGTCATATAATTAAAGTATCTAGTATACGGTAGTTGGCCAAATAACCCTATCTATCATTATGGCTACGTCTAAGTATTTCAGAATTTCAGAAATCATTACACTGAAAGTCCTACTAGGCAGTTCAGTTGCTTTATTGTAAAACACATCAGCAAAGAGTTTCACTTCAAGGTAGTCTGTGGGGATTGTATAGTCCACGCACTATTTTTAGAGATAAATGATAATAAACAACATTGCAATTTATAAATTTTGGGACTCAAACTCATGCCTCCCTCCATGTGAGTATCTATGCATTCATTAATTCTACTGTTCCAGATTGGTTGTTTTTATTCCAATATAATTTTTTAAAATTTTATTTTATTATGTTTGCTCCAGATTGTTTTTACCATCTCTTATGCTGGACATTGTACTTCCTGCTAGGTGTGTAGAAGAGAAATAAACAAATTAGATCCTGCCCATTGGAGCTTTACAGTCCAGTGGAACAGGCATATGTTATATAATAGTCAAAACTGCAATGCAATTGCTGTGAAGGAAAACTGCAGGTTGCTGAGAAAGACAGTAGTAAAAAAAAATAGAGTTGCCAGATTTAGCAAATAAAAATACAGGATGCCCAGGTAAACTTGAATTTCAGATGAACACCAAATAATCTTTTAGTGTAAGTATGAAACATTAAAAAATTATCTGATCACCTAAAATTCAAATTTAGGTGTCTTGTATTTTATCTGACAGCTCTGGGGTAAAGACTAATTTAGTCAATGCCACATTTTCCCTCTTATAAATGAGGAGAACAGGAGCTCAGAGAAACAAAGAGACTTGTTTAAGATTACCAGTTAATTGGATATGGGGACAGAATTTGAGCTCAGACCTGTTTGATTGCAAAGCTTTTTGTTCATAACTGCTCCTCTACACAGAGGGCAAATTGGAAGAAAGGGACCAGCCACTTCAGATTCCTGGATGGCAGGTTTAATAAGCAAGGGAACTTATAAATGTCTGAATTTTTATGAGGCTTGTTTGGAGCAGCTGTAAGACAATAGATCTCCTCACCTGCCTGCCAGAATCTTAAAAGTTTATCTGAAGGCCTTACCTGGGTTTTCCTGTAGTTAGTCCAGATGGTCTCAGCAACATTGCTCTCTCAAGGCTGCATCCTGGAAAATGCCTCCCACTGTGAGAACCGTGAACAGAGTGTTCCTTCTAAGGGTGGGCGATGGGGTGAGGAACCTCCCATTGCCTTGGTCTAGCTCATAGGATGTGTCCTTTCAATGACCTCCTCCAAAAAAAGCATAAATCACAGTTTAAGGAAGGACTGGTCTAAGGTATATTGTTACTGTTTAGGAAAGTGATTTTGGTTTGTGTTTTACATATAGTATTTCAGTTTTTGTCACTTTCAGTCTTCAGTCACTTTCTTGTGACTCACTTGCAAGGGAATTAACATAGAAGTTTTAAAACAAGTTGCCAATTTTGTCTGGGAAGTTTTTAATTTTCTATACTCCTCCGAGGTGTCAGTCATCTGCCTTCCCATAGGAGAGCTTTGTCTTTCACCTCAACATCTATTGGATTTCTTGTGGCGATGAAATAAACAACACCATTAATTCATGACTATAAAGAACTTCAAAACACATTTTCATTTTTTGTTAGACTTAGAACATCTCAAACTGTTGAGCAGAGGATTTTAAATGCTACATATTATTTTAACATAATGCATATTTATTATTATCGTTTTTTTGTTCTGGAAGAAAAAGTGAAAGTTCCAGAGTGTAGAAGAAGAGAAAAAAAAAAACATGTATGCCAAAGGGAACATAGAACATGACTTTTTCTTTCCTGTGATCTTTGGCTATTATTACTCTTAAAATTAATCAAGAAAAGTGACTTGATGAATGAAGTAGCACATAGGGTTATTATGTCCAATAAAAGTATACTTAAAAACATAAGCTCCCTGTGAAATTACCGTGAGATGTGATTATACTGCCCACAGCTTTGACCCGAGTAAATTTATGACCACATTTCCAATGCAGAGTGAAGTCAAGATGGGTGAGTTTATCCAGGGATGGTAAAGAGGTTTCCCCTCAGGTGTCCGCTCTGAGAAATTGGTGACTCCAGGGTGTCCCATTCAAAAGGGCTCTAAAACCAAATCCCAGCTAAAAAGAATGCATCAGTGATTGACTAGCAATGTTTCTTATGGCTAAATGATGGATTGTTTTTTGTAAAACATAAATGCGAATACAGGATTATTATGAGAGATGGGATGGACCTGTGCCAACTTAAAGGCATACACACACACACACACACACACACACACACATACACACACACACACAGACACATGCAATGTGTAATAAATTATTCCAAACTTTTTTTTAAGTAAATATCTGAACGTTGGGGAGAATTTATCTTACTTGTTAATATAGAAGGTAGAAAGATAAATTCTGGTCTCCTTAAGGCTCTAAATAATTGATTTTATTCATGAAAATTTTGTAACATTTGATAAATAGACATATAAATATCATTTAGCAAACAAACACATAACTAGTTTGCATCCTCATTCAACAGTTTGGGTGCAAGGCAAACTGGAACCTTGATTATGCAGTTCTTGGGGCAAAGCTAGGATATAATGGGTCAGCTGGGGAAAATAAAGGACTGAAAGGCTGGGACTGAAAAGGGAAATAGACAACGGGAAGTTATTTTTTAAACTGTGAGGGGAAAAGTAGTTCATGCTAATACTTGCAGCTCAAACTAGTGCAAGAAAAATGGACTTAACTAGGAACTCCCAATCATTTACTGCTCAGAATGGACCTGAAATACAGATATTGAACAGCATCTTTGCTATTAGTTAAAGCTAATATTTATTGCATATATAGTGCTTTGCAAGTGTTAGCTCTTATATTTCAAATATAATAGCACAATCCCCAGGAGGTAGCTGGTGTCTCAAAATAATGAAATTATGGCTTAGGGTAACTAACAAATGCCTCAGATCTCCACCCCACCTCACTGATCTGGATTAAGGCCCCATGGTCTTTGATAGTCACTGCCTATATTATTTTTCCAAAATCATGAGTAAAGTATATGTTAAATTTTTCTCATCCAACATAGGAATATCTGCATATAAATTCAATACAAAAATAAAATAAACAAGTGTGGTTGGCTGAATAATACCCTTCTCCTTCTCTCCCAGAGATATCCATGACCTAATCCCTGGAACTTGTGAATAGTACTTGGTCTGACAAATAATGGCTTTGCAGATGGGATTAAGTTAAGGATTTTGAGATGGGATATTTTGGATTATTCCACATGGTTCCTAAATGCAATCACATGTATTCCTATGAGGGAGAATTTGAAACAGACAAAAGGCAATGTGAGCAGAGAGGCAGAGATTGGAGGGATGCAGCCACAAGCCAAGGAATGTCAGCAGCTGCCAGAAGTTAAAAGAAACAAGGACAAAGCTCTCCCCTAGAGCATTTGGAGGGACCACAGCTCTGCTGACACTGATTTCAGATTTCTGGCCTCCAGAACTGTGAGAAAATGACTATCTACTGTTTTCAAGCCCCAAGTTTGTGGTGATTTATTGGAGCTGCTCAGAAGCTAATACATAGGGCACAAAAGGAAGCAAATTGTTTAAGGCACGGAATTTGCGGTAATGTGTTATAGCAGCCATAGGAAACCAGTACAATGAGTTTGAAAGAGGCCAAAAGACTGTTTCTTCCCTCAGGAAAGTCTCCCCAGACTAGGTGACCCTTCTCTAACAAATATGTCTCAGCACTTCAAGTACACTTTTGGTAACATTCGCTTGTAGTTGCTTTCAGTTATCTTGTTTACTTTTGTATCTCAAGGTGCCCAGTAAAGTAACTGCCACATAATAGGGGCTCAGTAAATATTTGTTAAATGATCGAGTGGAATTTGAGGCACAGGGTCTACAAGGCGGTGAAATTTTGTGGATTGGGAACCTTGCAACTCTTGGCAGAGTGAACTCCTTTGGGGCAGGGTTGGGGCAGGGAATAGGGTACAGTGGTTAACACTGAGTAACCCATACTTACCTATGAGGATGGGTGGAAACAAAATATGGATTGTTTAGGTTTAGTCATCTTGGGAAACAAACTGACTGTAGCTATTAAAATTATGAAGATATATAACTTGTGACTGAGCAGAGCCTTTCTTGAGAAATACCAGTAAATAGGAATATATGTACTTATTACCAAGTCGTCCATGGTATAAAACCATGGGAAAAGTAAATACATAACAATTGAAAAATTATTGAATCCATCATGATATATTATACCATGGAATGTTATGGGGCCATTAAAAATTAAATAGAACTATAATAATTAACTTGGAGAAATGTCCATGAGATATTAGCTAAGATGAACAAGGTGTGGGAAAGTATTTGTTATATGATTCTATTTCTGATATACACACATAGAGAGATATGACTTCATGAGCATGGATAATAATATAATTTCATGTACATACTTACGTAATACTAGCTGAATTATTAATAAGGGCAATGTTATGGGGGCAGTAGTGTGGTTGAGAGGGAGAGGCAGAAGTGGAAAAAGGCGAAAGAAAATGAAAGACCACTCAAAAAAGGGCAAGTAAGCTATAATCTATTAATGCACTTATATAGACTTGTATTTATATATAGACATATTTATAGACATTTAAAGAAATGAACACAATTTTTTTTCTTTTTTTATTGAAGTATAATTGATATATGCTACCATATTAATTTTAGGTGTAGGACAATGATTCGATATTTTTAAACATTGCAAAATGATCACAATAAATCTAGTAGGCAGCTGTTACTATACACAGTCACAAAATTGTTGTTGTTATTGTTTAGGAAATGGCTTCCAAGCAGGAAAGGGGACTTGAAATAGTATGGTAGGGGGCAGTTGTTGGGACAAATAGATGTGTGTTATGTTCCCACTAAATTGAGGTTTTGCAATAAATCAGTTCTAAAAGAGGAAGAAAGGGCCGGCTGTGTGGTACATCTAGACCTCAGCCAAATCAGTAGGAGCACTGGATTGCTTCGGTGAGGAGGTGGGCACTGAGTAGGACTCCTAAAGAGAGACAGCAGATGCACACACAGCTCCAACCACGTGGCCCAGGTGGGCAGCCGCCTGCTGTAATCCCCCTCGGATAAGTGTAAGGACACTGAGCCCTTGTCCATCAGGAGCCAAATTTACTCAACTCTTAGGCTTGTGCACAACTGTCTAAAAATGACCTAGATGACTTTCCCCTACTTTATGTGCCCTGCTCTTCATTTTCATTGTACTTATCACATTTCATATATGTTGGTGGATTAGTCACTTAAGGGGAGGCCCTTAGACTCCTTGTTACAGCCTCAGAACTTAGGGTGGTGCCTGATACTTAGTAAAACGTCAAGAATATTTGTTGAAGGTCCATTGACATAACTTTTCTATAATGGAAAATGCATAAGATAGTGATTATTGCCTTTTGTTCTTGTTGTTAGAAGTCCATTTGAGACTTTAATGAAAACTCTTCCAGAAAAATTTAGAATTTTGTCATATTTTCTGGAGATTCATTGACACCCTAAAACCCATTCATGTGGGGTTTATCATTTTCAAATCATATTAATTTTCCATTTTAAACAGCAGATGTTAACTTTTATGGAACACTTGCTATTTGTCAGATTTTGTGCTGTTTTACATGTAATATTTCAATAATCCTTACAGTTCTAGGAGATAAGTCCTGTTTTTCATTTTTAAAAGATAAAGAATCAGTGCAAAAGAGACCAACTTACTTATCCAAGCTCATAGAACTGATTAGCAGCAGAGCTGGGACTCAAACCAAGATCTTTTTTTTTTTTGATAGCCTGAGTTTGCACTCTTAACCACTAAAAATCATCTGCCTGTTCTATGTTCCTGCCCATGGTGAGCAATGGAGTTATCCAGTGAAGACACTTAATCTCCCCAAGTAAGAGTCTGAAATGATGATATTAGCTGGCTTGAGTTCCTGGCTTGATGTGAGCAAAGCTTCCTTGATCGAACAGGACAGCCTGTTCCCCCAACAGCACTCAGGATGCATAGAGAGCCCACATTCCTGCTGCACTTGTTTAGCAATTGGCAGAGCTGTGACTCTAAATTATCTTGTGCATGTTTCAAACCATTTAAATTGTCATTGTAAGATTTGCCTATTAGCAAAATACCATCCCCTGAATACTGATTATGTAAAATAGCACAATTGTCTGGTGATAGGAAAGCAATGACTTTTTGAATGTAGTCCAGCAGTATGACTGCTCCTTTTTTTTTTTGGTGAAATATAAGGAAGTTGCTTGTGTACTATTCTTTCTGTAATTAGATTCTGGGTGTATTCATATTTTACCACATGTTGATACAAAATAAATAGGCACAGTATTTTAAAAAAATATTTCATTGTACATAAATGCCCTTTGTCATGGTTGAAGCTGAGGAGAGTAAAACATGTCTTCTTTTGCATTTTTCTCCCTTCTTCTTTGGTGGTGACAACATTTCCTTCAGAGACTGAGTGAACCCAAGAACACTAAATGCGCTCTTGGCATAGGGCTGAGCTCTTAGCTGCCTGGTTTGAGGGGGAGTGGGGAGGAAAGCACTCTTGGTTAAATTGGGGGTCATTAGCATGCTGGTGATTGATCAGCTGAGTTATTCACTTTAAAACTTCAGCATTTTCACATATAAAGTAATTTTGGTCAGTAAGAGCAAATTACACTCATTATATCCAAATGCAAATACATGTTTAGAAAGCATGTGGTTTGGAAAACAAATGAGATACAATTCCAACACTAATGCCTCATTAGGGGCATTTGCACACATCTATTTCTATCTCCTAGATCTTTATAATCATCATAAGGTCATGCCCCCTTCCAGGAAATCAGGAGAGATATTTATTTGTGTCCCTCTTACCACAGGCATGTGACAGAGCTTTTCTTCTGAAGGGGAGCTCCCCCCACACCGCTGTTTTCATTTCTTGCTTTCTGCATTAGTGACTATACTAATCAGATACAACTCAGCCTGAAATCATGCAGAAATCCTAGGTAGCAGTCTTAGGCAAGGTTATCTAATCCCCAGGAGATCACAAAATTAGGGAACTTTCCTTAGAATTCCTTTAGAATTACCATCAGCACTGATCTTCAATTAGGGCTCTATAAAGGCTTGACTGAAGTAAGCTTGTTTGTAGTAGATTAAAGATGGTTGCAAACTCTTAAAAAAAAATGGTTGCAAACTCTTTATTACCCTGCTCTTTGAGAGTTGGAGGCTAATTCATCTCCATTGAGTCTGGGCATAACTACTGACTTGACCAATTTAGAGGATATGATATTCCAAGACTTCTAAGACAAGGTCATAAGAAGCCTTGCAGCTTCTGTCCAGAACTCTTGGAACATTCTTTCTGGGAGCCTTGAGCTACTGAATAAGAAGTCTGACTACTCTGGGCACCTGGGTGGCTCAATTGGTTAAGCACCTGACTGTGATTTCAGCTTAGGTCATGAGCTCAGAGTCATGGGATTGTACTCAGTGGGGAGCCTGATCCAGATTCTCTCTCTCCTTCTCCCTCTGCCCCTCCCCTTGCTTGTGCTCATTTTCTCTCTAATAAATAAATAAATCTTAAAAAAAAAGTCTGCACCAGCTATGAGCACCCGGATGTTTATAGCAGCAATGTCCACAATAGCCAAACTATGGAAAGAGCCAAGATGTCCATTGAATGGATAAAGAAGATGTGGTATATATATATATATATACACACACACATATATACACAATGGAATATTATGCAGCCATCAAAAAGAATGAAATCTTGCAATTTGCAAGGACGTGGATGGAACTGGAGGGTATTATGCTGAGCGAAATAAGTCAATCAGAGAAAGACATGTATCATATGACCTCACTGATATGAGGAATTCTTAATCTCAGGAAACAAACTGAGGGTTGTTGGAGTGGTGGGGGGTGCAAGGGATGGGGTGGCTGGGGGATAGACATTGGGTAGGGTATGTGCTATGGTGAGCGCTGTGAATTGTGTAAGACTGTTGAATCACAGACCTGTACCTCTGAAACAAATAATACATTATATGTTAAAAAAAAGAAGATAGTAGGAAGGGAAAAATGAAGGGGGGGAAATTGGAAGGGGAGACGAACCGTGAGAGACTATGGACTCTGAGAAGCAAACTGAGGGTTCTAGAGGGGAGGGGGGTGAGGGGATGGGTTAGGCCGGTGATGGGTATTAAAGAGGGCACGTTCTGCATGGAGCACTGGGTGTTATATGCAAACAATGAATCATGGAACACTACATCAAAAACTAATGATGTAATGTATGGTGATTAACATAATAAAATTAAAAAAATAAAATAAAATATTAGGCAAAGAGAAAAAAAGAAAAAAGTCTGACTACTTCGAGATCATGTGTAGGTATTCCACATGATAGTTTCAGGAGAGCCCAGCCTTCTAGTCATCTCTGCCAAGGCACTAGGGATTTTTTTCATCTTTTGTTTTTAAATTTCAGTGTAGGTCTTACTATTATTCAAGTACAGTGAGGCCAAAGGATCAGAAGATGACTGCCAGGAAGCCCGGGTAAAAATGAACTATTGGGATTTCATCAAGATAAAAAGCTTTTGCACAGCAAAAGAAACAGTCCACAAAACCAAAAGACAACCGACAGAATGGGAGAAAATATTTGCAAACGACATATCAGATAAAGGGCTAGTATCCAAAATCTATAAAGAACTTATCAAACTCAACACCCAAAGAACAAATAATCCAATCAAGAAATGGGCAGAAGACATGAACAGACATTTCTCCAAAGAAGACATCCAAATGGCCAACAGGCACATGAAAAAGTGCTCAACATCGCTCGGCATCAGGGAAATCCAAATCAAAACCTCAATGAGATACCACCTCACACCCGTCAGAATGGCTAAAATTAACAAGTCAGGGAACAACAGATGTTGGCGGGGATGCGGAGAAAGGGGAACCCTCCTACACTGTTGGTGGGAATGCAAGCTGGTGCAACCCCTCTGGAAAACAGTATGGAGGTTCCTCAAACAGTTGAAATTAGAGCTACCGTTCGATCCAGCAATTGCACTACTGGGTATTTACCCCAAAGATACAAATGTAGGGACCCGAAGGGGTATGTGCACCCCAATGTTTATAGCAGCAATGTCCACAATAGCCAAACTGTGGAAAGAGCCAAGATGCCCATCGACAGATGAATGGATAAAGACGATGTGGTATATATACACAATGGAATATTATGCAGCCATCAAAGGGAATGAGATCTTGCCATTTGCAACGACGTGGATGGAACTGGAGGGTGTTAATGCTGAGTGAAATAAGTCAATCAGAGAAAGACATGTATCACATGACCTCACTGATTTGAGGAATTCTTAATCTCAGGAAACAAACTGAGTGTTACTGGAGTGGTTGGGGGTGGGAGGGATGGGGTGGC